>NC_140819.1:3227500-3272500 GCF_050613455.1 Vespa mandarinia
ATATATATATATATATATATATATTTTGTGTATATGTCTGCGTGTGTGTAGATAGGAAAACATTGAATTAGAATGCAATATCACATACAAAGTGTATATAATTGGTATATAATTATATTTGTATATAAAGTGTATATAATTAGACTTTAAAGATATTTAAAATTTTCTTAACGTACGGTATAGAAAAACGATAAATTGAAAAATGAATTATTTAATATTTAATCATAATTAAAAGAATCTTTTCATTTTTATTGAAAAATTGATTGGCTTCAATTTAAAATATTATTATATGTATCTCAATGGGAAAACTTTGAACTCTTTTGAACTAAATTAAAATGAATATAATTAGACATTCAAAGTATATCGATAAAATGAAATAATAATTAATTATCTTAATAAAAACGGCAAAATATAAATACTATCGTGGTTTGAAAGCAAAAGAAAAATGAAAAGAGGAAGGAACAATGAATGCATCGGTTTAATTTAAACAACTACACAAAGATTATCTTCGGCTTTCTTAAATGAATGAAAGAATGAAAGGAAAAAAAAAAAAAGTAAAGAAAAAAGGATTACAAGGTAAATGCCGAAGAGCGTAATTACTTCTTTTGTTAAATTCTATTAATTCTAATCACCAAAAGAAGCCTCGAAAACTCCTCGTTCGTTCCTAACGAAGCTTTTAACCAAGATTTTCTTGCTCTTGAAGGACTGTCCAACCACGAAAGCCAAGATCCAGAATTAGAGGAGAAAGGAGAAATAAAGGATATCTCTCCTTTTTTCGACTCCTCGTATTTTTCCTTGGCTACTTGAAACTCGAAACGAAAAGAAGGCGTTGGCTTGGCCGTCTTGTACATCGCCGACTGTTTCGAGCACTTAAGAGACCGGTGGGAAATTATTGCGTTCTTACGTCTTTTTCTTTTTATCCCTCTTCATTTTACAATACCTGGTATTTTACGACGAGAAAAGAATTCAGTGGAAAATCAAATAGTTAGATTTATTCATTTGATCGCAATTTACAAATTCTTTGATATTATTATCATTATTATTATTATTATGATTATTACTATTATTATTATTATTATTATTATTTCATCCTTTATATAAATATTTATTTATTATCGAAAATATTCTATTGCCTGAAATTTAAGAGATTTTAATAACAAAAAAAAAAAAATTAACGATCAATTAATCAATCAATTAATTCTATTATATATGTCATTGACACGTTTTTTTACTTTACTTTTGATAAAGCTTATATTTCTCGACATATAGAAAATAGAAAAAGAGAGAAAACCCTTTACAATCGTTTGATTTGTCACGATACAGCGAAAGGATCGATCGATATGATTGAAATGTCATTGAAGAGAAAAACAAAAAAGAAAAAAGAAAAAAAAAAAAAAGAAATAATTGAAAATTCGATTCGATCACGAGACGGGACAAACTGCAGGAAATTAGAAAAATCTTTTCTCGAAACGGAATTCGACGATCGGCGACATTTCCAAGATAGTTTATCTCCTGGAAAGGTCCGTCCTCGACGAGATATAAGATTCGAAGAAAGATTCCATCTGTATTCTCTCGAGGAATATGTAATTTCCGACGGACGTTTCTATATTCTATTCTGCGTGCACTCTAGCATACCAGATTAGCATCGAATGTATTTGTGTTTTGTTACTACAGAAAATCTACCTTGTATTACACGTAAAGGGCGAATATCTTGAGGCTAGAAATTTTCCTATTTCTTATACTTTTCATCTTTAAATTATACATCTCGTATAATTTCGAAATTATAAAATCTGATAAATAATCCCTCTTTACAAATAAAATATATGGAGTATTTCTTCTAAATTTTATTAAATTTTTAATATATTTACAGGTCTACTGAGAAATTGGCGTGATATATAAAATTTAACTTTATGATTGGATTTAAGATAGAAAGAAAAGAAAAGAAAAGAAAAAGGAAGAAAGAACTTTAAAAAACTCAGTTAAAATTTGTCCGTATCTTTAATTATACATTTCAAATAAAAACGTTAATATATACGCTTACGTTTGTGAATTATTAACTACGTGTGTTTTCTGTCTTTAATCTATTTTCAAGCTTAAGAAATATTTGCGTTTCATTATTTTACCAGACTTCCATTAACGACACAATATTGTACGTGGTTATCGAAGCATAAAGTATTATTAAACCGCTTAATACAATAAAGTCCTTTGTTTTAATTAAAACGTTCGGCCCACTGGTGCGCTATATATTCGTCTGATAATAACATAAACAATGGCTTTTGTTACGTATCAGGTAAATAAGCTAATTAGTATGAACACCCCTCAGGGAAGGACGTGTGCTTAACGGATCGTAAATACTCTTAAATAATCGATTCCTCATCTAGGTGTTCCTTCAAGACGCATGTATTAATTATGTTTAAAATTCGTTTGACGCTATGTAATAACTTATTTCCTGAGAATTTAACCCTGAACGAACTAAATTAAAATAGTAATGTATATAATGTAAAATTTATCCTTACAATATCAAAACTAAACAATTTACTTTATGATAGAATTATCAAATATAATTTTGAAAGATAATCTTCTTTTCTTTTTTTCAATACAATTTCAAAGTTACATAATATTATAGAGAGTCCGACAAGTTTTTTTTTTAAATAATTTCTTATAAAAAAAAAAAAAAAAAAAAAAAAAATACAAATAGAATATCATACGAAAGAAATCCATACAATGAATGAATATTATTTACCGATGAACCTGATCCTCTGATCCTCTGTTCATGTAAAATACTGTTTCAAGAAAATTTTCGTTCTCAAATTGTGGAACATATGTAAACGTCAAAATTCTATGTAGTTTTTATCAGTCATACATATGTGAATGCTTGTTGTATAACGAAACAATTGTGTCTTACTTTGAAGTTACGCGCGTTCGATTCGCTTAAGAGGATTCGTTACAATAGAAGCGTTCATCAGACTACTCAACGGCTTGCGAGTCTGGCGAGTATCTATCTATTTAATTAACGGCGTTCCATTTGCTTTCAATCTACCTGTGAACTTCCTTTGCCCTTAGCATGCGGTTAGCGTGCAGTCGCGTAATGGAACGAAGCCATAAGCTCTTTCTCGGTCTATCTCTCTCTCTTCCTCTCCCTCTTCCTCTACCTCTCTCTCTCTCTCCCTCTCTCTCTCTCTTTGTCTACTTTACCACGAGAGAAATGTTGTCCACTTCTACATCTCCTTAACAGTATTGATCGCGTTATAGTTAATAATCCTCTTTGATGTATCACGATGAAGCATTACGATGTTCTAACTCAGCAAAAGAAAATATATATATATATATATATATATATTTATTTATTTTTATTTTATCTTTCCTCTCTCTCTTTGTGTTTACCTTTTCATATTTCTCTCTGTCTGCTGTGTGTCTGTCTATCTATCTGTCCGTCTGTTCATCTATCTGTCTATTTATCTATCTCGCTCTCCTGCACTTTTTTCCTCTCTCTCTCTCTCTCTCTTTCTCTCTCTTTCTTCTCTTTTGTTTTTCCTTTCCGAACATAAAAGTAATTGATGGCTTAATTTATAATTTACCTTTGTTATTATTTATAATTAATTAAAGAGAGGAAATATTACACTGTGGATTATATTTTTTATTTTGTTTACGAAATCTCAACAAGCGAATATTTACGTTTACGACTCTTTGATGATCATTATTATGCATCCATTCTTTTTCTCACAATCCACCTCTATTTTACAATTTAAAAGCGAATTAATTATTTTATCAATATCTTTCGAAATAAGGTATCTCTATTGGGTTAGAAACGTCGGAGCTTGATTGTGACTTCGATTGAAATAAAATCGAAGTTCCTGGAAGAACGGGAAAAATAAAAAAGAACATAGAAAAATTCTTATTGAATGGAGATCGAGCGGCTACTCGACCGTTAAAAAATGCATGCGATGCTTCGTACAAACCGTCGGTTGCACGACGTGCATGCCGGCAATTTTTCGACGTCATGCTACTTCCTTTAGTTCGCATCGGAATTTAGTCGAGTGTTTTCTCGAGAAACGGTTTGAAAACAATTCGATTCGCCAATGGAAAAGACGAAAGGAATTCTATCTACAGTATTGTGCCTTTTAATCGATAAAGAAAGCATACTTCCTTGTGACTGACTTGACGATTTTACTATAATATATAAAAATAAACAATTGAAGATTTATATTACGAGTATATTAATCATACAATATCAAATATAGATAACATAATATTATATTGAAAGAAAAAGAAAAAGAAAAAAAAAGAAATAATATGAAATAAGGATCAAAAGTTTAATCGAAGCTTAAATGTGTTAGATCTAAATCTAATCTAAATTCGTTGTTTTCTATAAATCTATATAACACGATTGGAAAGAAGCCAAGCGATTGTTCGAATTATGGGATTAATCGTATGCACGATAGGATGCTATTGATGGCCTCGAGACTCAACGTGGCGTTAAGCAATAAATTACCAATCGTGGTTGCGCACACACGTCGCTTGTGAATTCTCGTTCATCGATTGATAGAAGTGAAGAGACAAAGCAGGTGTGTATGCTCGATAAGGTTTCGTGTTTACCAAACAACACGGTACAAGGATTATGTTTAAGAAATTTTTATTTTAATACCTATTTCCTTGCTGTACGAGTTTGAATGATTCCAGAAGAGTCAGTCAATGCGATGAGAAAGTGATTTTGTTTATCACTGAAATATAAAAAGAAATTTCTCTCTTTCTTTCTTCATTATATATAAAAGTTTTTATTAATTATTAATTTGCTTTTATGAATCATATAAATGATAACGCTTATAAATTGTAACACGTTTTTGAAAAAATTAAGCACTAATAGTCGACATTGATTTAAATCAATAATCATGATCGAAGCTTAAACGTGATCACGTCTTTAATGAAATATTTATGTGAATATTTTGATGATAAGCTGATAGCCTAATACGATGCCATTATCAATGCTTATCATGGACCTTGCAGTGTCTGGTATCCTCCAACACGAAATTAGCTGTCGCACGATTCCCAAAGGAATCGACCCGAAATGCAACGCGTATGTAACGGACTCTAATCTCCGGCCAGCCTTATGTTGTTGCTTCTAAAGCTCTTACGTTTACCGTAATCTCCTGCCAGAACGTATAATAATTTCAACTATTTCGAAAACTAGATTAGTCAATAAACTATTGAAAAAATGTTCTAAATAAACTAAACTAATTCGACAAAATAATAATGTTATTTATTATTAAACGACACTGAGTTATCATTTTCTGATTTGGAGACACTAAACAATTTTACGTAGAATTATTGGCAGAAATAATTAACCGATATAATCCTTGATAAATGCGTTACATCTGATTAATATGTATCCATGTTGCAACAATATATGTCTAATTAACAAATATAATCTGTGGCTTAATACCGTATGAATACATAAAAATGTAACACATAAAATATGTTCATAATAATATAATGAGAAAACGTGAAAATAATAACGATAAGAACGAAAAAATATATAAATTTAATTCATTCGATATTATTTAATATAATCATATATTCTGAAACGAATTGTTCGATTGATTTTAACGTGTGATAAAAATAATTAAAATAATAATAATAATATATATATATACATATTTTATATATATATATATATATATATATATATATATATAAATAATATTATTTCAACGAAATATATAATATTAAGTTAATAAATAAGTAATGTGTGTAATGTGTATGTGTTTTAAAAATATTCAATAAGAAATATTGAAAATTCTCTATCGAATTCACATAGAATATATCTATTTAATTTAAAACAGATTTAATTCGTCGTTAAGTTTACATAAAAATGTAGTATAAGATTCAACGATAGACCGATCTTTTCGCCTAACTTTTCATCTTTTCGATGTTTACTTTATATTCTTTTAAATTGCTTTTAAATTCTTCGATATTGCGAAAATACGTCATACCAAACAACTCATCGTAGCGCATGCATAATGGCGAAATTATAGTTATTTCGGAGTTTCGCACGGAGCACAAAAATCAACCGTATAATTTTGCGATAAGCGGTCGAGAGAGAGAGAGAGAGAGCCATCGAAATCAAAACGAACGGGGACTCCGGAGTCTATTCTCACGAAACGACGTAGAATAAGCGAGCTTATTCGGATTTTCATGCATATTTTTCGACGTTCTCTCAGTCTCTCTATAAACTCACCACGACGAGCGATTGATTGACCGCGAATCATTTCTTTTTTCCATAATGTTTTATTTTTTTCGAATAACGTTATTTTTTTTATTTCTTTTTATAGATAAACCCAGATAAATCATACGATAAACAGTACATATGCGATTCAATAAATCGATCTCTCAATTCATTTAGAATAGAAAAAAAAATGTTATTTTCGATCATCTTATAACACGTGAAAATATAAACATTTTAATGGATTCGTTAGAACGTTACGATGATTATATTAATATTCTTGAAATTAAATCGCAAAGTTAATTTTTTTAAATGTCAAAAGAAAAAAAAAAAAAGAAAAGAAAATGCAGGAAATTCGTTCATTCGAATCTTTTACATAAACCCTGTATTACGGTATTCGTATGTATCCATTTTACGATCAGTGCGAATATTTAACGAATAACTGTTATCTAAACGATACAATTTGCTTTTTCAAAATACATTGAAAATATTTGTTGATCAAAACGATTTCCTATTATTTCGTTGTCATTTGACATTTTAAAAAGAATGTTGATCGCGACAATAACATTTTTCAAATATTTAGATTGTAGAGGAATGAAAGGAATTTTTAAAATTAAAAACGAGAGAAAAAGATGTTATAGTATTTGCGGATTCATTTGGTCGGAAACTTTATGGTACCCATTGAAAATCAATGCCTGCGCGAGCTTATCGTTTACGGCGATCAATCGAGCGGATTTGACGTCTCTCTTCAGAACACATTTCCTGAGTTAGTGGATCGATCGCATTGTCGAACGGTCATTGTCCTTGCTCTTCCGGTACGTTTTTCTTGTTATTTTCCTTCCTTAGGAAAGACGTCTTTTAATGCTACGGATTGTCTTTACTCGACACGAACGACCTAAAAGGGGAGTCTTGCCTGATGAAAACGGATCAATAAAGATTAAGGAATTTTCACATTTTTGTACTTAATTACATTATCTTGACTTCGATCTTATTTCTTTAATGTTCTTTAAATTACCTTCGAGATATTATATAAGATATTTCGTGAATATGATAATATTTTTTGAAATGTCAATAAATATTAATTCTTTAACTATAATTAAATATAGGATTAAAATATATTTTATAATATCGATTTATTTTTACTTTGACGTTACTTAATTAACCCTAAATATTGAAGAATCATTTCTTATAAAATATTCACACCCTATTCGTTAAACAATATAAACTATTGAGCTATTGGAATAAACCATACACCTACGAAAACAAAATATTTATATACCTAAGGTTAAATGTACAGCTTCTATGTTTAAGATGGAAACTAGAAAATTCATACCCAGGAAGTTTATAATTAATGCAAACCTTTGCTATGGTCTACAGTATACTCACGAATGGGTAATTTCCTTGTACCTTATCCTTAGGTATTGGTTGAAAAGTTAATTATCATGAGCCAACTAACTTAAGGGAAAGAACAACATCGTCAGATTGTATACGTATTATATTATATAGTAAATAATTTTAATATAACGAAATAAATTACAAATGATAAAATATTATTAAATAATTAATAAAAATAATGAATATAAAATAAAAATGATGATACTTCATTGTATCAAGATATTTTCTATATAAAATAATAAAAAAGAAAATAATTAATATTTGTATTACAAATATCATTAATCAAGGGGTATCTCTTTACATATGTCGCATCGCATAAATTTAATATTCTCACGCGATAAGAAAGAGTTATGTTCTTAACATACAATAAGTCATATGTCATACAAATATCAGTAATAAAATTACGCAAAGGTTCATAAAATTTCGTTATATTCAAAAGGCATTTTCTACGGTTACCATATATAGCTCTGCTTTAAATTAATGTTCCAGAGACACATACATACACGTGCGCACACTTATGTACATACTCATAGACACACACACACACACACACACACACACACGCATATAAACGCGTACGTTTCACGTATCCGCTTTGAACCGTTCATTCGTGTTCGTTCGGAAACTCGAATTAATTCGAGTTGAATCCCCTTCCTTGTTCTCTTTTCCTTCTTTTTTTTTTCCTCTATCTCTCAAAAATCGATATCAATTTACACGTAACAAAAAACGGCGTTAATGTCAGTGGCATGGGAAAATGGAGACTACCATGTCCGTCTATGAACGTGAAAATTCATATTGGACGACGCAATATCCTGCTGCAATTCGAGGTCGTTCGAACAATCAACGCATACGATCGAATTGTTTCAGAGGCCAAATGTATTCCAAGAACTATCCCGGCCGACATTCGATCCTTTGACGAAGTTTCTGCATTGAGAACGAATCACGTACAATGACTAAGATGATATCGTTCCGTACTACTACTATAGGCACAACTTTGAGTGAATTCGCAAATAAACTTTTCTCGTTCAAATCATGAAACGATCTTAGATATTACTCCAGAAGTTAGTACGAATGAGTATGGATTGGAATACTAGATTGAATTAGATTCTATTTATATAGATAGAAAGAGAGAGAGAGAGAGAGAGAGAGAGAGAGAGAGAGAGAGAGAGAAAATACATATTAGATATATTAGATACGTACTTAGATATTTATTTTAAATCATTATAGTTTCGCTGACAATAATTAAAATTGTATAAAATAATGACGACGGAACTAATAAAAATCAAGAGTTAAGATTGTTAAAAATTCAAGATAGATCCTTGGTAAATTGTAATCTTTAGTCCAATTCTTGTATAACTATACGTAATGAGAAAAGAAAAGAAGAGAAGGAAAATCTTTTAAATGAGATAAAACTGAGGGAAAAGTTTTCAAATTTTTTATCAAAGTGTAAATGAGATAAAAGCGAATAATCGAATAAATAGGAAAGGGACCGTCAATGATTTGCGACGCTTTTAGCTTAGCCAATGATTCGACGCAAATTTAGTCATCCGCATGCACGACCAAGAAAGTTCTCTGTTCAAATGCAAGCCGAAGGAAAGAGCAAACACACCTTCCGCTCGTTCACTCGTTCGATTCCTCCTCCTCCCTCGTGCTTCTCGCACTACTACCCTTTACCTTTGTTATTTGCGCGGAACTAAATTGAATGGTAGAATGGCAGAGCTCATTGACGTTAATCCTATACTCATCGCCATTGAGAGTACATTTTTGTCATTCGCCTAACGGGAAAGCTATTCCTAGAACTCCCTCGGGGATTTCTTCGAGAACATCAGGAACATTTGGAAAAACGTCTTTCGATCTCTTTTCCAATGACGAGTACCTATGATTTTCATTGAAAAAGCCGAGAAATAGATTTCCTTCGTTTTTTTCTTTTTTTCGATAATGGCAATGAATTGAAATTTCTTTATACTTCGATTCTTTTATCTCTCAAAGAAGGTCATTGCAAATTTTAATTTATTTCTTTCTCTTTATTTTTTCTTTTTTTGTTTTTTTTTTCTTTTTTTTTTTTTCTTTACTCTCTTCAATTTTTTTTACCTCGCCATAAGTATTTCCATCAATGATCGATTTTATTTCATTTTCTTTCCCACGTGAGAATTTCATAAGGGAACGAATTTTGTCCTTCACAATGCGTTTAAGAAAGGGGAAAAAGGAAAATAAAAGATGATTGTCTCGTGTAGATAAACGTGAAAAATTAATCGTACGAGAGCACGTAGATACAATTTCTTTTCTGTGAATCTTTGAATCGGTCACGTTGCTGTCGGCAAAGAACGAGAAGGAAAAAAGAACGTAGAATGAGAACGGACGCTGTATTGTCGTCGAGGCTCGACCCAAATATTTCTAAGCGACCGATTTATTATATCGCCCGGGCATCCGGACGTTTCGTTCGTTTCCGCGATAAATCCGAGTCGAGTAACCAAAAAAAAAAAAAAAAAAAGAAAAAAAAAGAAAGAAAAAAAAACAAGAAAAAAAAGAAGAAAAGAAGGAAGAAGAAAGAAAAGAGAAAAAATAGAAATAAGAGAACAACCTGAAAGACTGTGGACACGATCGTTTACGAGCCATTGAATCAAATTGTATTATGGGTGGTACTGTTCAGGGTAAAAGTAGAAAGGGGTTCAACAGAGGATCCGGTAAGAGGTTACGCTTGTGTTTTACAAATTGGCACTCTTTCTGGATCTCGAATTCAATCGAAGTAACTCTCTACCATTATCTGCTCGAAATTCACCAAACGAATACAAGATCTCTTCTAATTGAAGATAATTCTTCTAATGTACGAGTACGAGAAATCATTAAATCTTTCTTAATGAGTTCAATGTTCATTCTCATAAAGCATTTGAATTCTAAATAACAATAAGAGAGAAAAGAAGAGGAAGAAGAAGAGAATATATAAAAAGAATAATGAGAAAAATAAAAATAAGCTTATATATTTTCAAATTCGACTCCAAGTGTCATAGAATTAAAATAGATTATTGTTAATTTAATTAATAAATAAATAATATACAAATTTATGACTTATTATTATCACATTGTATCAAAATATTTATTAATGATCGACATTTAAGATTATTCATATACTTCACAATCGTTGAACTTATACATTAGAAACGATTTGCAAGATAATCTCGCATTTCATAATTTCATATTATTAATTGAATATTGATTAAGAATCTCAATTATGACAGATTTTAATTTAATTTTTCAGTTAATTTTATCTTTCTAATTCCATGTCTAAACAATCTAAATATATGTATATGCATCTATATACTTATAATTAAATGTAATTATTTAATTATGTAAATATAATCAAACGTCTGTCTCGTAATGTACTGTTATAATTACTATAATATGAAGCAATTATTCCATTACAATTATTCTATTCTTGCTCTATTGAACTAAATTGTCCAATTAGTATATATATGCATATAAAATATATATGTATACATATACATATATAATTTTAGAGAGAAAAAAGAAAGAAAGAAAGAGTAAGACAGAAAAAAGGAAAAAGATTAGCTGCTTACCTTTTGTGAAACAAGAGTAGAAAACAGTATGTCAAGAGAGCAAGAGAAAGAGAGATAAAGAGAGAGAGAGAGAGAGAGAGAGAGAGAGAGAGAGAGAGAAAGAGAGACAGAAAGAAAGATAAAAAGAGAGAGAAAAATATGGAATACTTTTTAAATCTCCAACGAACATTTTAAGCGTTTGTGAGTTAAGGAAGGAAAATACGTAGGCGTCGCGAGTTGCGAGTTGACGTCGTGGAAAACGTTACCGTGAATGGAGAAAGTTCTCGCTACTTCTTCCGAATGTTGGAACACCGTTCTGTTGTGTCGTAGTCCCGTAAATTGTAAGAAAATTTATGGTTCTCGGTGACTGTTACGCTAGGTGTACCTTTTGCCCCTTGTGAAAAGCCTCGGACGACTGCAATAAGTGCCCAACTTCAAGAAGAATTTACTGCCCCGACTCTAAATGGCCAATAAACCGTTGGACTATCCGTTCGACCGAGTTTCCGTTTCAGATCGGTTTCGCACACGCGTCCATATGTGCGTTTAAGTGCAAATGTATATGTATATATATATGTGTGTGTTTGTGTGTGTGTGTGTGTTTTTTTGTGTATCTATATATATATATATATACATTTAACCACAAATATATTTTTTCTTATGTTTATTTTTATATATATAATAAAAAAAATAATAAAAAAGAAATAAAAGAATATTCAATACATATATATATATATATTTGATGTTCTTTTATTATTATTTTTTTATTATTTTTTTATTATTACAAAAATAAAAAATACCTCTCTAACGTTTTTGATGATAAATTTCAATGTCCACAATCATTTTACGTCTTTCCTTTTGTCTTACTAGCTGTCAACTACTATATCCCTTTTTTCTGATCTCTTTCTTATGACCTATCTTTATGTATCGCCTTTTAATTATTTCAAAACATCAACATTCACTATTACATCTTCCTATTATTTATATTTTGGTTAAAAAATATTTCTCAATGAAAAAGTAAATATTTTTATTTACCATTGCGAGATATTAAAGAAATATATTTTAGTAATTTATCATGTTATGTTTTATGCATTCATATATAGAGATCTCCGTCAATCACATTGTTGTATTTTATATAAAAGGAGCATATATATTGTCAATGTAAAACATTCTATTATGATATATGGATGCATCTATATATCCAAGTACGTATGCATGGAAGATTATCGTAAAACATCGATTAAAATATCGTTTTGAAAGTTTTTAAAAAGCTGTTGTCTCGGGAAGCAGACAAGCGGGAGATATATGTCTATCATTCGAAATGTTACGGGGAGCATAGCCATCACGAAAATTGACGTAATAAAACCAGTGGAGGTTGCAGTATGATTATTATCGATATCCAATCGAATCTACGAAACACAGACATATCGATGAACCTTATCGAGTACAATTTTCAACTTCAATTTATATTCCAAAAATGGAGATAAATTCTCTGAGAGATATTTCGTCGCTATACGCGAGAAAAGAAAAAGTCATATTCTTTAATCTACGTTCTATATTAACAAGAGGTGGAAGTGTAAATCTTCTTTCTCGCGAAGTATCATTTGTATGAAAAAAAAAAAAGCAAAAAAAAATGTAATTCAAAAAGATGATTATAGAAATGCAAATATTTTACTCTAATATTTATCCTTTAAAATGAATGATCTTAAATATTAAAATTATGAAATTGATCATATTGATCAATCAATCGGCACAGATTAATAAATTTTACTTCATAGAATAAATTCAAAGTAATAAATATATAATCGCATTGTCTCAAAGTTATTACATTTCGATGAAAATTATTCACATCAATTTCTTTCGTGGAAAAAAAAATTGACAATTCAATTATTCAACTTCGAAGAGACATGTTCCGTATTATAATTAAAAATTAATAAGTCTCGTCTGGATTAGAAAGTCATACGGTATCGGATTCAATTAAAATCACTAAAGCGAAATCTCTCTTTATTATCACATTAAGCCATGTTATGATGAAACCCGTTGGCGAATTATTCCACGTGATGATACGAATATACGTATGATAATAAACGAGAGAAATGTTCGGGTGACAGCTCGTCGAACGTTCATCGAGAAATAATAACAATAATGCGACGACGTTGAGAATAACAATGACAATAATAATAATAATAATAATAATAATAATAATAATAACAACAATAATAATAACAACAATGACAATAACAGTAATAATAATAACAATAATGATAACGATACCGCGTGGAAACATTCGCGTATCCTAAAATCTAGCATTTGCAAACGTAGTAATATTTTTCTTTCGTGAGTTCGAGTTAAATTCACCAAGTTGCTCCAGATATCCTCGCGAGGAGAATAGGGAGAATAAAAAAAAAAAAAAAAAAAAAAGAAAAAAAAGAAAAAAAAAAAGAAAAAGAAAAAGAAGAAGCAAAAAGAAAAGAAAAGAAAAAGGATAGAAAAAGATGAGAGAATATAGACAAGAAGGTAGTAGGGGGATGAAGGGAGGGATTGGTAGAAAAAGTAGAGGGGGTTGCGTAGATGAGGATGGGAAACGAGGAATGGAAGAGAAAAATTCTAGTGGGCGAGCGGCAGTAGTGACGAAGAAGAAGGAAAAGATGGAGAATGAGGTTGAGAAAGGGGAATGTGGAGAAGAAGAAGGGTAGCTAAGGGGCGGAGGAGGAGGGATGGGTTGGGTGGAAAAAGGAGGTAGGTGGAGGTGGTAGGGGATAGCGGAGTGTGCGAGGAGGAGAAAGGGAAACAGAAATCCGCTCGGAAGTTACTCGTTCCAGCCTTCCTTGGCCGGACTATTATATACCATTATCTCGATCCAGCCCCACTTTTTCCGCGTACATCCACTGGAGGAAACCTTACACGGACGAGAAAAAACGTTATACGGTTGACGGAAGGATAGCGCGCGCGCACTGACTACTACAGAGACACGGAATGAGTATCCGTATCGCTGAGTATTTTAGCCCGATATAAGATAAGAAAAGGAGAGAGAGAGAGAGAGAGAGATAGGGGGTCAGAGAAGGGAGGAGGAAAAAGAGAGAGAGAGAGAAAGAGAGAAAAGAGGTTTCCAGCACTCTGGGAACTTCTTCTACGACACTTACGATTCTGTCGCCTCTCTTTCTCTTTCTCGACGGTAGACGCATGGAATGAACAGAGAGAGAAAGAGAGAAAGAGAGAAAGAGAGAGAGAGAGAATAGGAAAAAGAGAAAAAAAGGAAAAAAGAAGGAATGACGTGGGCTTGAGCTGCCGTAGAAAATTACCTCCGTCGGTTTGTTCGAATGTGTTGGAATTCTTCTTCCTTTCCTTTCGCCATTTCTGTCCAACCCCGACATGAATCTTCTCTCTCTCTCTCTCTCTCTCTCTCTCTCCCTCTCTCTCTGTCTATTTTCGACCTGAGACGAGCATACTACTCTCAACCTTCATCAACTTGATTGGCTTCTACTAAAAAATCGGAGACTGTGTCTCCTTTATGTGAATCAACTATTGAAGTCTGTACCCAGTGTTATTTTTAATAACCTCTATCATTCTTCTTCAATCGTTCATTCTATTACAACAATTAACGTCAAAAGTCTTATGATTTCTCTGATGGATACATTTTATGATCTGAAGAATAATCGATCGTTTCAAGACGCGTTACAATATAAATAAACAAAGATAAAAGAAAGGAAAATAATCTAATCGTATAATCCATTTTGTACGTAGCAATAAAAATGCAAATCGTCGTGATGCAATCAATAGTTATGTTTGCTAAAACAATTCACAAAAGGCTAATAGAATCCACGATGGATCGTTTTCCTTTCTTCAGTAACGTCTTTCATCGTAAAAGAGGTGACGCTTCTTTTGAGATATATCAGTGTCTTTTATTGGCAAACGTCCGAAATCTCGGACAAAGGATTCGAATATTTCTTTCCTTTTCTATTCTTTTCTCTTCTTGTCGAAAATGATCACGAACGAAAGAATTTGGAACCCGTTGACGTGACGCTATTGGATGGAATTCAAATAGAATGACACGATCGAAACGTGAAAGGGAGATAAAACATTCGGTAACGTTCCTAGTCTATTAACTTGTCATTAAACAATGAACAAGATCGATGTGAAATTTTTACAAGGCGTCAATATGTTATTCCCTTGTTATGTCAATATATTACCCTTGTTATACTTTTTTCTTGTTTTTTTTTTCGGCCTCCGGTCTCGTTACTCGGCTCAAATATATACCGAAAACATGGAAGAAAGATGAGTGGACGATAAAATTGTTTACAAAGGGGGAACGCGACGAATGCTCACGCGTAATATCACGAGTTCACGAAATAGTGTAGTTTATTACGAAAGAACGTTTTCCCATGCACGTATATATTTTTGTGCAACGGTTGCGTCATTAAAAGGAAGCGTCGAAAAAATCACGCCCTACTCCGACCTTGACGATTTATTACCCCGTTCATTAACACCAACACCTACATACCTCGAAAACTCTCGCGCATTCGTTCGTAACCAAAAATGGGAATAGCCAGTCCGCGGTAAACACGTCGTATCCCATTGCCGTTTTTTGATAAACATCCCAACTGAAAGCTATGAATATTACGCTCGATTATATTTCTACGTGCTACTATAACGTAAAATTCTATTGCTTGCTTTAATGCGTTAGAACTTTTAATTACTTTCTCGTTCGTATTAAAAATATTATTGTATTGGACTTTAAGTGATGAAACTTAGAATGTAAAAATATTCTCGGAGGTTTCGAAATTAATAAGACAGAAAGAGAGAGAGAAAGAGAGAATGTAAACGTGCTGATAAAAAATATAGAAATAAAATATTCCAAATTTAATCTACTATCATTAATTATAGGATAGTAAAGATTAAGCCAATATAGATGACATATTTAGATGAATTTGATAATATAATAATAAATAATTCCAGGTAGAATAACAAAAACAAATGGGATAATATGAGAAACCAGAGAGAATAGATAACAGATATCTGTATATATACATATATATATATATATATGTATATCGATATACAATATATATACCCATATATAATATATATATATATATAAATATCTATATAATATATATAATAATAATAATAATAATACTTGCTAGTAAAAATCAAGGATATGTTAGGAAAAAATCGACAGTATCGTAGAATTCGGCGAAAAAAGATTTGGCATTTTTGGACTCGCTGCTTTGTCGTCGCCGTGTCCGGCGTATGTCCCTGCGGCATGGTTCGCTCTGGAAAACTCAATACCGACGGGAAACAGGTCGGCATTGGAGAACGAATGGTTAAGCCATCCTGAATCTCGCTAAATAAATCGGCACGCCTGGACTGCAGCTAACACGTCCCTTTCGTCCCCGAGCTACCCTCGTCCCTTCTATTCTTTCGACGATGCTACGATCGAGTTGCCTTCGATTTTGTCCGAGCGCAGTTCGGAAGGCCGCACTGGGAGGACCACCAGCCGGAAAGCTCGAATCCCTCCTGGCTTTTCAGTCGCAAAAAGTCAAAAGAATCGTGAGAATAGAGGTGAAGGGTATATATAGCATCGACCTCTCCCTCTCACACGTTCTCTTCCTCTTCCTTGCTCTCTTCGTCTCTCTCTCTCTCTCTCTCCCTTTCTCTCGTTTCCTTTGTCTCTCTTTCTCTTTCTCGTTCTCTCAAAGCCTTTTTTCTCTCTTTCTGGAAGAAGAGAGAAAAAGGTAGAGAGGAAGAAAAAAAGAAAGCTCATATGTGTGGATATCTTTTAGGATATTCTCTCGTTATACTATCATTCTCGTAGAATCTTCAATAGTTTGTATCACTGAACATAAAAGAAGATAGATATCTATTTAGATTTCTAAGTTAGGAGGAAATGTTTTTTGATTGAATTATATTTAGATATTTTTCTATGTATGTATATATATATAGATAGTTATATATACATGTATATACATGTATTTATATATATATATATATGTATATATATATAAATACATGTATATACATGTATTTATATATATATATATGTATATATATATATATATATATATATATTATATGTCTATATTGTATTATATACTTTTCTATACTTATAAGACCAGAAAATACCATATTTATATCTATCATCTATCATATATCTATATGGAAACATATTTTCGAAAAGAAAATAACTTTTCTCAAAAGATTACACATATATCTATGTGTCTGATATCCTTATATCAATATTTATATACATGTAGAATGAAGATAGATCAATGAAGATATATCAAAGAAATATGCAAAATCCGAAAGTTAAAATTACAAAGAGATATATCCCGAAGATTTTCTTCTCGGTTGCTCTCTCTCTCTCTCCCTCTCTCTCTCTCTCTCTCTCTCTCTCTCTCTTTCTCTATTTCTCTCATTCGATACTATTCTCACCATCGCCATTTTTACACACGATTACTTCGTTCCATCGAATAGTCCCATTCGCTTCTTGTTCATACAGTTTCTCGTAAATTGAGTCTTTCAATGCTCGAGCTTCCGGAAAGATATTTATTTATTGAAAAAAATATTTGCCACAGTTGAATAGAGAGGAACGGAAACGAGGTTAGTAACGCCTCGACCGCATTTTTTCGGATCACGCTACTCGTAAAGTATAAACTTCTCGATTACACGGTTCGATGATGAAAACGTTAAACTAGTCGAGTAATACGGTGTAAAAGTTTTAATCTGGCAGCGTTGAAAATACTAAACCTCTTATTAAATTCTATCCTTTGCTCTGAAGGAAATAAAGGGAAGACGAGAAATACAGAAAGGTGGAGGGAAAACCGTAATCGCTCGGGAGGAAGGAAGATAAAAATGAAAGGAAAGAGAAAGAGAAAGAGAAAGAGAAAGAGAAAGAGAAAGAGAGAGAGAGAGAAAGAGAAAGAAAGGATGAGAGAGGGAGAGGATGGTTCGTTTGAATGTTCCATTTCAATTCGCAAGGAGAGTTCCCTAGATAAAACATAACTCTCGAGACGTGGTAATTTAATACCGCTTCTCGATGCTTCGATCTCAAAGTTTCGATCCTGATAACGACGGATAAGAAATTTTTATCAGGAAAGCTAAAGGAGTAATTACCGGCTTTCTGATTGGCCTTTTTACACGCTCGATTCGACTTTCTGACTGACTTTCTAACTGATTTAAAGGTTGGTGAACCACCGAGCAATCCGCTTCCAGAAATGGAAAATATATATATATATATATATATATATATATATATATATATATGTATGTACTTTGTTGTTGTTTGGAATTTAGTTATTTATCGATAAAGTAGATCTCTAAAGTGAATCGATACTTCAAAGAGCATATATAATTGAAAATTTATACATTATCTATTATTTATTTGATATATGAGCGATATTTTATGATCAAAGTAGTAAATGGAAAATGAAGAAAAAATTAAAATTTATAATATCAAAGGTATTTGCGATAATATCTTTTTCGCTTAAACTCTTCGATTCGAATATTTCAGAATAAAGTACAGAAATAGAACATAGAATAGAAAAAGAATTTCGGGATTGATTCATCTCGATATTTGAATTACTTTTATAAGAATACGAGACGACAACATAAATCAATCGTAAATGGAACGGGAACTAACGAAAGGGTTGGTAAAATGTTCCCTTTGAATCTCGGTGACGAGCCGCTTCTAGGAGAATCCACTCGAACCGACCATCCGAAGCGGATTCCTCTGGCGGATTCCACTCGTCCTCGCGTTTCTCCTTTCGAATTGCCGGCACGGACTCACCGACGAATTAACTGATCTAATTACCACGAATTTCAGATCGAACGAAACTATCGAAGCGGATTGGTTCGCGAACCGAAATCGAGAGCTCGCCCCTATCTGCCTGCCTACTCGTTTGCCGTAGATTAAATTGCCTTCCTATGGAAGAACTCTACAGGGTGTTCCGAAAATCCATTACGTTTTGTTGAACACATAAGATTATTTTCTTTTTATAATTTCTATAGATTTTTTTTTTTTTAATATAAA
Organism: Vespa mandarinia; assembly: GCF_050613455.1. Lineage (NCBI taxonomy): Eukaryota > Metazoa > Arthropoda > Insecta > Hymenoptera > Vespidae > Vespa > Vespa mandarinia. Next base: position 3,246,696 of record NC_140819.1, read on the forward strand.
GAGAATTTCTATATTTTTTTTCTATTATTTATTTATTTATTTTATTTTTTTATTTTTTTATTTTTTTATTTTTTTATTTTTTTCTTGTTAAATAAATCGATTTTTATCATTTTATTCCTTTAACGTTTCGTTTTATGACGCTTAAAATTGTTGAAAAAATTTTTTCTATAGTTCGAATGAATAGTCAGTTTTATTGCATATTGACTTTTTATCTGTCCCTTTGAAAAAATTCAACCCATCCTTTGTCTATAGTAAGTACGCGTATCACTATTTTCTGAACACCGTAGATATATGTACATTATATTTCAAAGTAAAGATCAAAAGAATAGAGTGATTCTATACCGTTAAACTTTTGTGGAACAATCGAAATTGTTAAAGCTTATTTACGATCAAATAACATTTCGGAAACTATTCGATTGTGTAATCGAAAAAATCTATACATCATACATATATAGCCATTTCTAATAATATAAATAAAGATGTCAGAAAATGTCAATATTTTTTATAATTAATACAACAAAGAGTGATCGATTTTTGTTTTATCTGTCTTAATTATTTAAATATAAAACGAATTTATTTCTTTCGAATGAAAATTTATTAAAAAACTAATTCGCTTATATTATTATTATTATTATTCAAAAAGTAAACAAAAAGAAAAGTACAAAAACAATAAGAAAAAACAGGTAAGAAATGAAACGTAAAAAATTTTCGCATGTTTGTAATATTGGGAACAAAGGAATATTTTTAAAATCTCTTGAATATTTATTTGAAATATATGTATGATATAAAATTCAAACCTATAACATCTGATCCATATATTTCTGCGATAGACTGTATCTCATATACAACATATATCAAAACAAGAGTAGAACAATCGGTCCATGCTTCATTCGTGTTTCATACGAATGGTTAAAGATAGACTGAGAGGTAGCGGTGGCGATGGGGATAGGGGTTTGGATATTGGGGGATGGAGTTTTGGGGACAGGGGAGGTTAACGAAAATCGTTCGTATTGGACTCGTAGGAGAAAGCGGAGGAAGCAACTCATCGAACGAATTTCTCTCCAGGGAGAACTTTGGTGACCGAGCTCCATTCCGGAAATTGGCCAAAAATCAAACTAAAGCGCTATAGCGAACGTGCGGCAATCGTCGATCTATACTCTCGATCTCTCGTAGGAACTCTAACAAATCTGTGGTTTAACAGCAACCTCGAAACAATCCGATTTAGAACAGAGTATGAAGAGTAGAATAAATTGTTCGAACTTAATGAAACTATGCTATGTGTTTTGTGAGAACAATCAAAAGTTATAACAATATCTGTATATAATATTTTCTTTCCTTTTTTTCCTTTCTTTTTTCTTTTCTAAATCGTTCCCAATCAAATACTCACTCAATCAAGTAGTTTCTAGAATTTTGTTGGACGATTTAAGAAAAAAAAGAAAAAAGAAAAGAAAGTATACGAAACGTTAATATCGAATAATTCTTTAGCGATTACACATTCTTCAACAATTTCTTTTCTTTTTTCCTTTTATTTTTTTTCTTTTTTTTTTTCATTTAATCAAAGCAAATAGTAAGATCATGAGCCGAAATAGGACAAATTTCAAGGTACCTGAATTTTCTGGAATATCCATTCTCTCAACGGGAATGGCAGATACCTAAATAGCCAGAAGGAAGGAGGATGGTAGTTAAAAGAAGTTTGCTGCTCTTTCCTAAAAATCTCTATCTCTTTCTCTCTTTCTCTCTCTCTCTCTCTCTCTCCCTCTCTTTCTCTCTTTTTCTCTTTCTTGGCCATACAATTCTTTCCACCGTCTTTCTCCCTTTCCCTTTCCCTTTTCCTTTTCCTTTCCCTTTCCTTTTTTCCATCGTCTCATACTACGACGAAAAAGCACTGCAGTTTTGGTTTCTTCGTTCTACTCGCTTTCTTCATTTGGTAGGTAAAGAGTGCAATGGGTCCGTGCGGGTGGCTGTTGGATTATACGAATTGTCCTTCGTTTCCACGTGGCTTAACATTTATAGTTCTGGCCTTTGAGGGTTAACGAGGAATTCCACTTATCTTCGCTAAAAGAAAGAAAAAAAAAAGGAAAAAAAAAAAAGAAAAAACAACCAAAAGAGAAAGCAATTGTTCGATCCTTTACCAAAACGATCATAGTACTTTTTATATTAATCACTATATAGAATATCTTTTAATATTATTTATTAATATCATTTAAAATATTATATACGATTTTTTTAATAATTATCGTTTATTACGATTATTATATTATTTCTACATTTTGCAATGTTTTTATTATTATTATTTTTCTTTTCTTTTCTTTTTTATACACTAAGTATTACTATAAATATTATTGTCATCAAAAAAAAAAAAAAAAAAAAAAAAAGAAAAGGTTTATATACGCGAACACGCGCATAACAAATTATTCGATACTTTAATAAGAAATATTTGCAATGATTATGTGTATATATATTTTTCGACTATGAATGTTGAACACAATTGTAAAAGAGACAATTGAAATCGTAGTTTGTAATTTCCATGAATGCGGAAAAATATATGTAGGTATACATATAGGATACAGAGAGGAACATATAGGATACAGAGAGGTTTGTGAGCGTCGTCAGCACGAGTTCGCCACATACCGAAACACTCATTGTCAGAATTAGGATATTTAAAAGCGTACAAATTCGGTGCGAGCGACGTCAATTAGAGCATGTCACGACGATTAACGATACCCGGAGGAGTACACGAATCAGCATATTCGGTATATAGAATGTCCAATTTAACTCAACCATCTAAAATCTATCGGAGCAAATTTACTGGACCACCATTGGACGTTGACCGATTAATACTTATTTTTAATTCAATTCATTTTTATTAAGATTTACATGATTACAAAATTAATTGAAAAATAATCGATCGCAATTAATTCAATCTGGCGATTGGAAATTAATTTATTGGTAAAAGTAAATATCATACATTGATTTATAGAAAATTATAATTGGTAAATCAAAATACAAATTAATCATTTAATCGTCGATGAAAAAGTTATTACAAATTCTATTAAATTTTCATCAATTTTCCTTCGTTAACACTTCGGATAAAAATTTTTCTATACATATATATATATATATATATATATTTTTCTATTTTCAACAAAAATTTCTATCGATCCTATTAACATTTATATTTATATCATATTTCCGTGCTCCCAATCAGAATACTTTATACGATCGAATGTGAAATAGAGTGTACAGTTAATAGAAATGTTACGATTAGCGAGATGATTCGTTTTTGCAATTACGCGTTAAATATATATTTGAATGGCCCTTGTTCATTAAGAGTATGTTATACTTCAGATTATCACAGCTCGTTGATAGTTCATTGCAATACTCTTACGCTCTATAAACATTATAAAGATTATATGAATGAACGAACGAATGTATGGCCCTTTGAGAAAATTGTTTTCAAAAAATTGAATTAAAAAGAGGAAGAAAGAGAGAAAAGTTAAAGAGTGAGAAAGAGAGAGAGAGAAAGAGAGAGAGAGAGAGAGTACACAAAAATAAAGCAAACGAACAACCTGAACGTTACGAGAATATTGTGATTTATAATTTAGAAAGGAAAAGAAGAAAAGCTATTTCCATTTCGAGTTATCATCTATAAAAATGAAAATGTATTTTCAGAACGTAAGATAGAAACAGAGAGAGAGAAAGAGAGAGAGAGAGAGAGAGAGAGAGAGAGAGAGAGAGAGAGAGAAAGATTATCACGATTATTACAGTAAATGAATCGTTTGATAAAAAAACCAATCATTTTTTTGTTTTCGACAAACCGCAGTGTTCATAGAAATGTAGATAAAATGAACTTTGAAAGTGTTTCTCAAATGACATCCTCGAAGCTCGAAAATTCTTCTGTTAAAATCATAAAGTTCGTCATTTTCTCACTGTTCTCTGTATTTATGTATAACATTTATACAGCTTAGCACAAGCCGAGCGTGGTAAGCTATACGATGAGATGACAGAAGCGTTCTCTGTTGACTGACGACTTGCCCAAACTATGCGAGTACTTTACACCCTCGTTATCCCACCGGTTCAGAGGAATGAAGTGTCAACTCAAAGCAATCCCCCTCACTCCACTATTCGTAATGCAGATTTCTGGTAGAAGTCTAAGTAAGCTGTCCACCGGTTAGAGCGGTTATTTAAACCAAAATTAATACGAAAGTTGTCGCTAGCTATTTAATGGATTTCTAAAGAACAAAAAAAAAAACATTCCGAAGAAATGAATGAAACTATCTAAGATATTTTATTTTGACTAGGTATATATTCTTATGTTATATAAAAACATATATATATATATATCTGCGATAATTAAATAACAATGATAATAACAATAATAATAATTATAATAATTATTATTAACAATTTAAAATGAAAGTGAGATGTCATAAAAACGTATAACCAATCAAAAATTTTCAATGGAGTTTTTTTTACTTGATTATTCTCTGCCACCCCACACCCCTCCCGCTCCCCACTTCCCCTTGTCCCCTCCTTTTTATTCCATTTGACTCGGATCGATATCTTCGTTAATGCAAAACGTCTTAATTACATATTTCCCAGCACTTTCCCCGAGATGCCCGCTTCGTTATCCAATTTATCTGGCTCGACTAGTCGACCATAACGGGCAACTTTCTCATTCTTTTTTGCACCGTGGGCTGATCTTCTTCTCTTCTTAATTAAGTGTCACTTTAGGATCGGTTCCAGTGGTATAGGTAAATAACTATACGGAACAGCTTCGAAATTCGACGCCGTTGTCTGTCTAAGAGAAAATTCCGATAAGAAAAGATACGAAATTAATCCGCGGGGCTCATTTATTGTTAGAGAAAAGTCGGCCATTCGTAATCAGAAAAGAATTTTTCGAGAAGTTGTTCAAGCTGTTTGGTTTGCTGCTTCGTGTTAGATATCTTTCGTAGCCCTTTAATGCCTGTCACGTATCTAAACGGACATTTTCTAGTCAGAAAAGCTTCTGTGTTTTCTCGTCTACAAAGCTTCTTCACTCTTCTTCTATCTTTCCAGACATCAGGACTATGCTCATTTTGAGTGACGCTTGTTGCTCAAAAAAAAAAAAAAAAAAAAGAAAAATACGAAAATTTCCTCGTCATAACCTCTCGCCGATCTTATTCAACGTTTTTGTCTTTCTTTCTTTTTTTCCTTTTTTTTTCTTAAATTAATATCGTTCGCTCCTTCTTATCTTTATTCGTTTTCGATCGATCATATATCGAATATAATATTATACAATATATACGAGATGTCTGAAATCATTTCACACGAATTACAATTATTCAACACGAATTACAATCACATGTATTACGTGCGATACACGCACGTAATATATTATCGTATTTATTACATCTAGAAATATAAATATAAAAAAAAAAAAAAAAAATAGTAAAAGTAATCCTACACAAATGTCTATCGAAGTAAAAGAAAAACCCAAAAAGAAATGAGAATGTTTGGCGAGTTCGTGCCGAAAAGAAAAATAGTAGATCGATCGATGTTAAGCCTTTTTTGATTTGACGTGTAGCTTGATGTTTCATTCGCGAGACGAGAATCTCTCGGTTGGAGGTAAATATACAAGGTGTCTTGAAAATAAACAGTATAGATATAGTCATTCTCACGATGATAGTATACTTCGTGAGAGTATAAGAGGAAGAAAAAAACATATCCTTCTTCGAAAATATATTTCTCAATTTACGAATCTACGTTATTTCTATTGAAATCTCAAGGCATAATTGCAAGTAAAAGTTTTGTATTTTATTTGTCTTTTTTTTATTATTTTTTTTCCTTTTTCTTTTCTTCTTCAAAAATTTTGTAGTAAATATTTAAGTTTGGATATAAGTTACTGTTTGTTTTTAAAAGACACCCTATATATATAAGAGGCCAAGGATAGAGAAAGATCCGATATCGTTCGAGCTTACCTTATACGCTATCTCCTTCATACGTTCTTGAATTTCGAGCCACGTAGCCGAAGGAAATTAAGAGCAATCAACGCTGATGTGTGATTTACGGCGTGGGCAGTGTCGTTGAACCGATTCTTCGAAACAAAAACGGTGTTCTTTATCCTAACATCCCTCCACCTATCATCCTTCCTATTATCCAACTTAGTTCTCGCTCGGTCGCTTTTCAAATTCATTCTGTCGGCGTAGAGACGGTTCGTCTCTATTACGAATCGTGTCCCGTAAATCCGTATGATTCGGGGAACTATCCTGCCCGATTTTTCTTATCCATCTTTTTTCTTTATCTTCTGCTTTTCCTTTCGAAGGGAAACAACGTCACGACATCATTTATAAGACTCATCCCTTTGATTCCCTGATGTTATTTCTTTTGGATACACAAACTGTCTAGTCTCAGAGACACATAATTTTTTCTACGCATGTCTGTGTACGTCTATGTGTGTGTATGTACGTGTGTGTTTGTATAATTCAATTGTAACTTCTTATCAGAAAAAATTTCTATTCACCCCTTACCATTATATCGTATTATTGTTATCCTATTATTATTATTATTATTATTATTCTTATTATTATTATTATTATTATTATTATTATTATTATTATTATTATTATTATTATTATTACTATTACTATTACTATTACTATTGTTATTGTTATTGTTATTGTTATTGTTATTATTATTATTGACACGACGAAAAACATCATAATTTCAATAGATCGAAGGTCCTATTATCCATTCAATAAACATATTTCAACTATCGAACTTGTATAATATTATCAGAAATATAAATCAGTACGATAAGTGTACTATTTGTATATCTATTTAAAATTTAATCCAAATTTTATCCACCAACTTCATGATCTTACCTCTGAGGTGAGATTATTTAAAAAATTCAAATTCATTCCAAAGGGCTTTTCTCATAGCATTGTTAAGGCACGATACTTCGTGTACGTGATGTCGCAAGATGTTGAGATGCTTGTTTTCATGATTTAAGAATGTCTCTGAGAGCGATCTTGAAGCACGACACTTTGCATACGTGGTGTCGTTAAAAATTCTTTATTGCAAACTCGACTACGAATGTATTCTCTCTCTCTCTCTCTCTCTCTCTCTCTCTCTCTCTCTCTCTCTCTCTCTTTTTCTCTATCTATCTATATATCTCTCGTGAAGTAAAAATCGAAAAAAGAAAACAGAAGCTAGTATAAAAAGGAAATACACTATCCATGACACTTTCGAATTCTCTTTGCTCATGACACGTGAGACTTTCATCTTAGAAGCGATACTTCTACTCAGAATTATTGAAGAAACTATTCTTGCGTAAATAATAGATTTTAGTTGACGTCAAATTTTTATTCTATACCAAGAATGAAACATTTTTATTTTATATTTAACCGTATTTTTTATTATCTTCTGTGTCATATACTTTATATACTGCGACACATCTTAACCTTTTACTATCTAATTTTTTTTTTTTATCATTCTATAAATTAAAAAAGATATTGTTATCTTATAAATTGAAAAAGAAAACGAAAAAAAAAAGAAACCATGAAAAACTTCTATGATATGAAGTAATAATTAATTTTGTGACGACAAGATGAAATGACACTTAAAATATACACCATAAGAGTATGACCTCAAAGTTACATGACGTAAAATGTTAAGATATATTAAATTCATTTTATGCATTATACGATATATCAAAATGCATAATGTATTAATATTAAATCAAATTTTATATACAATCTGTAATAGAAGATCCATTATATTCGAATGTATTTCATTTTTGCAGCAAATCGCATCGAATTGAAGAAAATGAATGAATCGTTGCACGTATACCGATCTTTGTCATTTCGACTTCATCTCAATGTCGAATTTGTCACGGATCGTATGCAGGTAAACCACGACGTAAATCGTGGCTTGCCCACCGACGTAACGATTAACGCTCACGACTTCGTACAGATACGCAAGCATTACGTACCATCCGTTCATTCGAAAACGCTATTGACATTTCAAGCTCACGTTTGATGTTACTCGAGGACGAAATAATGCTATTGTAATTGGATAAATAGATCCACCCCTATGAACTTCAAATTTCAACGTGATCCCTTACAATCTACATTGTGTATCACAGTGGCTTTAATTTGCCATACAGCCAACTATGATAATATAAATCTACGATTAAAAAAAAAATAAATAAATAAAGAATATACATATTGTATAATTACGTCGAAAGCAAAAATTGAATTTTTATAAACTATAAACGCTAACATATGATCGAATATATATATATATATATATATATATATATATATATATATATAATAAATGTAATAAAAAATATTACGACGAATTCGGAATAAATCATTCAGAAAAAAAAAGATCAAAATCTATCTTAAAAAGTTAATAGCTTCTTTTTTATTTCTTTTTTATTTTCTTTTGTACCCTTTACAATGTTTTTTTTTTTTTTTTTTAATGTTAATTTAATAAACCTTCCTGACGTGAAATTCGTCTATTTCATGAAATAAAAACATTAAAGAGAATTCTATACAAATAAGATCGATCAGTTTGCTTTCTGACAGATTTGAAAATGTAGAATTTTAATATCTATATGCGTCGATAAGCTTGGTATTTACGTTATCGACGTAAATAGAACGGAATTGATTTTGAAACGTCGAGCGTGTCACACACGTGTCTCGAATGATATATTTAGATTTATTCAGATTTTTATAACGAATATTAAATATTTGCGAAATTGATAAAGAAGAAAAAAAAGGAATAAAAAAAAAAAAAAAAAGGAAAAAAGAAGAAAAATTTCTATCTCATGATCGTTTCATGCGACTGAGAAAACGGCTGGGTTGATCGCTCGAAAGGCCAACAGTGATTTATAAAGAAGAATTTAAAGGGTCACGAGGATAGTAAACGACATGAACTGACCAAAGGGTGTGTGTACATACATCGTGCTTCGATAGGGTGGTAGTTCTCAAAACGAGAACAGGGCGTAGTCTCGGTAGCACCGAGTCTCGATGCACAACTTCTATGGCTTTACAGGATCCTTGGCGCGATTCCAAACGACCTTTCTTCTCAATCGACCACGAAAAGCTTGTAGATTCATAGTTCACGTGAAATCCAGTTAGGGATAATTAAGAAATACGCAGGACAATTTTTTTCTCTTTCCTTTTAATTTCTTTTTTCTATTTTTTTCTCCTTCTTTTTTTCTCTTTTTTTTTTCTTTTCTCTTCTTTTTAATAAAACACTCTACACTTCAATAAATCTACCTTCGAATGACCATATCAAATAACGAGATCATCATATATAATCATTTACTATAAACATTATAAAATTGTTAATTTAATTCTTTTCATAAAAATACATCGATAAATAAATACAACAATGATCTTATTACCGTAATCAAGTAAAGTGAATATAACGATATATTTATACAAAAATTAATTTAACGAAAGTATATTGATGGTTATATAGATAACATGGCTCGATGAATTCTCGAAAAGAAAAAAATTCAAGTAAAAAGAATTCGAGCCTATCCAAGCAAGGGTTCGTTATATATATATAATATATATATATATATGTATATATTATATATAGATATAGATATAGATATAGATATAGATATAGATATAGATATAGATATACATATATCTAAAAGATCAACAGCCATCCACTAGAGAGAAAACACAGTTCTTTATTGTAGCCGATCGTAAATATCTAAGAAGGAAAGTGGAAGGTTTCTCCTCAGTGCCCTAAAAAAAGAACATTTCTTTCTTGGATAGATCAACACAAAAGGAAAAAGGGATCGTGACCCTCGGAAGATCGGCACGACTTTTCGAGTATCCAGCTTGTCTCTACGATCGATAACACTCTCGATCGTTTCCCAAGGTAGGCCAGCGTTATTTGCTTTTTCACCGTATCGCTAGCTCTAGACGTAGGTAGGACGTAGTAGATATTTCGAAGAAGTGGCGAATACACGTCATTTCTTTCCCTTAGAGATGCTTTCGAAGTCGATCGTCTCACGAACGTGCTCGTTCGCGAGGACTCTTCGGATTTAAAAGCGTTCGTATCTCTTCGTTCTTGGACACTCATACACACATATTATCGAAATCCGATCATAAAGAACGACCTTAGGACGAAATAAAGAACGAGAGAAGTTGAAAACTGTGAGATTTGAGATATCGCATGGGATATCGAATTCAAAGAGTAAAAGGTGTGATAACTGCCAGTATCAAGTCCATGAAAATCGACAGAAAATTCTTTTTTTCTTCCTTTTTTATTTTTTTTTTTTTCTTTCTTTTTCCTAGGAACATCGATATCGGCACCTAGCTTGAAGGCATTCTAAATAAAACAATAAATAGAAAGAGAAATTATTTCTATCTCATTGAAGTATAAAAAATAATTGTTCCTTTTTCTCATTTTTTTTGTTTGTTTTTCTTTTTTTTTTTTTTTTTTTTTTTTTTTTTTAATTCTTAACATATATCACCTTGATATCAGATAAATGATTAACCGATTCAATGGAAATTCGTTATTTGTACTTCTTTCCTCGTGTTCGTTTCTTTTTCTTTCTTTCTTTTCTTTTCTTTTTCTTTTTTTTTTTTTTTCTTTTTCTTCTTTTTAATTTTTTTTTCTCTTTTTATTTTTATTTGCCCTCTTTTTAATTCTATCTATCTGACAATCTACCATCCAATCTAGATATTAACATGATCGATGTTAATCGATCGATAAATCGATGGCTTTACGAAGGATAGCTTTAATGCTATTAAACCGTATGATCGGGCCATTTTCGTTATCGGTCACGCTCCACAGTTTCTCTAATTGCATTTTAATTAGGATTTTCCTTTTCGCCATCTCTAATTTTAATTAATAGCCTTACCGATAAGCGCGATTCTTCGGTATAATATGCAAGCGCCACTACTCAATCCCTTTATCCCGATTGTTCTCGTGGTTATAACATAGATACACCGATTAGCCAACCGAAACGGTGAGTAGCATCGATCGCACTCGTTGAAACTATCGTTCGTGATATGAAAGCAATGAACATGACTCGATATATGTATAGGTATGTATAGTATAGGTATCCTCTGTAGATCTATATACTCGATGAAGGTTCGTTATGGCATTCGCAATATCGTAGAATATTTTTTTATAATTTTTTACATTTAAATTTAAATCCAAAAAGTTTCTGAGCGTTTAAACAAATCTAAAATCGAAAGAGAAAAAAAAAAAAGAAAAAAGAAAATGAGATGATGAATAAAAAAAAAGAGGTGATATAAAAAAAAAAAGAAATCTTCATTTTCTTTCGACATAATAATCATATTATAATAAGTATAAAATTAAACATTTAAATTCGCTATCAATCCTATAGAATAATTTTTCTTAATAAATGGAAATAACTTCTCTTTTAATAAATGGAAATATCTTAAGGAGATATAAACAATTTCTTATACGGTGTGTAGGTGTGTGTGTGTGTGTGTGTGTGTGACTATAATTTAAATATTTAATATTAAAAGTCAAATGTGATATTAAAAAAGAAAAAAAAAATTGTCGATATCAAATTATTACTCTCATCATTTTTTTTTTAAATTATCTCCCTCTCCCTCTTTCTCTCTCTCTCTGCCTCTTTCTCTCTCTCTCTCTCTCTCTCTCTCTCTCTCTCTCTCTTTCTCTCACTGTCTCTCCGTCGATACGACGATTTAGAAGCAACTGATATCATTTCGATGTGAAATACGTCAACGCTCTTTCACTCATACTTCGATCAAATCAAGCAACCTATAAACTCTTCCCCTTATCTCGACGAGGGACGCTTAGGAAAAGGGCGGACCCCGTCGGAAAATATTTTCTATAAAGACCCTCGACCGTAAATCTTCAACAAAGAGCAAATATCGAGGATAAGAAGTGTCGAGCAACCGCCCGAAGCATCCAAAATAAATTCCTTTTCGATTAAATTCCAAATCGAATTTCAAGTACGATATTCCATTATCATTAAATACTTATAATAAATTTAACACATTATTATTTTTATTAACGTAAAATCGGTCTAGTTGCGATTTCTTTGGAAAAAAAAAAAAAAAACAAAAAACAACAAAAAAAAATGAAAAAAGAAGAGTAAATTCTAACTATCACCTTTCGATGGATATTATTAATTCGATGAAAGAGAATAAAAAGAAAAAGGAAAACAAAAATAAAAAAGAATGAAGAAAAAAAAGAAATACATATATTCTTTTTTTTTTTTTTTTTTTTTTTTTAAAGCCAATATTGTATTTACAATTCTGTATTTATAAGTCGGAATAATAATACTTTTGTTTATCAAAAACGATATTCGTACGTATCTATTTTTAAACATATCGACACAAATAAAATCGATGAAAAACATTCACACAATCGCAACTTTCTCCCCTTTTTCGATTTATTCTTTTTAGTTCCAGGAGAACGGTGAAATTGTATTGTTAAATCTACTTTAAAACCGCACCGGGATTATAATCGAAGTGGGGAAAATGCACGAGCGAGTCGACGAGTTTCCCAGAAACTTGTCAATAATTTTCCTGTGTCCCAATTAAACCAACGAAATTTCTCGTTGGCTCTCATCCAAACTGAGCGGCAAAATCTTTCGCGAGTTCTTTGCATATACTTACACACGAAATTGTTCAATTTAAATATTGAAAACTTCTTATTTCACTGGGCGTTAAGTAAACGATACACGTCGTTAATTGGGTAGAAGAAAATCAGTAACTTTCAATCGATCGTAACAAATTATAATAAAAAAGTAATCACAGAAACTAACGAAAAGAAGTTAATAACAATAAATAGAATACAATGAAAAAAAAAAAATACCACAAATAACATAATTAATTGATCCGTTATAAAATCATTAAACTCAACAAAATTGTATATAAAATTCGTATCTTAATCCGATCTTTACATTTATCTCGTTTCATTGAATATTTTTGTAATTCTTCAAACTTCATCGTCCGTTATACGAGTATGAACATTATTTCGATCATTTTTGGAAATTTAAAAGATACAGAATTATTTGCATTCCTTATTTTTTATACTGACGATAAATAAAAGAAAAGAATGATCCATGAAGAAAAATTCAATTAAATAATCATGTTGAATTCTTCTTTAAACCGATTCTTATTTTAACAACCGGCACCATTAAATTATATATTTTCACTAAATTATTTGGTTTAAACCGACGTGATCCTTCGAGCAAATTATTTTCCCTGAACTAACGAATCCTCGAATTGTTCAAGCAAAGAGAGATATAAAAGGGAAATAAAAGAGGATAATCACGACAGCGACAAGGTAAAAACGGCAAAGAGAGCACGCATAATACCGGATAGTCCAGAATGTCCGTTGGCAAGAAAGGATTAAGGATTTCTAAATTAGAACCTTCCATCGGCTCTTATCAGCTCTCGTAGGAAACCTGGACGAAATGTCTAATCGGATCAGGATATGGGCGAGCTTGGAAACGAATGGAAGAAAAAGAAAAAACTTTACGGTTGTAGACATTCTTTTTTTCGAAAAAATTCCATCGACAGTAACATGATAGAAATGCGACGATTAGATTATTTATTTGATAACATTGCATTGCTAATATTTTCTTCTAAAATATTTTATTTATATAATTTTCTCTTCTAGCATCGAAAAATAAATCAGCCTTTTGACGTACGAGCACGATATTCGAAAAATTGTTCAAATATAAGCTAAACTTCATATCAGCAAAATCGTTTTCATATAAAAAAAAAAAAAAAAAAAAAAAAAAAAGAAAAAATTCTATATACTGCAGCTCTTAAAAAGAGAAAAAAGAAAAACAAAAAAAAGGGAATTAAAATTCCAATTTCTTTTTCTATCTTTTTATTTCTTCTTTAATTCTTTCTGCTATAATCAAAATTATAACGAAAAGGTATATGTAGATTATTCTCGAAATCTCAGAATACGTATCATACGAGATCCTACAGAAGAATCGAGATGTCCCATTGAGCTAGAAGATACGAAACATGTACAGATAACAAAAACAAATAATAAGAGGATGGTTGATAAAAAATAGTACATACACGAAACGAGATGAAAATAAAGATAAAAAAAAAAAAAGAACAATTTTATCTGCGTAACGAACGAGGAAATCATAAATATTTTCTTAAATATTTCGGAAAAGAAATTACATAAAAAAACGAACTAATCAAAAGCAATGAACTTTTATATTAACACACACACACATACTTACATACATGCACGCGATGGATATAAATACATCGAATCAAATTTATATCATAAATTTCTAATAACATTCGGAAAATTTTGTAATTTCATTCATATTAAATATACCAGATAAAGAATCATAAGACAGGATAAAGAATTATAAGAAAAAACGATATAGGTTGGATGTCTAAGGATATACGTAGAATACAGATTAAGCGATGTGAGAAAATGAGAAGATAGTGGAAGGGCGGAAGAAAGGAAGAAATTTAAGGCAACCAAGTGCACGTAGATCTGTAGACGATAGGAGCCATAACTTTGTATCTTGTCAGTCGGCTTCCAACGTAGCTTTTACAAAACCATTCATCATCAACGGATTTTGAACAAATGTAGCAAGAACGTTTGTAACGATACTACCTTCTAACAGGATCAAATTGAAGTAAGGATACGTGAGCCTAACTTCGAACCCCTTTGAATTCCTTCCCAAGTTACTTTTGTCTTCGTGTCGAGTTACAATAGCGTGGAAACAATTCATCGGACGTGAACCTTCTGTCGCGGACAGATACGAACGAGCGAAATCGAAAGTATCGTTTTTGGCAGTCTTAACGAGTCCAAGATATACAATTTAGAGAATAAATGAAAAACTTTCGAAACAAGTTATCATATATCAACGTTAATATCTATTAACATTTATAGGTATTACGATTATTTATTTTATTATTTTATTATTTTATTAATTTATCATTAATAAAATGTGATTATCATAATGTGATAATCGAAATGTGATTTATCATAAATAAATCGTGTAATAACCACTCTTAATTATCACATACTCAATAACTTCTTTGGGAATAGCATAAACTACATTTTGATTATAAAAAGTCTATTTAAATTTATATACTTCTAATAATTTATATTACATATAATTAAATACAATTTATTAATATAATAATATATT
The DNA here is from genome assembly GCF_050613455.1 of Vespa mandarinia. Lineage (NCBI taxonomy): Eukaryota > Metazoa > Arthropoda > Insecta > Hymenoptera > Vespidae > Vespa > Vespa mandarinia. The sequence goes on from NC_140819.1 coordinate 3,261,856, forward strand.
ATAAATCTTAATTACATACAATTTATTAATATAATAATATATTATAAATCTTAAATACAGGATACACGTACGCATGTCTGAATATGTGTGTGTGTGTGTGTGTGTGTGTGTATGTATGTGCGTGTGTGTGTGTGTACACATTCTATATCTATATCTATTTTCTATTATATTTTTTAATAAAAAGAAAAAGGAAGGAAGAAAGAAATAAAGAAACTAAAAGAAGAAAAAAGAAATTGAATGAATACGAGAAAAATGTAAGATCGTCATAGACTAAAGGAAATGAAACGAAAGAATTTGATTCGTCATTGGTTCACCCTCGGACCGAAACTTTTCGAGCATGAAAGGTACGAACGAGGAGAAGATAAAATGACAAGGCCGGCAAAGGAAGCTTTTCTCGACCACGTAAAACGCTCGTAAATTTGTTAAAACGACCGTTGGAAAGGCGGAAGCAAACTCTCCCTCTATCTTTCTCTCTCCCTCTCTCTCTCTCTCTCTCTCTCCCTCTCTCAGTTTTCTCTTAAGGTATGGGGACTGAAAGAGTATCGAAAATCGGTTGTTTTGTGGATAGCGACGGAAAACAGGATAAGAAATACAACGATATGCCGGAAATATAAGCCCAATATAATCCTACGTTGATATTCACGTGAATACATCTACTATAGTAAAACGAACTAAAATAATCGATTAAACCTACGTAGTATATAAATTTCGTTTTTTGTCTGTAAAAAAGAAAGAAAGAAATTTATTTTTATTTTACGAATTATTACTTTACGTCGTATTACGTTTCGATATAAATTAAAAAAAAAAAAGAAAAAAAAAAGAAGAAGAAGAAAAAACGATAAAGAAAAGAAGATGAAATAAAATGATTTTCATTATTAAATAAATGTACGAAAATAAATCTTTCATTTTTTATTTATATAATATTTCTTTTTCGAAACCTTTCATCCTTTCATTCATTCCTTTCTCTCTCTCTCTCTCTCTCTCTCTTTCTCTCTCTCTCTCTCTCTCTCTCTCTCTCTCTCTCTTTCGGTTATATTAATTAAAAAATATAATTTACAAGAGTTAGCCGATGCAAAAAGCTATTACGAAGAGTTCCTACGTGTATATATATATATATATATATATATATATATATAAAACTACATATATGCTTACTTTTTTACTTTTTTCCTTCTTTTTTTTTTAACATTAGAGTAGCTTCCTTCGAACTAATTCAAAGTAGCAAAGAGATCATATTAATGTGGTGCGCCGTGTCTGTAAAACGTATGGCGTCGAGTAGAACGTAAAGCCACACCCTCTTTGGCCCGGGGATGCGGATGGTGCAACGTTTTCTCGTAGTCGCGAGTCCTCTCGTTAGCCAACTCTCATGTCGGTGTTTATTTACGTTAGCCGAAACTCCGTACATGTTAATTAGCAGATATGTTTCGCAGGAGGGATTAACTCTAAATCAGGTAGACCGGTCGAAGTTATTTTTCGATTTAGAATTCGTAATCCTATCATATCTCGTTTGCGATGACGCGCGTAAATCATCTTAATCAAATTTAATAGAGAAATAACAATTTCTTTTTTTCTATTATATATCGATATAATTAAGAATAAAGATCAATTGGCAAAATTTATGACCTCAACAATGCGATAAAATGATATTACGTTTTGTTTTCTTGTTTCTTTTTTTTTTCTTTTTCTTTTTCTTTTTCTTTTTCTTTTTCTTTTTCTTAATAATTCGTTTGATTTCTCAAACAAATAGATTTTTCAGTATATATAGATCAAGGTTAATTATAATTACATGCAATTAAAATTCAAAGCAAATATTTCATATAATCGATCCAAAGTAAGTAGCTATTTACACGTGAGACACGAATCTAATTTAAATATAATTCAAAAGGAAACTTCATGTAACTCTTTTTTTTTCAAGATTTTCTTATATTAACAAGCGAGAAAAAAAAAGAAGAAAAAAATGAGGATGTAATTGAATATTTGAAAAAACAATCTTACTTGACTATACCGGGCAGTACGTTAAATTAACGACATGTTCGCGAGAACGACATCCCCATTCCAATTTCTTTTCACCCTCTCAGTTACACTTTCAGAGCCCACACCCATTCCTTTCTTGAACACGCGGCTCGAGTTTATATTTTCCCAGGGATGTTTTCGACGGGAAGTACTCGGGAATGGAGACAAAATATTGGCGGTCGGGAATTACGCCGGAGAAAATTTCGAACAAATATTTGCCTCGTGAACGTAACCGAATAGCGAACGAAGACGATCGTACACGAATACTGAGTGAGAGGAACAGACCTTTGACGTGGACACAAAATAGACAAAATAGACAAAATAGAAAAGGGACTAACCCTTTTTTCGATCCTGCAAGCTCAAAGAACCATATTTTTTTTCCTTTTCTTTTTCTTTTTTCCTTTTTATTTTTCTTTCCTCTTTTTATTTCTAGTTGATCCAGTGAATATAACAACGAAGTTACCTTTCATGACTCGTATATACCTTTTCGATTAATTTTCTCAAAACTCATTCGAATATCGTTTCGGTAAATTAAACTCGCTATTTCTTTTTGAATAGAGTAGATATAATATAACATATCATAAAAATAAATCGATATATCCTCTTTTAAAGAAGAACACGCAATTTTTTTTTCCTTCCCATGATAAATATTAAAAATATTTTATTAAACGAACAACTTTATATTTATAAGATATAAGCTTTAAGAAAAAAAGAACAAAAGCAAAAACCAAAAACAAAAGAAAAACCGAAGAAAAAAAAAGAAACAAATAATGACTTTATTACGAGAGAACGTAATAGCTTTCACCATAGATGATCTACTTATTTAGTTAACGTGTTAAAAACTACAGTGATATAATAATATCAACGTATGTATTTATGTGTATATAATGTATATATATATATATATATATATATATATATATATATTAACACGAGTCACTAGGTATAGAAACGTACGTGGCAATTTTGTAGCACGAGCTTGACCGTGTCGACGGTATCTGCTTTCCAATTACGCTGACTGACTCAAGATAAGTGGTGGTTACGGTTACGGTTAGACGGCTACGCCTTACGTCACAACGCGAAGCACCCTCGCGTGCACAACTCCAACACCTATCTCTATCTCTCTCTCTCTCTCTCTCTCTCTCTCTCTCTCTCTCTCTCTCTCCATTTCTCTCTTCATCTCTCTCTCCCTCTCTCTACGATGTAGCACATTTCCACGCGTTAATATCCACCCCTCTGGTCATAATTAGCAGAGATATATTACACTCGACTAGCGTGCACCGACTGAGACTGCCTGGACTTTGCCGACGGGTTGGATAACCGTCTCTGGATAGCTCATTAAACGTCGAGTTCTTGCGAATACAGTTTGCCCTGTACATATTCATTCAAACCCTCTTTACTTACGAGACATTTTTTGCAAGAACGAGACGACCATCGTTACAATTTTATTTTATTTACGAACTCAATGATACATATATTTGCTTTAATAAAGGTAATAACGTTGGACTACAGTTAATTATTATCAACGATAATAAGTAGTAATATACGGATATAATGCATATAGACGTAATGGAAAGTAATATTGGATTCGTGGATAATTAGCCGCTAAAGAAATGTCAATAAATAACTTGTACTTCCATAAAGGTATATCGGGCATAAAATTATAATCATATGGAAACATTAGTAACTTAAATGATGTGGAAACAGATAATGAAGTCGTTCAGATGTAACGCCAAATAATACTGATATTAAATTTATCCATTCATTTCCTACGAATTCTTATTATCTTCTAACTCGAATATGTAGACGGATATAACATTGTTTTTCGTTTAAATTAATAAATAAAATTTCAAATTTAGAAATTCAAGTTTAAATTAATAATTCAAGAAACGTTATATAGATTTCTTTAAATCAATAAAAAGAAAATTTCATTTAATACAATTATTATTGTTATATTGTATTATTAAACAATATCATCGTTTTCACGTAGTATTTCCTTTTACTTTTATAGTAATTTTTTATTAATGTAATAAAAAATTATTAATGGAATAATTTTAAATTCGTTCTGTTCGAATTCATGCAATTAGAACAATTCCTAGCATCTCTCTTTCCACTTTCGTATTATGACGCAACGAGTAATACCCCTCTATACCCGAGAATTTCGTGCCTTTTGCATTATACGCTCTCTCGATTTGCCTCCCTCTCGATAACGAGCTCCCTGTTACGGTTACAACCTATCGTGTTGCCGTTTATGAGCGGCTTATTGCGTTATACAGCTTCCCGGAGAGTCGCTGGAGCTTAGTTTTACCGATGACGACGCAACAACAAGTATGTACATATTGTCATTTTAATATAAATGCACTCAGACATGCTTTGATTTTCTACGTATTTATGATAAAAATAGATAATTAAAGGATCGATATCAAAGAAAGAAATTTTTAACTTTTACATTCGTTTTTCTTTTCTCTAATTATATTTCCGAGAAAAAAATATCATTATCTGCCAAAAAAAAAAGAAAGTGGCGCATTTTTATTCATTTTTCATTATTTTTATTCAATTTTTATTCAAATGACGGACCTTATATAAAAATATAATATAAAAAGTGTCCACCGTCATACATACTTATTAACGATTACTATAGAATAAAAAAAGAAAAAAAAAAAAAGAAAAATACGAGATTTTCTCGTAACAAGCGTACGCACCATTTATTTTATATATATATATATATAAAGAGAGATAGAGAGAGAGAGAGAGAGTAAAAAGAGAATACAAAAAGGTATTACGTGTGTTTCGCCACACAATCCCATTCAAATGCGTGCCTCTTCGTTCGGTACCGTGAGAAGAATATCCCATGGTTATGCTCGGGTTTCTCCAACCGAAAAAAATATTTTTCATCGGTAAAATTGAAAAAAACATCGTGATCAACGCGTGGGAAACGCGCGTTGTCTGTCTCCTATGTACCAGGATAAATTGGCTATCCGCATCACGTTACACTTTCCGCATCCGATTACACCCGTTCTTCATTAAAAATTGAACTTGAATATCGATAATAATATATCGGAGAAGTAGTCCTTAACAAAAAGAAAAACAAAAAAAAAAAAAAAAAAGAAAAAGAAAAAAAGGAAGAAAGAAAAAAAATATAATTAAAAGAAGAAAAGAAACGGGAAAGACGTTTCATGTTTCGAGAAAAATATTCTTTTGACGATTATCTTGCAAAAAATTTTTTTCCCCATCTTCTCGTTACTTTTTTTGTTCTTTTTTTGTTTCTTTTTTTGTTTTTTTTGTTTCTTTTTCTTTTTTTTTTTTTGTAAGAAAACCAACAAATATCCAACAGATTCTCTTAAGGGATATTACTGAAGTTTATTCTGAAGAAAAAAAAGAAGGAAAACAAACAAACAAAAGAAGAGAAAAGCGTCATAATTGTTATCAATTAAAATTAATCATCAATAATGAATCTTTTGTCAATGATTTTGAACATATAGGTAGCACACAAGTCACTTCTAATATTCTGAATATCAAATTTGGAGGTCGAAACTTGGAACATCTGCGATCGAGAGCCGGCAATCTCATACCATTAACTGTCCACCGATATATACCGGTATACCTTAACCGACAGTTCGGTGACTCTCGTGATCAATAGTGCGTTCGCGCACCGATCGAGCTCTAATTTCTAGGGACGAGCCACCGGCAGTTTCCAAGCGGTTCTACCCATAATGCTTCGGTGATTATGCTTAAACTATCGTTTAACAAGCTATTCGGATATCGATCATTTCCGGATGTGATAATTTGAACCGTACCACGACGTTATTAAAAGCCATAATCGTACTCAATTTCTCTTTCTATTTTTTCTCTCTCTCTCTCTCTCTCTCTCTCTCTCTCTCTCTCTCTCTCTCTCTCTCTCTCTTTCTTTATGTCTTCGTCTTTCTATCTGTCTGTCTGTCTGTCACTTTCTCTCTCTCTCTCTTTCTCTCTGTCTGTCTGTCTTTTTAAAGTAAAATTATTTCTTTCAAAATGTTCCTTTATTTTCATATTAATATAATTAAGCGATTTGTTTACCGACAAAAATTTGTAATTTCGTGCTTGCATATATAAAATATGGATATTATATTTTATTATGAAATAAAATAATTAAATTTTATTATCTAAAAACATTTTATGACATTTTTAATAGATTTCAAATAACAACGTTGATAATGTGTCATTAATAACTAATATAATATTATAATTAGATAATATTAAATATAATATGTGTTTGATTAAACTAAAATTATGTTTCATATGTTAATATATTAGAAACAGTATAATAATAATATTTAAACCTAAATATAGGCGATATGACGATAGAGAATCTATTGTATCGATTTAATTTAAAATGTATTATTCAATGATATCGAAATATGTCGAAATTTGAAACAACTAGTTCAGCTATATAATTTTCCTCGACTGATAAATCTAAAAGTACAAGTTAACACGTAAAGGAGAACCACCTTACAATTAGTTAACCGGTTTTCACGCACCGTCACTCGCAACGTTTGGTCGCGTTCAGAGCATAAGGTAAGAGTCGCACAGGGAGTTTCCACCGTCTCTCTACGTGCAAGGAAGGAGGAAAGAGGAAACTGTTTAGTTCTCTTTGGCAGAACTTCGTAAGACAGGAAAGCTGGCTCTTACGGCACCGAAGGATTTCCGTATGCTGAGGATTTAGTTAACGATTCCTCACGTGCGCACGCTTTCTCTCTTTCTCTCTCACACACACTTACACTCTCTCTTTCTCTCACTCTCCCCGTGCCTCTCTGAAGCCACGTAAGTTCCCTCTATCGCGCTTTAATCTACTAGAATTTAGTTACATTGTTATGTCAATATTACGCCGTTAGTAGCATTCTAATTTCTCTTGGAAATCGTCTTTGCCTTAACCTTTCCACAAAGTAAATGATAAGAGCTTTCGTTCATAGTTAAAAAAATATATTTATTTGGCTTATAATGTAGGTTAATCATTATTCCAATAGATAACAATCAATATAATTTATATACTTTCTTGTTTTAATCGTTTCTTTTGTTTTTTTCAATATAATAATAAAAAAAAAATGATTTAACGATAATCAGATATAATATAGCAACGAATACGAGAATATCTTCTTATCGTCTATATATATATATATAGATAAAACTTCAACGGTAAGTGCCATGAAAAGAAAACGATCTATTCCGGAGTAGTCTAGTAAGTAAAACGTTATGTCGAGAGAAGTTCATTCCTTTTATTCGGTCGTACGAAAAGTTTCCTTAAAATGTTCAAGTGAATTCTCATATCGTTCGTAAAAGAAATTTGAGAATGTACTTTGATATTTACATAGATCAATGGGAAAATTTGATGGGTCGTCTTAGGAAATACAATAACTCGTAGTTAAGCAAGATTTTGTTAGAGAAAATCCGAATTCCTTTGTCCTATTCGAATCCTTGGCTCTCATCGAACGAGAGGAAACTGCTCTTTCTCTAGTAGCTTTAGGCCAAGTCCGTTTCGAGGTCCATTACGGGAAACTCCTATTACAAAACCATGCCGGACCATGAAGCACGATGGCTCGAAGTTCGCGGTCGGAGATCGTCGAGCGACATTAACCGCTCGTTCTCTGGGTTTACACGGTGTTCCCGTTTGCTATACAGCCAGCTCCATTTCTCCTAACGGTCCAGTAAATATCATCGAATAATCTATCGTGTCACCTAACAGAATCTGTTTCAGAGACTACCATTCATTAACAAAGTTATTTGCCTATGTTAGAAACGTCGAAGTTGTTCCAGTGTCATTTAACTATCTATAAAATATCTTTTTTTCATACTTTCAAATGTTAACATTTATTAATATTTTTGTATTGATCTTTTGATTCATATATTTTGATTAAATCTATATGTACATAACGTGTATGATAAATATAACCTTATACGTAAATAAATGATTTATGATATTTTTCTACAATTCCTTAAGAATTGTATATTAAGAAAATAAATTTCTTTTTTTTTTTTTTTTTTTTGACGAATCAAATATAGAATTGGATTTTTTTATTTTCATATATCTCAAAAGACGTTCGTTGAGTCGTCAGATAAAAAGGAAGTGACGTATAGATGTATTACCGTACGATATATGCAAGTATTCTTTCCCCTGCTGTTTGCTATGTGCGAAAGAGCTGCAGAACGAAGTCATAAAGTTTCTAGAAGAATATCTCCCAACATTCTTTGCCATATCGTACGAAAAGCTACGGCCTTAGCTTATCTATATACCGAGTGTTCCCATTACTGAAGGTACATCTTATACGTGTATGAGTTTCTCTTATACATACGAAACGTTATCATACGTATATATATACATGTACACATATATCTATATATTTACGTATATAAAATGTAAGTATAGAGGATCATAAGAATATGTATTGAGTATGCGTTGACTTTGTTGATACGGCAGACATTGGTCGGAAAATAATGTGAATACGCTAGCATATTTTCACGTGAGCTAAAAAAAAATTTCTTAACAAAAAAAAAAAATATATATATATATATGCGTCCATACATAAAAAAAAAATATATTATAGCGATCGAATTAATGCTATTAATAAGGGGATTGATGAAATATTGAAATACCGATTCATAAAATAAACAATTTCTTTTTTTTTTTTTTTTAACTATATTCTTTCGTAATTAATTTCATTTAATTTCTTTTTCTTTCGTTTCTTTTATTTATTTTTGTTTTCTAACGCAACTATACAGTGCAATCAGATAATATTAACTCGTTACTTGGCTCGTTATATGACAGTCCAATGTAGTTCTATTTTACACGTATATCCTCGTACTTTCTTGTGTCCGTCATCTTCACCCAAAGCTTCGTACGAAGGAACACAATCGATATTTTCTTTTCTTTCTCACTGCAGCCCCGCTTACTGACAAGCGCCCTTCGCGTGGAACAATACACTATCTACATCTATGTGCGGTGTCGATACTTGAAAAGTTGAGAAGAAAGAGGATACAGAAAGAGATATATATATATATAGGGTAAGAGAAACGGAAAGAGAGAAAGATATATATATATATATATATATATATATATATATATATATATATGATAGCTATAGACAAGATACTATTGCGAGCTTGAAATGCTTACTAGTACTCATACGCCAGGACGAATCCGCCAGGATTCCGAATGAAAGGTAAAACTTGTTTCTATTTCTTACGAGTTCATTTCTTTCATTATAAATTTTCATTACTGATCTTAACACTTCGTTAAATATATCGACTTCTTCATCGAAATATTTCATTTTATTCCCTAATAATACTTCGATACAAAAATAAATGATACAAAGTTATTAGAAATTTCCTTAAGATCATTAATAATAATAATAATAATAATATCGTTTGTCTCAATATTTTTATGATAGAAGTATGATCATTTGTTTAAAAAAAAAAAAAAAAAATATTATTGAATTGAAACGTTTAAATCGATTTGAGATAACAATAAAACAAAAAGAAAAGTTAATATCTAATTGCTATTGTAAGAAAATTTTTCTACGAACTTGTATAATTATTTTAATTACTATAATGTAATTTAAACTTTTAACGGTGAAAATAATTATTTTTATTTGTATTGATTTAAAACGAATCGATTTAGAGACGATAACGAAATATCCAATTTGAATAATTCGAACGTTTGCTACGACGTGTTAATAGTGTGATCTTGATTCATAAACTATATTAATATACACACACGATGTGCTGATGATGGTGATGTTGATCATCTCGATGACGGCTATTGCGAAAGCGTTACTTCGATCAGCGGACGTAACACCAACGGAAATGATCCTGTCCAATAGGTGCACGCGTTGCTTCGCCAACTCTTGTCTGATATAATCGATCTATTTTGCTGGGTAATTGATGGATATGCACTGCGTTAATTAATAGAGACTAATAGTCTCGCGATATAGAGGCAAATAGAACTATCGATAGGCAATAGAACTATCGTCAAATATGTATATACCCGTATTATGTAGTCAACGATACATTAACCTCCGTTGTCCTCTATTATATTTCTATAATAATATATAAAAAAAAAAAAGTTAATTTATCTATCATTCCCCATATTGGAGATTTTGATTTAATATCAAAAAAAAAAAAAAAAAAAAAAAAAAAAGAAGAAAAAGAAAAAGAAAAATTACAACAACAACAACAATTTCACGATGAAACGATTCGAATATAGCATTTAGTCATAAAGTAGCGGATAAATTATATTTACTTAATCGTTTAATACCTGAAATCTCGATATTAATATTAAATATAGCCCTGTTCGATATTAATTTTCGATCTGTCCAATAATGGTCACGGATTTATTGAAAATACTTTTTCTTTCTTTTTTATTTTTTTTATTTTTTTTTTTATTTTTTTTTTTTTTTTTTGTAAAACCTCCCAAGAACATTCTTAACAAATTGAGAAACAAGAGAACAAAAAAAAGAAGAAAGAAAAAAGAAATATCAATATATTAAAAATATTATTAAATATGAGAAGTTATTATGTCGTGAACGGTATATTGCCTGGGACATAATTCGATTTTTCTTTTACAAGTAAAAGATCACTTAAAAGAACTCAAAGTACGTTA
>NC_140819.1:3277500-3290000 GCF_050613455.1 Vespa mandarinia
CAAATTTCGACGTTTCCAAACAGATCGCGTGCGGTGCGAATGATCATCAGAAACGAAAAAAAAAAAAAAGAGAAAAAAGAGAGAGAGAGAGAGAGAGAGAAAAGAGAAAAAGAAAAAAAAGAGAGAAAAGTGGTAAAAAAGAGAGAGAAAGGTCGACATATTATCTGAATATCAAAAGGCAGGACTATGGAAACAAAATATTCAGGTCGTCCAGACAAGCCGAACTTTTTTGTTAACTAAAACTGGCGAACGATTTTTCGATCTGGCAACGAATCCTGGTATCGATAGCTTGGAATAGCAAATACCAAACTAAAGCACATAAAGTGTTACAATCTGTTTTTGTCGAAGCTGTTAAAGTTTAATGAAATTCTTCTTTATTTCACTTAATTTAAAGGACAAAAAAGAAAGCTCGACTGAAGAAAAAACAAACAAATATATTCGAAACCCGACAATTAAGTTGCCCATTATTATCATTTATACTATCATTTATATCATTGTAAATAATTTATGATGATTATGTAAAGTACATTAATTGTTTCTTTTCTTTTCTTTTCTTTTCTTTTATCTCACCTCCATTGTCGTACGATATATACATATAATTAAATACTATATACACGCACACATATATATATATATATATATATATATACTTGTATATAAAAAAATATGAAATCGATTATTTCGTTTGAATTATCGATTATTTCAAATTTAAGATAAATAATAAAAAGAGAAAGAAAGTAAACAAGGAAAAAAAAGTGAAAAGAATTGATAGTCTATCAACAAAAAATCAGCTTGGAAAAGTTGAATTATTTTATTTAACTCGGTGTGAATGAAGATTTAAGAGGAGCCGATCGAGTTAACGCACGACACAGCGCGCATTCGCCAGCTGAAACAATGCCAGGAACAATGGTTGGAATTCGAAATATTCTATCGGGACGATAATTCGTAGATTGATCGTGCTCGCTCTGCGGTAGTTGAACTTTTCGACGAGCGTTCGTCACGCGTCTATTCGTATCGTTTCCGCGTTCCCTCCTCCTCCTCTACTAAACCTCACACTCCCCTAACCAAAGTTATTTTCGAGTAAGTGTGATCGTGTCCACCGAGCAAACCGCGTTAATTAGTTCGCATTTCGCGCGGTCTCCAACGAAAATAATCGATTCGCGTGAATGCCTGGAATATCTACTTATTTTTTCATGAACACGTATAAAATATCGAAAGACATAAATTCCTTTTTTCTTTTTCCTTTTTTTTTTTTTTTTTTTTTTTAATAAGTTTCCTCTAACAATCGAATATCATTTCGATCGTGACAACATATAAATAGTAAGTTGTTTTATTGTAATAAACGATTACGATACTTATTTAATGATACTTATTTATGAATCAATACAGTATATCTTTTGAAACTAAAAATAATAATAAGACTAGAATATGTTTTGTAAGATATAGATATATATATATATCGGGGTTGATTCATAAATAAGTGCCATTTTATGGTAATAAATTTCTTACTTACGATGGCATTTATTTATGGATCGTTCCATATATGGTATATGAATCAAAAGATTCGAACTTAAAGGAAGAATTTATAGACCCGTGCATTGTTTACTTTAACATAGAAATTTATACCAGTAAGAAAGAAAGAGAATATTGAGGTTCAATAATGATAAGACCGATATAATCGAGCAATCAATTGCTCATTAATTAAAATAATCTAATAGTATAAAAATATCTATTATCAACAATAAACACATATTATTATTCCCAAATATATATATATATATTTTTTTTTTACATTTTTTCTATTGTTTTATTTTTCCTTGTTTTTCTCGAAAATCAAAGCAAACGTGAAAAAGTTATACAGAGCAAATTTCGACGTTTCCAAATAGATCTGTTTCCTAACAGATTTTATATATATATATATATATATATATATATATACATATATATAAACAATCATATGAATAAATTATGAATCTCAATTTATGTTTAGCATTTAATTAAAACAACATGATCGATTAATAACGCAAACTTACAAATGTAGATACGTAGTATATGTGCATGCGACGTGATCCATTTTGGTCCATCTTTTTTCTTCTAACGCATCGTATATATCACGTGAATATCGTCAACGTGAAAATCGATAATGCTTCGAGTGAGTGTATGTATGCATGTATGTGTATACGTATGCGCGCACGTATGCGTGTGCGCGCGGCGGATATATGCATGCATGCGCGTACGTTATATGGGAGAGAAAAATAGCGAAAATGTATATCCCCATTAGCTTTTCTCAACCTCTCAACGTGTCCTCTCCCTCGACGCGAAAAAAAAAAACCAAGCGTATCCTAGAATCCGTGTAATATAAAATAAAATGGCTGATATACAAGACACGTATATATCCACGTTGGGGAACTTAATCCGAAAATAGAAAAATCCTTTGGAATGAAGGAAAGTATACGAAGGTGGTGGGTGGATACTCGCTTGGGATTATACGAGGAACTCTTGGTTCTTTCATCCTTCATCATCTTCTTCTACTTCTTCTTCTTCTTTTTCTTCTTCTTCTTCTTCTTCTTCTTCTTCTTCTTCTTCTTCGTCTTTTTTTCTTCCGGTTCTTCCCTTCCTTCTTCTTCGTCTGGTCGTCGTCTTCCCATTCTACTTCTCCTACTTTCTTAACTTTTTTCTTTCCTATCCTACTTGGCATCCGAGTGTCGTCTTTATACCAGAGACTCGAATGTTGCTCGAATAGATTAAAATAAATTTAGAGATAGATAATATTACATTATGATTATTCAAAGATTTAATTTCAACGAATATCATTTGTTTTATTAAATAAATATTTTATATTATTTAATTGCACGTTTATAAAATTAATCCCAGATATTGTTGTTTATATATATATATATATATATATATATATATATATATATATATATATATGTAGGTATGGAATATTGAATAATATAAAATTATTATATAATAAAATGATATACACAAAGAATATATGAAGATATATACGTACATGGAATTTTACTAAATAATATAAAATCTTAGAAGAAATTTGACGATTTAAATAAATGCTGATTTAATCGAATGAAACAAAAATATATAGAAATAATAAAAATCAAGGCGTTTGAAGAAACGAACGACCTTTACGTGTTGACTTTCGATTGTAGTCTGTTGTCCTTTAACGTTTATCTTTCTTTCAATTCTTTCACATCTCTCTTTCTCTCTCTCTCTCTTTCGTTCTCATTGTCTCTCCCACTCGGCTATCCCTATTCTCTTGTTCATTCCTACATACATAAATACAAAATAAGAATAACGAATGAATATATAAATACGCAAATGTATCTTTCTTATAAACACGCAGTATTTTTATTACAACATAATGTCGCAGAATTTGTACGCATAAATTATTCGAACATATACTTACATACATATATGATAATATATTTTATATAAGACAATGAGCAATTTATTTATCGGTAAAATTTTGAAGAAGAATCTTGAATAAAGATTAATAAAATATTGACCAACAAAAATTTCGTAATATACAGCAGTCATAGATCATAAAACGTAGATCATAATTTTACATACCTTACAAACAATAAGCGAGACTTACAGTAGATCCTTATCCAGGGCGGATATGGTTTTAAATATGAATGGCGCTTAAGTGGAAATAAAAGGGGTAACTACGCCTTTGCTGTGCGCGAGAGGCTTGAAGAAAGAAAATGTTAAAAAGAAAGAGAGAAAATGATAATAACTCGCTCTGAGGCCAGTCTACCGCTGGACGCACCTTGGAAAAGGATTGAAAGAGTTGGGAGTTAGGGATGGTGGTTGATGGTGGGGATGGGAGATAGGAAGGGGGGTGTTGCAAGAAGAAGGGACGTTGGACGGTAGAATAAAATTCGGTTACTCCCACGACGAGGGCTATATCACTCAACCACGCGCTTTTGTTAAGTCGAGAATTTACATGTGAAAGAACCACCCCCTAGGTACCTATCTCGCGTACCATCATCCGATTTATGATATTTTCTTTTTTGTTTCTTTTGTTTTTTATTTTTTACTCTCTCTCTCTTTCTCTCTCTCTCTTTTTTTTTTCCTTAAAACGTCTACCACTAAACTTTTTTAACAAGAACGGGAAGATTTAAAGCTCGCAACTAGAGCTCGTTCCAGATAATACTATCGTTAACTTCTCTGTGTTTTGTCCTACGCGAGAAAGTTATTTTGACAACTCACGAACTGCGACTAATAATGGCAAATAAAGATAAATTAGCAAACCATTATCACAACTTTTTCCTAGTCAAATATAAGTATGTACGAACTTACTTTAATATCTTTACGAAAAAAAAAAAAAAAGTATTATAGGATATATCATCCAATCGCAATTAATATTTCCTTAATAATCATTATAAATAAATGTTAATATTTAACGATATAATATCTCGATATTGACATAATCTTATCGATTACACAAAAATATTTTACGTTCCATTTAAATGTACTTAATACTGATATTGAAATAATTTAAATTACGAAATGTTTTTTTAATATCGCTAGAGCTTCGTATTATCGATAAAGAAAAATCATTTTGTTTTAAAGCTATTTTTACAGTTTCGTGACAGCAAAGCGTATTGTTTCTTCGATTTTGTATTATACTATAGGTATACATATAGATTCTCGTACACGTTCACATTTATATACATATCTACGAATGAATGTATATAAAATGCACACACACACACAAACACACACACACAAACACACACACATACACACACACAAACGAATAATCTCAGATGTATGTATAGATATTTCTATACATTGAGAAATTTCGGATACATCGACATAAACTGGCAAGTCACGTAAGCGTCTCGATATGGAAGCACGACACGGAATCGGTTTCTAGCCAAACAACTCCTGGCCAACTTTCGCGTCGTTCCATGCCGGAAGCTCTCTCGCTAGAAGTCTTACACGATAAGAACTGGATCGATGTAAGCTCAAAGACTATTGTTTGGGTGGAATGTACCGGCTAGCTTCAAAGGTGCTCATGCTGAAATGAGAGATGAAAGATGAAAGAAAAATGCCGAATGAAACGTTCTAAACACGTTGCTAGAATATTTTACGAATCTTCTTCTTCTTCTTCTTCTTTTTCTTCTTCTTCTTCTTCTTCTTCTTCTTCTTCTTCTTCTTCTTCTTCTTCTTCTTCTTCTTCTTCTTCTTCCTACGAATCAAATTTTCATGACAAATTTTCATCGGTTAACTAATAATGAAAAAAAGTTTCGAGATAAAAGGAACTTAAAGATATCGAAGCATTGTAATCCAATTATAGTTCGTTCTAATTAAAATTATCTTCAATCCATGCTTTTAACAACTTCATTAATCTCTTTCTGGTTCTCTCTTTTTCTCTCTCTCTCTCTTTCTCACTCCTTCTCTCTCTTTCTCTCTCGAACCCGAACTCGAACTCGAACTCGAACTCTCGAATTCTCTCTTTCTCTCTCTGTCTTTGTATTTTTTTTTTTTCTTTTTTTTTCATTTTTCCTCCCTTTCTCTCAGTCAAGTAGAAAAGTACCGATCTTACAAGGTAAAGTGCCGGGAAAAATGGAAATCTCGATATATAATCGTGAAGCTTAATAAGAATATCGAAAAAGCGATGAATTCTTTAAGAAGGAAAGAGAATTTAATTCATATTCAAAATCATGGCTTCTGATCAAAGACAAGAGCTATTGCGAGCAAAAAGGATATATAAGGAGCAGTTCGACGTAGTTGAAATATCGAGATACTTTCAAAGAGAATAATATTTATTTATAAGATCGAGTATGAATGAAAACTATCGTTGTATTTTTATAGATTTATTATTAATTATATTCTATTATATATATATATATGTGTGTGTGTGTGTGTGTGTATGTATATAAAAAGAAATATCTTGAGGAAAAATTCTAACTTGAATAAGTACCTGATTTAATTAAAAGGAATAAAAATGTACGAACAGATAATAAAATCTAGGTGCTTAAGAACGAAAGAATGAAACGACCGTCACACTAGCGTGCTTACTTTCAAATGTCGTCCATCGTCCTCTAATGCTTACCTTTTATTTGTTTACCCTCACTCTCTATCTCTCACTCTATCTTTATTTATCACACACTTCATTGTCCTCGTAATCTCTGACTCATTCCTACATATAAAGACACGTAATAACTTATAATACGTAATATTAAATAACACATATAACAAATGTATTATTTAATGATTATGTTATGTATATACATAATATAGTAAATATTATATACTATATAATATATATAGTATATATATATATATATATATATATATACATATTATATACATTATATACATCACAATAAAAAAATACGCTTGTTAATATACAATATAAAATAAAGATTTCGATAGAATTATATAAAAATATGAAAAATAAACTGTTTAATATGAAGTTCGTTAATTATATTCTATAAATTGTCTATTATTGATTACATGTAACATTTATAAAGATATAATAACAGTTGTATTAATTAAAATGTTTAATTGCTTACTATTTCTCAATTGACCACAAAGAGACGGTTTTCAAGGGAAGATTCAATCGAATACGCTATTAGTGAATGAATGACAAACGTGCGAATCAATTTGCTTCTGAGAATCTCCTAAAGCTTGTTCGACGTTAGTATCAGGACTACGAGTTACGAATAGACGAAGGCACCAACATCGACCTTCTCAATTCGTGGTTTCATTCGGTAGTGACGTCAACACGATTATCGTTTCTCAAATAAAGGACCTTTTCAAATCACCTTGCTTCGCAAAAACATCTCATACAGAACAAGCACATATCAATGGATCAAGCTGAATGTCTCATTCAATTTATCCCCTTTTCTAGAATATCTTCGTTGCTTTCAGTAACGTTATAAAAAAGATGTCTTAGAAAAATGTTCGAAGAGAAGAAAAATAATTTTCTTTTTTTTTTTTTTTTTCTCTTTCTTTTTCTTTTCGACGAGATATTTCAAGGTCCCTTATATCGTTTTTAAATGGAACTATAGATAACGATGTAGACGACGTTAAAGCAAGACTTATGTACTTTTTGAAAATTTACAGGTAAATATATAAATATGTATCAATAAATACAATGTAAAATAAAAATAAATATATCTTTCTTATAGATTTTTGTAATCTTTTTTTGATTAAAATAAACGACATGTTTATTCTTTCATTACGAAATAATATAATCAAATTAATTAATTTTTTGAATGTGACGAAATGTCATTGATGAATATAATTGTAATCAAAGAACAAATAATCTAACTTTTATTATTGTTGTATGATTAACATGTTCGTATCAAGCTGTCAACACGTATAACACATTCCAAATAGAATGAGAAAAATTTTATTGCTACTTCGAAGAATCATTTAGTTTACGAGGTCCCTCTTCCAAGTTAACTCGTTTGCGTGACATCAATTCACTCCAGTATTTTATTGTTGTCACGCATAGACCAAGAGAAACTATCGAGCTTCCGTTTGATGAGAAAACTCGAAGAATTATCAGCATTTTATTACTTATTATCGATCACATTTCACTTTTTGATACTATCGAAAAATTCGTAATGCTAATCGAGTTCTTTATCTTCTTGATCATCATTTAATCTAACAACGAATAAAAATATAAATATTATTATTATTATAACATATAATAAAGTAAAATATTTCAATGTACAAGTTCATTGTAAAACGCAATTCTATGTTTAACAAAATTAACATTAAACATAGACATATATATATATATATATATATATATATATATATATATATATGTATATACATTCTTTCATATTTTTTATTGAAGATATATTCAACAACAAAGATATCAAATTTCGTTATAACTTAATGTATTTTTAATGAAACGAATTAATTTATGGAAAAATGAAGGTCATCACTATGATCATTTTTATCGATTAAGTTATATATCCAATATCTATTTCTGTTATACACTGACGATATCAGTAAGAGCGTTGGAACGTTTAGTGGACACAGGCGAAACGCCAACAACATCTATTAGGGTTACAATAGATATACGCGTTGAGCATTGATGTCCTCGAGATAACTGTAAACCTGTAACAGTCCGAGCAAATAGAGGTACCGTTATATCTCATAGGGGATCAACGTTTCGAATATGATGTATCCATGAATATATCCGAGGGTTGGCATTTGGTCGACTCTAACATTTCGCAGTAATCATCATTTCCTATTACATTAACGAATAGAAATTATGGATTTAATACTGTTATTTAATAAACATCAATATATATATGTATATATATATATATATATATATATATATATTTCTTCTGTATCATATTGTAAATATTAATATTCTAAAAGACAAAATATTATTATAAAATCACTAGGTTCATATAAAAATCACAAAGTTTATTAACGAAAATACGTCGTATGACTTTCATTATAAAAATATTAATTAAATTCTTAAAAAAGTGTCCTAATTATACGTTAAATTTGAATAATTTCAGTAATACTTGTTGATAATCGAAAAACACCTAATATCCTACACATGTTATATGTTACAAATCAAGATAGTCTAATGTTTTACAATTTAATGAAAATAAAATGGCGAACCTTTTCAATTTAACAAAAGTTACGACAAGTTTATGATCTTTCAAAGGTATATAGCAATGTAACCACAGAGAATTCGTTGATTCGTCTCGTCATGACAACTACCACTATGTTCTTCTAGGAAGTTCTAGGAAGCAGTGTGAGAATTTCGTATTGTACCGTACCACGCGAGTTCTGTTCTCCGTTTTCTTTCCTCTCCCCTCCCTCCCGCCCTCCCCCTCACCTCTTGCCCGCTCCTTTCTCCTTCTCACGCTTCTCCCATTTCCTTCATCTTACCACCCTTCCACTCAGCCAGCCGTGTTTCAAGTTCTAGAAAGTAATTACCGGCTTTAATTAATGACCAGTAAGGAGAAGGAAGTGGAACCCGTCGTCGCCATGGATCTTCGCGATTTCCGCGGAATTTCGGGGAAATTTCAAGCTGAGAAATTATAAAGATGACCGCTAAATGGGGTACCCTAAATAACGTTGATTACTTGAAAGATACTTAAGACCATAAACCGTTATTAATATCTCGCGCGGTCGTACACATACACACACACACACACACACACACACACATACATATATTACTTTTCTTTTTTCTTTTTCTTTTTTTTAGTCATTTACTTTAAATCATGCGAAATTGTCGTCATCGACCATATATAATGGTTTTTCGATGAATCCGATATGATTTCGGAAAAGAATACAAACAACGCATTCAATTTTATAAATCATTTTCAAAGAAATATTAAAATAAATTGGATTTTGCGTGAAGTATCGACCCTGTAACAATAATTTAATGATATTCGAACGATATACGTGCTTGCAATCACACGAACATCGCTAAGCGATTTATATTTCAATATTATCTTTAAATATAAAAATACCATTTCCATTAATTTCGTAATTAAATATTTCAAAAAAGACAAAAAGAAAAAAAGAAAAGAAGAAAAAGAAAAAAAAGAAAAGAAAAAAGAGGAGAAAGAAAAATAAAAAGGGAAAAAGGAAGAAAAAAATTACGAATATATGGTGTAACGTGAGGTTAATGAATTTTTATTGAATTCTTTCATATTAAAGAGACTTTTATACGAAGTTCTTTTTGAAACGTTATGACTGTGACTATTTTCTCTCTCTCTCTCTCTCTCTCTCTCTCTCTCTCTCTCTTGCTTTTATCTCTCTTTCTTTCAATTAAAAATTCAATATTCTTTAACAACGAGTTTTTTAATCAAAGAACTCGCCGATTATTTATATTTACATATCATACAAGTGAAGAAAGGAAGAGACAAACGAAAAATCTATACAAATCCATTTTTGGGTTCCCATATTCAAGAATACTAAATAGCTTTTACGTTTCAAGTGGAAAAAGGGAAAGAGAGAGATCAAAAAAAAAAAAAAGGGGGTAGATGAGAGTCGATAGAAATTTTTAGGATGCCGCACGCTCGGTTCTCTTTCATTATCGTCGGACTCATTCTCGTTCCCGCAAAAAAGCAATAACGTGCGAATCCTTGAACGTTCGTTCAACGTTACGCCTACGTACGCACATAGTCATATAAATATATAGATATAAACACACACATATACATTGGTATATATGTTGTGTTGTGTTATGCAGTCACCAAACGACTCATAATATGCATCGGCTACCGTTCGACCTCGTGAACAATGTAAACGTTAACTGTTTCGAGAAGAGAATTTAATTATGTAGATATTATATTTTATATGTGTGTGCTAGTTAAAAATTAACAAAATGTACGATAATTATTTTAAAAATTTTCAAAAATCGATAATAAAATGATTTATAACATTTCCAACGATTTCATATTACGATATATAATTAAAAAAAAAATATATATATAAATAATTACGTATATGATATGACCTCGGAGATAAACCACGTTATGATTATAGGTATTATGATATAAATGAATAAAATTATTCGAAATATTAGAAATTATTTGATAATAGAATTAAAGTTACAATTAATTGTACGTAAAAAATACTTATACATTTTTTAAATACTTTTCTATGATTTTTATTTCCCCGTAAGAAAAATTTGCAAATTGACTGGCGTCACAGGTCACTTGAAAAATCGTGAAAGAACTATCAACAATTCACAACGACATATCTTATAATCGTATCTTAGCTAATAATAAGAAATTCAAGCATTTTCAGTCTTCAATCACTTGTACTTGACACATCATTTAAATTACATATTGATCGTTACGTTATATTTCCATTTATGGTTTTCTCGTTTACAAGGAGTTTTATATTTTATTATATTCATTTATTACCATAGAATAAGAAACAAAGAATTTTATTATTTATTATTTTTATTCTATATATTTGTCACGTATATCCACCTTATTTCGATGAGAATAAAAATAAGGTGGTAAACGTTTGTATTTAAATATACAATGTCTAATCATCTGTATCTCAAAAGTATTCGCACGAAGAAGAATGTTGATAATTAAACTTAATATTTACCTATGAATTCTTATATAACGACCCTTACCTATCCTCTAGTACTATCTTCGTAGAAATATTACGCGAGAAGAACGCGATAGGCGGATCGTTGTAATTAATCGTCTAGTAAGAATTTCTACACAAGTTTTCCCAACAGAGATGATAAACTCATAATGCGATATCTTCCTTCGTATAGTTTCTTAAGGTACAATCATCTCTCTCTTTCTCTCTCTCTCTCTCTCTCTCTCTCTTTCTCTTAACGCTGATAATGAAGCTTGTCGTGAGTTATACGGAAATTTGAGCTGTTAAGTTCGAGGACAAGTTTGTTACAACTTTGGAAAAAAAAATCGAGTTGATTAGATTGTTCACTAGTCAATTTCACGAACTTCTCAGTTTCATTCAGAAACGATACAGTTTCTTACATTCAATTGAATATTTTTTAGATATAGAAAAAAAAAATATATATATATATATACATATATAAATATCATTATTAATAATATTAAAGAGATTTATAATTTAAATATGTTCATTCGGTAATTAAAATTAATACAGAAATAAAAAGATATACTTTTTGAACGATGAGAATATTATTTAATATGTTTTACTTTTTCCTTTATTTCTTTTATCAGAGAAAGGATTAGAATATAATATGTACATAATATAAAAAGAAAAAGATGGAATTTGAGTCGAATTGTTTGTAAAAGAGAAAGAGAGAAAGATCAGTTGGTATTGTTAACGTTAATCCCTGACACCAGTACTGCTTATCTGCTCCCCGCGCACAAATCATTATACGAAAAGCAGAAACAATCGTTGGAACGAGTATAAGAGAGAAAGAGAGAAAGAGAGAGAGAGAGAGGAAGGGAGAGGGAAAAGAGCAGGGATGGAGTTTAGAGCGAACGCGGAGAGAATGTTATTTATCGCGCGCTTTGCCTCGACGCGGGCTTTTACGAATATCAGCACTTCGATTAACAAGAACAATCGTTTATTGTACACGAACCGGCGATTGTTTCGAGAGGCTCCTATATCCCCTCATCTCCCTTCACAGATATCCTGTTAGTTATGCGTTTTACTTTTCGGATCCGATTGAATCGCACGTTTTTACAGGATCATCCTGAGTACGAGCAACGATTTTCAACGATGTTTACGTAATACATCGAATGAAACAGACTCGGAAATAGAATTATACATTTTTCTTTTCCGTTTCTCTTTTTTGACCTATTCGAAGTATACAATAACAATTCGACTTTTTATCGAAACGTCCATTATTATTTAATGTAAATGTATCTTTGGTTATTTGAAATAGAGTTTGTATTTATTTTGCATACGTAGAAAGAAATGTAAATGTCTTCCGTTCTATTTCGTCCACTGTTGTTTCTCTTTTTTTTCTTTTTTTTTTTTTTTTTTTTTTTTTTCTTTCTTTCTTT
>NC_140819.1:3295000-3302500 GCF_050613455.1 Vespa mandarinia
AGCTTTTTTCTTCTTAGCGAACGAGACTGTTGTTCTAATTTTAACGAATGATAAGACGAATGTCGTTTTAATTGTAATACTCAATGCTTAAGGAAAGATAAGATATAGATCACCGGAAACAGATTAATTTCTTATTATTCATTCGATCTCCTTCATTCTTCTTCCTTATCACGAAACGTCTTACTTTTTTTTTTTTTTTTACTGAAAAATTTTTAATCCAGTTTTTTAGTATTTTTACTTATGATATATTTCTTATTGAAATATATATATATATATATATATATATATATATATATATATATATATACTCGAATAAGGAAAGAGTATATATATATATATATGAAATATTAGTATTTCAAATAAATACATAGTCGTCGTACATACGTGCGTATTAATGCTAATGATTATTGGGAGATAAGAGAATATTTCGATCTAATTTATTTTTAAAATGTAAACATCATAATAGATAATAGATAAATAGATAAAAATAGTTTATAATACTTTTACACTTAATATTGATACATTCCTTTGACTTTTCTACCTTTGACACATTAAGAACTCTTAACTTTTCTACGCTTACTATCAGAATTAATTGAATTTCTTTCAATCACGAACAACGCTCTATTACATTATCTCACCCACGTATTCATTTGTGACACATCCGTTCATTTATTTATCGGATCATTTCATCTGATTTTATATACATCGTCGTTTTCATTCGTTCAAATGGGAAGAAGAAGAAGAAGAAGAAGAAGAAGAAGAAAAGAAAAAAAAGAAAAAGAAATAATTAGAAAAGAATTACATTCCATTATTTTCTCTCATTCTGCGATCAGTGCAATATTTGTAATACTCGAGACCGAATTAAAAAAAAGAAAATGAAAGAAAAAGTATTTTACATTAGAATGATATTCGTTAAATTGTATATAAAAAAAAATATATATATATATTTATATAATTAATGTAATTATTATATCCGCAAACATATCAAAGTATATATAATGTTATTACGTATATATTGTATATACTAGATCCATAATGCTTTGAAAATAAACGTCGTAGATTTTAATTAATAATAAAACAAACATACGATTAATCTCTTTATTTCGTGTATACTATTACATGTACCTACTTAAGTTCAAATTAGCCGAAGGCTTTTGAATTTCTACGTAGGTATCAGACGTAGAACACGGTGGAACTTTCATGTCCCAGCCTTTGGATTACCTCTGTAACATCGTAATGTGTTTCATAAAGTCGTCTCAAGGCACGTTTATGGAAAACTTCTTGCAGTTCCCTTTTGCCTCTCCTCTTGGTGAACACAAAATTGTTGATTAGCAAATGTACTCATAGTTGGAATACAGGATCTCCTCTTTGGTTAATTTGAAACACTAAATTGCTCCCTCTTTCTCTTTCTCTTTCTCTCTCTCTCTCTCTCACTCATTTTCTCTCTCTCTCTCTCTCACTCATTCTCTCTCTCTCCCTCTCTTTCTTTCTCTTTCTCTTTGTCTGTTTATCTATCTATCTGTCTTTCTCTATTTCTCTTTATGCATCAAACTCAAAACTTCGATAATTTAACGACCTCTATGTTTGTCAGACAAGAGAATTTGTGAAATAACTTCAATGATTTTGAAATAACATACTAAAATAAAAACATTTACCTCATACTTGTATTATGTATAAAACAATTTTCAATTTTACATTTGTGAAGCACACAGAAAGTTGGAAATCGTAAAATTTCAAATGTAACTTTACTTTTAGTAAATTCCATTAGCTATACTGTAAACGCAAAAATATCATATGGCCGTTTATTTTTTTTCTTTTTTTTTTGTTCTTTTTTTGTTTTTTAATTAATATACACCTAAATGATTTTAATATTGTTTCATTTTAAAGCGCTCACTCGTAAAAATCTTTAAATTCTTATTTCAATGTTATTCAATCGTAAGTTATTCGTTTTTTTTGTTTTGCCAAAAAAATTAATCCCTTTTTAAAGAAATATTATCAAAGGAAGATAAACAACTTGCATAGAACTTCAAATGAAAAATCCCTTATTGTTTTAAATCGAGTTTTGGATTTTATAATTTGAAATAATAATTTGAAATATTTCAATTGTAAATTTGACATAGTTCCTCTTTTTTCGACGTATCATATATAATTTCGACGAAAATAATTTTGCTATGCGTTTATTTCTATGGTAGGAGAAATATTCTCACTTTGTTTCTCTCTCTCTCTCTCTCTCTCTTTCTCTTTCTCTCTCTTTATCTCTCTGACATCTTTTATCCAATAGCATGCATATAGACGCGTTCCAATAGTTCATTAAATCGCTTTGTCATTAATTCGTTCGTGTATTTGCATTTTTCATTGCTTTTAAATTATTGATTTCATGTCCATAACAAAACGAGTCCCAAAAAAATTTATTACTTTTCTCCGATTAAATAAATACGATCGCTTACTCTTTCCACACGATTCAATTAACTGTCGCTTATTTATTCCTATCGTCGTGATAATATGCAATTCGATTGTAAATTAAATGGAAATTTATTTTCACTTCGTTTACTGAGATAAAGAAGAACACGGGATCGCTTGTATTTCATTATTTTTTTCTTTTCCGTTTCTTTTCTTTTTTTTTTTTTTTTTTTAATTCTTCCAAAATATTCTAATTATTGAAAAATTTTTCAGGAACATAGAAATAAACGAAAGAATGCTTAAAAAATATTTGCAATCATAATGATCAATATTTCACTAAAAAAAAAAAAAAGAAAAAAAAGAAAAAAAAAAGTTATTGTATCGTATTATATGACAAAAAAAAATCAATTATATGAATATTATCGTCATTAAGCATGATCAGTCATGTTTGCTTTAATTTAAAAATAACAATCCTTCATAACAATTATTAATATGATAAATAACAATAAGATTAATAATAAATAAATGAAACAAAAGAAATGGTGAGTAATAGAAAATAATACGAAGTTGTAACTAACGAGCTGAATAGAATTTGAATACGAAGAAAAGATTTCTGAGTGAAATTAACGTTCTTTCTTCGATAAATTCGTAATTCGATACATTATTCCGGGAAATTTTATCAGCTCGTTATCATAAGTAAAGCAATTTGTAAGATTTCCAAGGAAAACTTTCGTGGACGAATAAAGAGTAAATAAAGGCAGAACTAACGGTATGGTCGTGCTATTGTCGTCTCCACAAACGAGAGAAGTCCTTTCGAGTACGAATATTCGATCGACCGAGAAAAAGAAAGACAGAGAAAGTAGAGGGACAGAAAAACAGAAAGACAGAGATACAGAGAAACAGAAAGACAGAGAGAGAGAGAGAGAGAGAGAGAGAGAGAGAGAGAGAGAGAGAGAGAGAGAAAGAGAGAAAGAAAGACAATCAATGTACACAATCGTTGAATAACGACTACATGAAAAATAAACGAACTATTGGATTCCATAAATAATTTTCAATGTCGAGATTGAGCAAAGGATTCGTCGTTATCAACAATATAATTTCTATACTTTTCTGTACAGTATATCTTATATATATATACAAAATGTCGTGTCTAATTTATATATATAAATATAAATATATATATATATATATATATATATGTATATATATAATAATTAAATTATTTATTATTAAATATTCTTATACAATACAGATAGTACGATATAAATAGATATATGTATCATAGATAAAAGAAGTATAAACATATATTATTTAATTATTATACTATACATATATACATATATATTAATTTATTTATTTATTTATTTTATATTATATTTATTTAATATAATATGTTGAATAAAATGATACGCTTCATTTAATAGATTTTAAAGAGAATTTTAATATCTTATAAAATATCATCAAGCATATTTATATTGTGAACGTCGTCATTTATCTCGTTTTGCGAAAATTTGCGAAGATTGATTTTGATTAAAGAAAAAGGCTCGGACTGAATTTCTCAAGTATTCTCTCGTTGCTTCGAATTAACCTTTTGACTTTTTCAAATTCATTATATCTCTATTTACAAGTACGTGAAGGAAGACCGCCGAGCAAATTTCTAGAAATTCATACAGTTTGTTCGTATCCGCGGATAAGCGCGTCGGAGGTTTACTTAGTGAGTTAATTGGAAAACCGCGTTGGTGAAGTCCTTTGGAAATTTAACTAAAGGACTCGCTATGAACGCGAAGACCTTTCCCAAAAAGTATTACTTTTTCACCGAATGTGCCTCTCTCTCTCTCTCAATCTATTTCTTTCTCACTCTCACTCTTATTTCAGTCAAAGTCATTAACCTCGTTGATAAATTTCTCGTTGATTACTTTGATCTTAGTACCGAACAATTTTGTAAAATGATTTTATTTGAAATCATAATTACCTTGGTTAAGATTTAAAATTAAAACATTTTAAATATCATTTACACATACATATATATATATATATATATATATATATATATATATATATAGAGAGAGAGAGAGAGAGAGAGAAAGAGAAAAAATTAATGAACACTAATTTATTAATGGAGAATGAAGATTTTTACATGAATGCTTATACAGAACTAGCATTAATACACGAATGAAGTTCGAATATGAAATAAAAAATAATTATTATATTTATTTCATTTTTTGCACGTTCGATAGTTAATATCTTTTACTTTTATTATTTACGAATGAGTAAATCTATTGTACACGGTTAGCTTAAAATCGTTGCAAATAAAATAAAAAAAAAGAATTGCGTTAACGAAATGAGATTACATAGGTAACGATATAACCAACGTCATAGTATTTATAATCGCAATGACACGTTTAGACGCGATGCGATGCGATGCGACGCGACGATTCGATATCGCGGAAAACGCATTAAATCTTATCAACGCGTTTCACGAACGATCGACCGAATATATGTGACACGATTTTCGCTTTACCCACGAAAAAGAAGCTTTTTCCGCGTGAAAGAGATGCTCAAAGAAGGAAAAGTAGTGGGTAAAGGGAAGAAAAGGGGGAGGTTGCCTGCCATAAACGAGATAATATATTTATGGTACCCAGAGTGAAACATATTGCTGGGGAGGTACATATATACACATATACATGCGTATACAAGAAAGGTACGAGCACAAAACATGAAAATGCATATGTGTCTATATATATATGTGCATACTTTAAATATATACATGCAGACCGTACCATTTGGAATGATGATAAATCATACGGGCCAATAAAAGGCCTTTCAAGTTATATACACCGATATATATATATATATATATATATATATATATATATATACACACACATTCATACTTTTGTGTTAATTATAATATTTGTTATTAAAAAAGAAAGAAAGAGAGAGAGAGAGAGAGAGAGAGAGAAAGAAAACAAAGTGGACTTTTATTAAAAAGAATTGTTACTGTCATAAAAATTCAAATAAGCATCTGCAACTACTGTGTAATTGTTTTTATCATGATTTATGGGTACTATACCTTGACATATATCTATTATATTATCCTCTATATTGTTTATTATATTTAAACATTCTTTTATTAGAACTTAAACAAAATAGATATAGATGAAATAGAAATACCATAGATATTTGATAATTAAAGAGATTGGAAGGTTCGATTGCTCCTTAGCAATAAAATTCAACATTACCGATCGATCTCGATACTTGATGCGTTTCTAATCTTGATATCCTTGTCAATGCGATTATATGTGCCACGGACGAAGTAGTTGCCGTACTATTAGTCCCACGGAAATCTCAATGTAATTATCTTTGGGGACTGCAATCTCGGTCCCTCGTAATCGCTTTCTCGAAGGTCGTCGTTCCTTCCAATACTGATACTACCATCTCTAGATCGATCCTCAAATATTAGCAATCCTCATATTAGATTATGAGATATTACTGATAAATCGAGACATTTTTATGATAAAGTTATTAATAAATGTTTATATATATATATATATATATATATATATATATATATGGATTAATTTCTGCTAATAATCATAATAATCATTGTATAAAAATGATTATAAAGATTGACTAAGTACGTTAAATCTGAACTTTTCATTAATCGACAATGATCTAAGATGTATTAATATCGATCAATATAAATAATAATTTAACTTACAAGGTAGATAATTTAAATTTCATCAGAATCGATGAAGAGTAATATAGATAATAAAAGAAGTAACCTAACGTGATATAACACGTTCATAAAGGACACTATATCCGTTCTAAAATCATTGACTCGTTTTATCGAGAAAAAATGGTAGTCGATGCGAATGAAAATTAACACATGTTGATTATTACCGCTTTACGATAATGCTATTGGTCCATGATACCTTCGGGATATTTACTTATAGTTGGGCTATGACCACAATGTTCTGGAAAATTAAATCTCTATGGAATCGTATTTTAAATAATGTTCCGAAACGAACAATTCACCAACTGCCTTCACTATTCTCCTAGGTAAGCTAATAATTTTGAATAAGAGTACATTTCACCTTAATTATACTAGCTTTATATCGTTCCAAAATAAATACTGTAAATTCTTTTTGAAAAAAATAGCAAGACGTTTATTATGTTCTCCGTTGACCAATGAATTTTTTAATAGTTTTGCTTTTTTCTCTTTTTTATATTTTTTTGTTTTTTTTTTTCCATCAACATTAACTCCGATCGTTTAATACCAAACGAGAATTTCTTGAGAATTTTTCGAACGTTTCGTTATTAATAAAATAAAAGTTGGTTTTCGGAAGAAAATAATAGAATCCATAGCTACGTATCTCTCGTTATATAGAAGAAAAATTATTGGAAAACAATTTACACAAAAACTATTTGATACATGTTACGTAATATATGTATATATATATATATATATATATATATATATATGTATGTATGTATGCCTGTGTGTATGTGTGTCGCATAAATTAGGATCTTCTTTTTTTCTGGTTTTTTTTTTTAATTTTTCTAATTTTTATATAACGTAAAATTTTTCAGTGAGTTCTACTTAAGAAATTATTTTAGAATTCCACTGTATATGTTTTGTGCACAAAAAAAATGATCCCGAGTTCCAGATTTAAATGTATTGAAATATTTAATTAAAATAATTTTTTATTTAACGCGTGTTGTGAGCCATGCGATGTAATATTTTTTTCTTTTTTTTCAAAGAAAATAAAAGATTTTCAAAAATGCCAAAAAGCCATTTTCTTCGTTTAAATCTTCATTTTATTTTATTTTATTTTTTCTTTTTTTTTTCTTTTTATTGAGACTTTTCCCATCAAAATCGGTCAAGAATTACGGTTGAATTCATTGCTGACGTAAACCATTATAAAACTGATGGTGATAAACAGCGTTAAACAAACGCGTTAAACACCGCACGTATATTCCTTATCATTTTAAATAATTTTATGAGATGACTATAAATAATAATTATTGTTTGTAGATAATTTCAATCATAAATAATATGCTATATATATATATATATATATATATATATATATATAT
>NC_140819.1:3307500-3330000 GCF_050613455.1 Vespa mandarinia
TTATTTACCTGCGCTTGGCTTGGTATAAGCTTTTCTTTCTTTTTCTTCGTTTTTTTTTTTTCTATTTCTTTTGTATCTTTCTATTATTATTATTATTATTATTATTATTATTATTATTATTATTATTATTATTATTATTATTTAATTTATTATTATCGTTATTGTTATTAAAAGTAAAAAACGTAAAACATAAATTTTATATTAAAGATTAATTAAAACATTTTGAATATCTCTACGATGTTATCCCTCGATACGAATTCCTTTACTAAATGAACGAACGCATTCAAGGAATTCGAGGGATATGCCAAACCTAAAGCTAATCACCGTTAAATTAACATCGTTGGAACAATGCCAGCTTCCTCAAAGGCTGTTATTCCATTGAACGCTCGTAATAGTGTTCTCTAATGTTGACGATAGCCATCTTTATTTTCTTCGAAGTTTTCTCTTATCATTAAAAGACAATCATTATTGATCGTTCATTCGATCAAACTTTTCAATGAAGACTTTTTCATTGATCATTATCGAATATGAATAAAATATATAAATATGAAATACATGATATGAATAAAAACAAAAAACAAAAAATTACTTTCCGCTATACATTATAGATAAAAAGTTAGCAAATAAGATGCTCGATTAATTCTCTATTAAATAAGTGTTACATATATATAAATATATGTAGATAACCTTTATTAGCTTTTCAATGAACGTTTAGCGCATCAGTACAAGAAATTTTCTTTAGTGACTATGAATAATGCGCATGAATAAGTAATAATAAAAAATTATATACACATATAAATATATATATATATATATGTGTGTGAAAAAAAGATGATATAAATAAATAAAAAATATCTTCCTCAACTTGTATTTATCTAATAATTTATAAGCTAACAAGCAGTTCGTTTAATTAATTTCCTAATTAAATTAACTATCTTGTATCTACCTTGTTTGTATATTTATGATATAACATCAAGCGTATTAATCCTGGGAAAATGGACGCTTAAGTACGTCTCGCGAGCAAACGTCTAAGCCTCGTCCGCGTCTAGTCCCGCTTCTACTCTTACTCCTTCGCTTCGAAGAGATTCAGCCCTCAGCCCTGTTTGTCTCCTTCGTATGGACTGAACATCCACGTTGGTGACAGAACGGCAGAGGTCTAAGGTACAACGTAAATCCATGTTTACTATGCTAATACTTAGAAACTTGCCGGTTGAAAGGATGCAGAGAAACGTCCCATTAAATATGCAGGGCTACTTGCGCGTACTTTGCGGAAGGGAATCGAGTAAATGTAGAATGTGCGTGTACGTGTGTGTATGATGTGCATATGCGTGTTATGTGTGTGTGTGTGTGTATGTGTGTATCTGTGTGTGCGTGTACGCGTAAGTAAAGCAGAGTAAAGAAATAAACAAAGATGAAGACCGATAAAGACTCGTGAGAGATTTTCTCGCGAAATATAGTTTCGGAAAGAAAAAAAAAAGAAAGAGAAAAAAAAACAAAAAAAAAAAGAAAAAAAAGAATAAAGAAGGAGGAAGAAAAAAGAATAGCGCAGTACAACTTTTTAAATATCTTTCTTTAAGGATCAACAAAAATTTAATTTGTAAATAACTTTTTTAAAAAAATGTATTCAATAAAAAGATCTCTCGTTAGAAGATTATCATATCGATCAACTACTCGGAAGATAAACAGAGCTTATTTAACAAGATGAGGAAGTTGAATTTCTTCTAAAAGTACATACCAAAGTGTTCTAAGTTCAATCGTTACCGAAGAAAATCTGCATAAGAAGTATAATACACTTAAGTTGTTTTTCCTTGAAACCAAGAAATTCCATTTTCTTTGTGAAACGTTCGGCGAGATAATAAAGATAATTACTTAAATTTTTCGTTTCCCCTTGGAAGATCTATTTATCAGCCTTTCTTCTTTTCAAATGATTAATTAATTATTACGACGTTTTAAAAATTATAAATAGCTTTGATAAAAATTGAATAGGAAAATATATTTATTAATTTTACATTTGGTTACATATATAAACGATCGAACGATCGAAAAAAAGAAAAAATTTGATCGTTTCTGATTAATATTTCTTTTATAATATCAAGAGAAGTTAACTTAGAATTTAACTTTCAATCTTTCATTTTTGCGAGAGCGAAGAACTTTTACCTTAGATTCGCAAACTGTATGCGAATAACTTCAATTGACGTAGTGACAGTAGAAGTGAGATACCTAGTATAATAAAATCATAGAAACATCGGCAGTTTATCTGAAATCTCATAGATACCTTCGAACTTTTGACCTTTAGATGTATATACAAAGGAACTAAGATCAAATATACCGATAAAATTGATGGAGTTCGCGAGAGAGACGATACGAGATTTTTATCATTGTATTGTACGAATAGCGCATCGAATGAGATGAAAAGAGAAAGAGAAAGAGAAAGAAACAGTGAAAAGAGAGAAAATTTGTTATCGTAAAAACAACATCAAGATTTCGACGTGACATTTAGATATAAATTTCGCGAATCAAACAGAAACTTCCTTCCTTCCTTCCTTCCTTCCTTTCTTTCGAACCTTTTTAAAAGAGATGGATATCTCTGTCTGTATCTCGAAGAAGTATTCAAAAGCGCGATAGGATAATCGATCAAGATCCCGGATGTAAGAAAAATCGAAGCGAGAACCGTCGCAACGTTTTCTCCTACCAGTCAATATTTTTGCCTTGGAACGTTTCTCCCTACGAGACAAATTTCCCCAAGTTCGACTGATTTTTCTTTCTCGAACTTGCATTCCCTTGCTTCATTTTTCCTCCACTTCTCTCTCTCTCTCTCTCTCTCTCTCTCTTTCTCTCTCTCTCTTCCTTTCTCTTTCGTATACCTATATATATTCTTTGAATTATTAATTGTACAGTTCGTATATAAAATAATAATAATAATAATAATAATGATAATAATTATAATAATAATAATACTATGATGAGGATAATGACAAACAATAACATTAATAATTATAATATTATTAATAATAATAATGATAATGATAATAATAATAATAATAATAATAATAATAATAATAATAATAATAATAATAATAACAATTTGAATTATTCATGAAATGATTCACAATAGAACAGACGGATTTATTTAAAAGAACAAAAACAAAAGAAAAGAAATACATAAACAGCAAAAAAAAAACATTTTGATTACCACAAGAGCAATGCGAAAATGTTTACAATAGGAAACTAACAGGAACAATAGAGAATGAAAATGGAAAAATGAAAATATAAAAGTGATAAAGTAAAAAATTAAAAAGATTTGTATATGTAAATATATCTATTTATCCATTTATATATATATATATATATATATATATATATATATACCTATTAATTATTAATTCGCTTAAATGGGTCTTTAGAAATATTAATATAAAAAAAAGCAGCACATTATTACAAAACAAAAGTTTGTAAGACTCCATAAGTCTATTTATATATATTTATCTTTCTCTTTTATATTTTTCGACGTGTGCTTTTCAACTACATACTTTTATAAGGAACACAAATTGATAATTTTTAAG
Organism: Vespa mandarinia; assembly: GCF_050613455.1. NCBI lineage: Eukaryota > Metazoa > Arthropoda > Insecta > Hymenoptera > Vespidae > Vespa > Vespa mandarinia. The sequence goes on from NC_140819.1 coordinate 3,311,064, forward strand.
CAACACGATGTTAAAATCTCTTTCTCTCTTTCTCTCTCTTACTTTCGAGTTATTTACTTTTGTCCCTCTTACTTTTCCACTCGGCGTCCTTCCACCAACGTCTTCATCGAGTCAACGAAGGAATCGTCGATCTTGAAAGCTTTTAGAAATTTCAACGCGAGGGTTGCAGGAACATTTTCAGAGAAGAATGAAAGGGCAACGGTGGAAGCTTTTTCGCGGCTAAACAAGCTCCGCGAGAACGCCAGACTATGAAAATGTCGTCGTTGGCCGATAAAAAGCGATTATTCTATTTAAATTCGTTATTTTATATAACGTAAGCGTCGTCGTTTTGAATGAGAAAATGCTTTTATGTTTTCTCTTTCTCTTTCTCTTTCTCTCTCTCTCTCTCTCTCTCTCTCTCTCTCACTCTTTCACTCTCTCTCTCTCTCTTTCTTTCTCTGTATCCCTCTCAATCTCTATCTCTATCTTTCTCTATAAATTTTTTTTATACCTTTTTTCTCTGTTTATTTCGTTATCAACCAACGATATCCATAATTAAAAGTTTTCTAATTTGTTTTTACGTTTTACCACAGTAAATAACATTTTAAAATGTATCACTAATTATCGCAGACATTGTACATACATTAAATAGATATACTTGAGTTTGTGATTATGAAAATGATTTAATAAAAAAAATTTAATAAAAATTAATTCATTTCTTATCTAATACTTATGGCAATGAACCAATCGTACGTATTACTTTACGATGAAATAATTTTTATTAAATTTTTCATTTAATCTATGTCTTCACAATTGTTTAGCGCTCATACGTATTATATTTATAATATTTATTTCTTAATGAAAAATAACACTATTATTTACGAACAATCGTATTCAATCATTTTCATTCGGATATAAATCTCACAATGTTAATACAAATTTGGAGATTTCTATTAAATCCAACATTCAATACCTACTCAAAGCTCCAGGGCGACATATGATTGAGGATATCACGATTGCTATTACTACTACTATTATTATTACTAATAATGTTATTGTTGTTGTTGTTGTCATTATTATTATTATTATTATTATTATTATTATTATTATTATTATTATTATTATTATTATTATTATTATTATTATTATTATTATTATTATTATTATTATTATTATTATTATTATTATTATTATTATTATTATTATTATTATCCTTAATTATTCTCAACACAACATATCGGTACAATAGTACAGAATACATTATGTTATTAATTACTTTTCAATTTCACGTGTGCTCGATTTCATGCATGAAACATCACCCCTATGAGTTATATTTGATAGCTACATTAACGCAAGAAGAGCGACGGTAGAGTTATAAATCCGTTCGCCTACATCATTCACGCTTCGTTTCACATATTATTGCAAATTTTAAGAGATAACATTGATATCGATTTATTTTTCTATGATATTGACTATTATTTATATTACTATTTTATCGTTATCGTAATTATACGCGTTAAAATAAATATTATTGTACCATTGTGTCGTTAATTAAAATTCATAGTCATAAAAGAAGAAAAGAAAAAACGGAAAACAAAAGAACAAAACTAAATTAAAAAAAAAAAAAAATATAAATAAAGCCATATTATATATTATTAAGAAATCTCTTAGAAATTGTAATACTATTTTTTTTTTCCTTCTTTTAATCCTTATCACTTATTAAGTGTTCATCCAGTTGCATGTATTTATTCATAGATAATTTTTTATTTACCCTCTTGGAATAAAATATTCTAATCAAATACACTCACACTAACCGCACTGGTTCGTTCATAATTTTTTCATATCTTCCAAGTTACACGTGATACACGTGATACGTATTATCATACCATTCGATCACCGCGTAATTGCACATATTTGCATTTCTTTAATGCAACATAGGTTAAGTTTGGATATGTGTATCCTACAATAATGATGCATTTCTGGGCGCATAAATATTATTGAATCTAAACAATCCATGATAGAATTAAACTTTTTATTATCAGAAGCGAGACCCTTCAAACTAACATAAACCATTCTCGCTTGATATCTTGACATATGCATCATCTTTCATAAAGGCTTCGCTCTAACATGTGTATACGCATACATATCTAAAGTATATATATATATTGTACATTGATAAGAATATCCAATATGTACTTACTTTCTTAGATTTCCATCGTGTATTTTTTTTTTTATCGATAAAAACGTTCGCAAGAGATCTTTACAAGAGAGTCGCTATACGGGATTCTCAATATTAGCGAATGCGATCCAAACTCTTTTTCGAGCTGACTTGCGTTCGATCTTTTTACATTTATCAGCGCGAAATTTCCTTCGAGAGAAAAAACTACTTGCTGAGAACTTGCGTTCTTGGAGTTTTCACCATTGCAGCTGGGTCCACTTTGAGATTCTCCTTCTAAGAGGAGGTTCACGAGACGCGCGTTTCATCATTTCGATATAACTAAGATACCTAAACTTACTCTTACCGAGAGATACTCCTTTGGTTTCTCTTCCTCTCTCTCTCTCTCTCTCTCTCTCTCTCTCTCTCTCTCTCTATCTCTCTATCTCTCTCTCTCTCTTTCTCTCTCTCTCTCTCTCTGTCTGTCTTCCACTTTCCTTTAGCACTGGTATCTTTTGACCAACTCTACTCCTCGTGGAATTATACCAAGGTCTTAATCAGGTAAGTACCTTGTTGGCGAAGTACTTTATAAACTTACTGTCATATCCTCTATAACGAGAAACTTTTTATTCATATATATATATATATATATATATATATATATATAATAAAAAAAATATATATATAATACACACAGATGTATCTATATGTATACATACATATATATTTGCAAATTATTTGTATATTTTGATAGATGTATGTCTACATAGATATATATGTATATACGCCTGCATTTATCAAAGTGTACAGATAAATTTACATATATATATATATATATATATATATACATCTGTAAATATATTATATATATATATATACATCTGTAAATATATTATATATATATATATATATATATACGCATGTATAATATACAGATACATTTACATGCATGCATGTATACATATAAGAACATTTATCAGAACATACAGATACATCAACTTACATAGAATTTATATACCTTAAAGTAAAAAAGCAAGTTAAGATAGCTTAATCGATTATTCGTTGGTGTTCACGTTTTACGTGAAAGCGATCAAAAATGGTTCGCTCCATTTATCGTAGAACGGCGAACGAACGCGTGGCATGTGCATCTGTGTGCACAATACATATAGTATGTAAGTACCTACATATAAGTACTTACGAACTTATACGATACTTCCTAGAGCCTTCGTTCAAGAGAGATGGGCAGGTCCAGGAACGATATTCCAAACTAATACCTTAATCCCAACGACAATGGCTTTTACGTCGAGCGAAGCTTAAAGTTGCCGTCGAAGTTATCCTCCCACAACTTCGATTTCTCATTTATCACTCTCTTTTACTTTTTCCTTTCACATAGACTTTTTTAATTTTCCTCAACGAAACTATCGTATTTTCGATTGTACTCACAATTTTCCATCCTCCTCACATATTTTGCATCTTTTTTTTCTCTTAATAGTCTATATGATTCTCTTCTTCTTTTTTCTATCTTTTTTCCTTTTCTTTTTTCTTTTCCTTCGATTAGTCGTTGAAAGTGAGTTATAAAAAAAAGAAAAAAAAAAAAGAGAGGAAAGAAAAAAGATAAAGAAAGAAGAACTATACCGCGCGAAAGTTCTGGTTATCTCTTGCAAAATTTCTGTCTATTTTCAAAAGCCAGTCGTTCTCTGGATTCTTTCTATTCTTTTTTCGGTCACAATCTTCTATCTCTTCTCGCAAAAAGAGAGAACAAGAGAAAAAGAAAGAAAAATAAAGAGAGAGAAAGAGAGAGAGAGAGAGAGAGAGAGAGGGAAAAAGAGCACTATAAGGCATAAAATGGACTGACTCGAAAATAGTCTCCATGCGTACAAATGGCTGATCAAATTTCTGTACCTCTCTTTTCCCTTGTCATTCGCGACGAATTCGTATAGCATTTCTTGCCTACGACAGGAATTTCCTTTTACCTTGAGACCCTTAGCACTTTAGTTAATTAAAATCCGAAAAGAAAAGCAAATCCTTATCACGCCTTTTGTTCATACATTTAAACTAATTCTGAATGAAAGAGAGAGAGAGAGAGAGAGAGAGAGAGAGAGAGAGAGAAAGGAAGAGATTAGTGAGATTGTCGATTATTGCGAATCTTGCAATAACCGACAATATTTTCTCAATTGAGGTGTTTTATTAAAACTTTTAATTATTCTTTATAACTGTTGTCATTTAATCGAATCAATTGAGAATATAATTAGAGATATATAAATCTTAAACGCAATAATCATCTTTTTCGATACTTCTTTCGACTGTTATTTCTCAATAAAATTGATTGTAAACAAAAAAAAAAAAAAAAAAAGAAAATAGAAAAGAAAAAAAGAAATATTGTTAGAGCTTTACGATTTTTAGGTGAGAGAATTAGAAAGAAAAGAAGAAAAAAAGGTGGAAAAAAAAAAGGTGGAGGCATACGTACTAGCCAGATACGAGTTCACGCGAGAGATTCCAAAATTCGAAATGCGCATTCGAATGCGATCGAGTCTATTGGCTACAAAACGCGACGGGCTTTTATCAGCCCTCTATGTTTTTCCGTCGGGTTCAATTTGTCGAAGCTTTCGACGGAGCTTTCATCGATGTTGCATAAATTCGAAAGAACATACGACACGACATTCACGCATCCCAGCATCCGGATTTATCGACTCGTTCTCTTTTCTTTTGTTTTCTGGTTTTATTTTTTTTTTATTTTCCTTTTTTTTTTTTAATTTTTTTTTTTTTTCAATCCGTACGTATACACATATATACATACATATATATAAATATATATCTATGTATATATATATATATATGTATATATATATATATATGTATATATATGTATGTATGTATATGTATGTATGTATATATGTGTATGTATATTACGAACATACAAACATTTGGACATAGATAAAACGAATTAGTATACTAATCCGGTCTCGCTAATCGAGGGAAAACGGTATCACGTCTTCTGCTCAAAATACGATGCTTTATCGCGAACCTCGGAGTCCTCGGGACTGTCCATGCAAATCGATATGTTAATCAGGATTTAGCTACAACTACCTATCGTAAACTTGCCAGTTGGTCCAATTCCTATGTTTATGTCCTACGAATTAGAAGCTTGAAATCGCTCAATAGGAAGTTACAATGCGTATAAAGCGATAGATACGCATAATAAAAAGCATAGACTGGAATGAATGCCAAATCTATTGTGCGATTTATAATTTTCAATAAATATGCGATTTATATAATTTTCAATAATAAATATTCCATCCATTTTTTTATTTACACGATATATATACATATACTGCATATATATATATATATATATATATATATATATATATATATAAAATTTTGCATATATATTTTTGTATATATATGCAAAAAAAGATTATTGATTATTGAAAAAATATTGAGGAAATAAAATAATTATATTGAGAGAATCAAACAAAATTATACTGAAAAAACAAAATAATTACTTATCAGGTTTGTTTGATTGAAAAATTGAAATAAAATATTATATTGTTTAACTGTATCCAACTTTTCGTAATGACATTTGAAATTTATATTTTCATAATAATTAGAGAAATAAAATTCTATTATTTCTTTATATTATCATATCGTATTCTTAATATAAAGTTGGTATTATTTCACGGACTTCGAGACGAATAATTAAATATAGTATATATTTGAAATAAATATTTCAATGGAGAATTGTATTCAATTCTATTGAATTAAAAAAAGAATTAGCAAGAGTAAAAGAAAAAGAAAGAAATAAAGAGAGTATATATACATATAAAGAGTAAAAGTAAAATAGAGAAGCCTTTTCCAAAAACAAAGCAGGATGTTGACCTTACGTCTAACCCTATAGAAAAGTTACAGTGAACTCTTCGGATTCCGTCATGCAGTCATGATGCATTGTCAAAGGGAACTCCAATCTTGCTTTTCAAACGTGAAACGATGCGGCTCGTTGTATGGAACAACGAAGAGGAAGAGGAATTTCTCTTCCTCTAACCAGCTTTTTGACGTGCAAATTGTATATAAATAACATCTTATTCTATTTCCTAAACAAATGATACCTTTCTATATATTTTCCTTCGAATGAACTCACTGTTAAAAATCTACTATATAAACTATATCATATATAATACTAAAAATATAAATCGTACCGTTGAAAAGCCATTCAATTTTCAGCTCTATATATATATATATATATATATATATATATATATATATAAAGCTGAAATATATATATATATATATCGCATTCAACATCGAGTTGAATATCCAGCGATGTAAATGGCCGTTTCTGGTAATAATCGAAGCAAAGCAGTGTGCGAACGAAAGAGAAAGAGAGAGAGAGAGAAAGAGAGAGAGAGAGAGAGAGAGAAGGAGAGAGAAAGAGACTTCGAATCAAGCATAGTTCGCTTTTGTGTTACAGGCATGGCGGAAAGTGGTAGGAGACATCCGGTTGTCCTTTACATTCACGGTGAAAGCTACGAGTGGGGGAGCGGAAATCCTTACGACGGTAGCGTCCTAGCCAGCTATACCGAGCAAGTGATCGTGACGATCAACTACAGGCTGGGCGTGCTAGGCTTCCTGAACGCCAACGTGGCGCCTGAAACGAAGGCGAGGGTGGCGAATTACGGTCTGATGGATCAAATCGCGGCTTTACACTGGGTCCAACAGCACATTGCACTTTTTGGCGGCGATCCCGAAAACGTTAGCCTCATGGGACAGGGTACAGGAGCTGCTTGTGTCCATTTTCTTGCTATTAGTCCAACCGTCATAAGAGGTAAAATCTTTTCTTTTTTATTTCAATATAATTATTTTACATTTTAATTACAATTATTTTCTATATAATATATATATATATATATTATTTTTATAACAATTTCGTTTTATTTATTTTTTCTTTTTTCGTTTTTAAAGACACAATCTCAAATAAATATGAAGTATCATGAAATATATCGTGATATTTATCGCTTTTATTACGTTATTGATTTGAATTAAATATGTATTCCTCTAAAGAATGGGAAAAAAAGAATGGGTTGAAATATAAATTAAAAAGATCGAAAGATAGACGGAAACATTCTGACAAATGAATTCAACTGAATATTGTTACGAATAATAATATTAACCCTATATTGATCCGTATACGTATCACATAGTTAAGTAATTTTGATAATATGTCATAGCTGTTATCTTTTAATAAATAAAATAATTCGATAACTCTTAACAAATTTAAAATCAATAAAGATTCATACATTTTTATTTAGAATTTAATATTCTTTGGAATTTTCATAACAAAAAAAAAAGAAAACGAAATGTGAAATATTTCATTTAAAATTCATTTAAATGAATACAATGTGAGAGAAACTATAGAAAAATGTTGATAAACAACATTCCCTTCGAAACTATGTAACGTTCGGTCAGACAATAATTTTTCTTATAATATAATATAATGTAATATATTATATAAAAGTTATACAAAGTTGAGAGAGAGAGAGAGAAAGAGAGTTACGTTATTACGTAATATCAGTAAGATGAAACCATTAATAATTTTTCCCCTATGGTCAATCGATTATTTTTCTAAAAGAATATGGAAAGCAAAAATTTCAAAATTTGTTACTTGCTACTAGAATTTCTTGTCTCATTTTACATCGTCAAAAATTTCTTTCGTGAAATGTCTTTCGCGACAGTTCGATTTCACGTTCGTAACGAAATAATGCGCTTTGTTCGGCACAAAGCCTTTCGTCTCGATCGGAAAGCTCTCCAAGTATCGAAGAAATCGGATTTCATAGGAAAAAGCAGAACGGAGTTATATGTCCTTGAGAAAGATAAAGAAAGGAGATTGTTTCATAGAGTTGCACAGTAAGTAGACGTACAGACAAATGTTACTATTGATCTCAAAAATACTATATTATTATATATATATCAAAGATATAATGATATCATTAAAATATTATTTTATTTTAATTTGAATAAACGTGACTTGGATAGTACCTTGTATTACTTTAATCGAACTTTCATCTTTCTTCTTTAACGTAATTAATTAAAACCCCTGACAATTCTTGACAATTTTATTCATTAATAAACTTTAAAAAATTTTTTCTTTTTCCTTTTCTTTTTCTTTTCTCTTCTTTTCTTTCCGATATAATTAACGTTAAAAAACTACAAGTTCATTGTAGTATACCTTTAGCAAGCTAGTGTTTCAATTTTCTGTCTCTGTCTCTATGTCTGTCTCTGTCTCTGTCTCTGTCTCTGTCTCTGTCTCTTTCTCTCTTTCTCTCTTTTTTTCTTTCTCTCTTCGTTCCTTCAAGTTTGCGAAATTTTCAAACTACTTAAGTATAAAAGTGATCGAAGTTATTCCGCTTACCCCGTATACTTTTAATAACGTCAGAAAAAAGAAAGAGAAGACAGGCATAATCATTGAATAAAGTTTCGAAAGAAAATGATACATTGATATCTCTTTTGAAACAAACGTTTCCTTAATCTGAAAAACTATTATGATTGCGTCGAAAAATGCGAGAGAATGATAAAGAGATTAAAAAAGGAAAGATAGAGAGAGAGAGAGAGAGAGAGAGAGAGGAAGAGAGAAAGAGGAAAAGATAATGAAAAGAAAAAAATACTAAAAGAAAAGGAAATGAAAGGAACGGAATAGGGATGAAAGAAAAAAAAAAGATAAAGATCGTACACGCGCGAGTGCGCTTTCATAATAGGTAAAAGTATTTTCCAATAGAGATGAGATAAGGAAAAGTTCGATGGCAACCATACGGATAAAGAAAGAAAAAGAATAAGAAGAGAGAGAAAGAGAGAGAGAGAGAGAGAGAAAGAGAGAGAGAGGGAGGAAGAGAGAGAATAAAGAGTGGATAGAGATGAGTAATATTTCACACACATAATATCGCGATAGGAGAGAACAGAATCAAGATCTTACAAGGATTCGATATCCTCTTCTTTTTCCAAGAGGTGAGTCTAACGCGATCAGGAAGTCCCGCTACCTCGAAAATGTTAACCGTGAACTCGACCACAGTGAGTGTGTTCGTTCGTTTCTCGATGAAGATGTTAAGAAAGATGAGAGCAATATCGAAAGGGCAACGTGTTACCAACCATCTAGCTACACGTGCCTTCGTTCATCGAATTTTACCGTATTACCGTTCAAAAAAGAAAGATTGAAAATTCTTCAAATTGCCAATAATATTTTCTATTGTTAGAATTTTATAACCTTTTCTTTATATATATATATATATCTTATAAAATATTCTAAGCAATTGATCGAATTATGTTGATACATTATATCAGTTATCATATTGAACGTATATATAATAATATAATTATACATAATTTTATATATATATATATACATATATATGTATATAATTATGATTTTATATTAATTAAATATCTATAATTATTTTTCAAAAATAAATATATATATGAGTTTTCTTATCCTACGATGCATGTTCTTCCACGTACATATATCAGGTATATAAAAATAATTTCGATCTTAAAAATCTAAAAAAAAAAAAAAGAAAAAAAAGAAAAATAAGAAATAAAAATAAAAAAAAAAATTAAAGAGAGTCGAATTTAAAAATTAATGGTGATAACTTTAGCGCCACGCTATTGGAAAACTTATTTGAAAGGCATTATTGTACCATTGTATGGTCAAACATCGAATTTATTCTTTTTCAATGAAACTCTTGTATTAAAAATCAAGGAAGCACTAAAGTTTTTATATTTTGTTGTAAAAGTTTAAGTATCCATTCAAAACGAATTCTATTCTATTCAATGATAATCATCTTTCAAGGCTCTTGGAAGTGCTCGAATAAATTTTAATATTATAAAAAAAAAAAAAAAAAGAAAAAAAATTCAGTATTTAAAAAAGTTCATTGTGACATATTTAAATTCTGATCTTTCTTTTCATTCTCTCAATCATTTTCTTCCGAGTTTTAAGAAATCTGCTTAAGGATTTGTTATTCTGAATTTCCAATATTCTGAAAATCGAAATAGCCAAGAACATGACATTGTTCCTTTAACTTCGTTGATGTCAGACGATAAATTTGATTTTCTCTCAATCGTCATCAAGATTCTTACGTCATCGTTATCGAGAAAAATATATTTACTTCTTGACCTTGTCATCCCTTCTCACAGACATTGTATTTTAACATATCGTCGAGCAAACGTGTACAGATTTTACGCCTATCTTTTTTCGATCATGAAAAGAATAAAATTTCTCGGCAAGAGAGAAAAGTTTTCAAATTATTCATAATATTTTCTATTATTAGGAAATATTAGATGATGTCTTTTTTTTCTCTATTATTTCTTTTGTTTTTTTGTTTTCTTTTAGTTTTTTTTTTTTTTTTTTTTAATGCAAGGGTACCAAAACAAAAAGGAAGAAAAGAACAATTTTGTCAGAAAATATGATTAATATCGACAAATGATCATTTATAAATTAATTTTACGAAGTTATAATTAAAATAATCGATCAAATGTAATCTCTCGTAAATACTCGATTATCTTAACCAAATCACTTTTATATACCACAAAATTAATTCGACGATCCATTTCTTTTTTTTTTTTTTTTTTTTTTTTTTCATATCATTTTAAATCATTTGAAAGACATTCGATATAGTTACAATACAATTGTTCTTTTAATTCTCAATATGGATATAAGAAGTAATCAATATTAATTTTATCGTCATATATAATTTAATTATATTTCTATTTAATAGAATCTTTTAGATTCTATGACAATGATGTAATTTATCGTGTGGAATAAAACGATTAAATCTAAATTAGAAACAAAAAAAAAGGTACGATTTACTTTCTCGATACAGGTCTTTTCAAAAGGGCGATACTACTCTCGGGCAGTGCATTGTCTTCTTGGGCTGTAGTCGAGGATCCCGTCTTTTATGCGCTAAAGCTCGCTAGAGCGATAAATTGCACGATTCCTGAGGACCTACTCAAGGACAACGAGTTGATAGTCGATTGCCTCAGAGAAAGCAGCCTTGAGGAATTGATGCAGATCGACATACAACCACCAACTTTTCTCAGCGCCTTTGGACCGAGCGTAGACGGTGTAGTTATCAAACCTGATTTCCAGAAGGACCTTTTGTCCTATCTTGGCCCAGAATTTCAAGGATTTGGGTACGGACATATATTATATAATCGAACGAATTAATTTAATTTAATATCGATCGAACGAATCTTTCTTCATATCTTACATGTATAATGATTTAATTTCAACGATTATCAGCGATAATCATTTATTATCAATTATTTCTTGTGTTTCTTTAAAAATATTTTTTTTTTTTTTCTAATCAATTTCGATCTCATCCATAATAAAATCTAAATGTTCGAGTTCTTTATTCATTGAAATAGAGATTATTAAAAATTAAAAAAGAACATTGATTATAATTGAAATTATTCAAACGCAATGCATATGCAGTTCATTCATTAATAACTATTGTAATAAAATATTTCGGTATTTCAATATTGCATTACATTGTTAAAATTTTCAATACTTACTCGTTTTTATGAGTGTTTGAAACAAGAAAAAAAAGAAAAATAAATAAATAAATAAATAAATAAATAAATAAATGTACACACATTTTTCAGACCACTCCCGAAAAAAGCTGAACACGGAGCACCTATAACGAGCAACAATAAATACGACCTATTGTTCGGCGTCACGACCAGCGAGGCTCTTTGGAAATTCGCTGAAAAGGATGTGCATCAAGGATTCGAGGGTGAAAGGAGAGACAGGATCATCAGAACTTATGTTAGAAATGCTTACGTCTATCATCTAACGGAAATATTTTATACGGTTAGAAATTTCTTTCTCTTTTTCCGTATACTTCCACATTTTTTTTTCTTTTTTTTATAATATTAGATATTAATTTATTAACTTAAACATTATATTATTCGCACGTATTAAAATTTCTTTTGTACTTCGAAATTCATTATTCACGTCAATTTTATTTTAATCATAATTGAAGTTGATGATATTGATCCGCATCCCTCGAATTATGAAACAAATAAATCTATCTTTTTATTCTTATCTTTCTAAAATTTAACTCCCGACAATACAATGTCGAAACCTCGTCGAATAATTTCTTTTTTATTTCTTTTTTTTTTTTCACGAGATTCGTTTATTCAATTTTACGCAATCGAAGGAAACGTTGCTACTTCTAGTCAAGTTAATATAATATCTCAATGTTATCGGAGAATTTTTCAATAAAAAAGAAAATAAAAAAAAAAACAGAATAAAAAGAAAAGAAAATAAGAAAAAAAAAAAAAAGAAGAAGAAGAAAAAAAGAAAAGAATCGAAGGAAATATACAGAAGGGTCGTTGTTCCGCTGGACAATGCTTATTTTACAATTGCATTAACCTTTAATTACTTATCTCTTGTATCCTCTCCGGACGTTCTCTCTACTCGATAAAATGAAAATAACGGGATCGCCGGCGGGCGAAACGATAACCATTGCACAAAACGTTCACACAGGAAAGGCATCAGTATACGAATTGTAAAAATCGTCCAACCCCCTCGCGTACTCTCCGCAGCGGCATCATAATTCACAAATTATTTTCGTATCACGAGTTACGGTACGTCTCTTGGTCGTAATAAATATTTAGATATCTATACGTTGTTCCGTTATCTACGAACGTTCAATGATCGATCGATCTCGATGGAGATAAGCTGAAAAATAATGCAAAAAAATATCTACATCCACGTAACGTGACTGATTTTATATCTTGACAGTCATTTATTTTTATTTTTTGTTTGTTTGTTTGTTTGTTTGTTTGTTCATTCGTTCGTTCGTTTATTTGTTCTTCTATTTTCTTTCTTTCTTTCTTTTCTTTTCTTTTCTTTTCTTTTTCTTTTTTTTTTCTTTTTTTTTTTTTTTTTAATTTGTCATATCACATGTTACGAACTTATAATTGTAACGTTTTTACAATTAAAAGTATTTTCAAAGTGAACAGCAAAATGAATTTTTCTTACTGTTTAATTATTGTTTAATTAAATGAGAAAGAGTTAACAGTTCAATATATATGTAAATATATATATATTTATACGTATATATATACATATATATACGTATGTGTATACTGTAGTTTTCATTGCTCTCTCGATGATTCGTTCATTTCGTAAATTATCAATTTTTCTAGGTCGTCAACGAATATTCCGATTGGGAACGGACGGTACAGCATCCGGTGAATACAAAGGACGCCTGTGTCCAGGCATTGAGCGACGCGCAATTCGTAGCACCGCTCGTTCAAACTGGTGATCTTTTCACTCTGAGGCACACGAAAAAGCCAAATAATCCTCACATCGCGCCATCGCCCGAGATCGAGAAGGAACCAATGCCAAAAACGTTCTTTTACGTTTTCGATTATCAGATGAAGGACGGCGATTATCCACAGGTAAGTGGATTATAAAATTTAATTTCATTTCATCTGTTTTTTCTTTTTTTTTTTTTTTTTTTTTTTTTTTATTAAAAATAATAATATATTCGAAATTTCGTGATTGATAGACTTTAAGCTTTTCATTAAGCTAATAATGTTATTTAGAAATAATATTAAATGAATGAATGAAGAAAAAAGTGGACAACTTTTCTCTCAGGACTAGTGTATGCATTGTGATAATTTTGCATACGTCGATAGGTATACGTCGAAGTTGTTCGCAATTCGAATGCAATTAACACGGACGAACTTTTATTTACCATGACGAAATTTTTTCAATACTAGGGGTCGTCGAACAATAAAACATACACACGTAGAAAAACGAAACGTGCAACTCGCGCCGTACACAATGATCGTTATTGTCTATCCACGGAACGTAATTTTTCAACGAAGTTTCCGGTTATCGCAGAATTTACAACGCGAAGCTTTTCAATTAATTAAGCGATTTCTCGTAAAATTCGCAGCCTCGAGGGTAGTTTCCCGTTATCGGAACATTTTTTTCGGAGCTATTTCAATTTCGTCATTGGAAACGATAAATTTAGCGCTGAGAGAAAAACGTATGATTTCAAACTGACCGGGACAAATGTTTTTTTGTTTATCTTATCTCTCTCTCTCTCTCTCTTTCTTTTTTGAACTGTATAATATTAAACATATTAAATACGTAATTGTTTGATTAAAAAAAAAAAAAAAAAAAACTACCAAATTAATTCGTATCTATATTAAATCGCTCACTCGGTATGAATTTTTTGACAAAATAGAAAAAGAGATACTTTCAAAGAGAAAAAAAAAAATCTTCCCTCCTTTACATTTCTTCTTCCGTTAATTTCTTTTTCATTTCTTTTTCATTTCTTTTATTTCCACCGCAATTACATGTAACATTGAAATATATTTCTAAAATTTATTTTCATTATGCGCATATACGTTGCATATGCTAACATCGTTTCCTTTAAGTTCATATGATCGTTGAATAAAAAAAAAAAAAAAGAAAAGAAAAAGAAAAAAAAGTTAATGTAACAATGACAGAACGTATAAACTTGCAAAACGTTCATAAGAACCACAATACGTGTTACCGAAAGGGATTACTGTGGAAGCGTTTCATAACGTCGGCACACACGTGGTTAGTACAAGTAGTACAACTCGCTCGTCTCTGCTACTCGCTGAACTAGTATAACGTTCTAACCATAGGTAGGTGATTCATGGACGCGCACGAGACAGAATCGCGTACATTCTGCCGTGCGATAATATACGACGCGTGCATATTCGTAGTTACGCATTAGTTTCTCTCGTTGCCGAGAATATCCATGTATTTAGATATACACGCACTCTGTCTTTTTCTTTCTCTCCCTCTCTCTCTCTCTCTCTCTCTCTCTCTCTCTCTCTCATTCTGTCTCTCTCTTTCTCTCAACACGAAAAGACACAGAAAAGTATGCATAAACTGGGGTCCCCCTCCCCCCAGTTTGTTTTCTCTAACGAACAATGAGCAAAGTTTTTTCTTTTCTTTTTTTTTCCTTTCCGAGCTATCTAAATAATTTGGAAACTACAAAACGAAGCAAAAAAAAAACACAAAAAAAAAAACAAAAAAAAAAAAAAGAGAAAGAAGAGCGTAAGTAAGAGAGAAAGAGAAGTATCTTTCTTTCTTCTTTCATTTCTCAGATAGAAATAAATTTCTCATTTCGATATATTTCTCATTTCACTTATTTTTTATTCGTATTTTATTTATCATACTTATTACCATCACTTTACTTTCGTTCAACAACATAATATCTCACTTTGATCCCACCCTGCTTACTCTTATTCTCGTCATCTTACCTTATCTCACTAATATAAATATTATTCAATCTTCGTGGTCTCCCCATTAATTTAATTTTACATTTTGCATCCATTTAAGTGTGTACTTTCTTTTTCCATCATTGGGGTACCTCTCCTAGAAAAAAATTTTATAATTTTCTATCTCTCTTTCTCTCTCTCTCTCTCTCTCTTTTTATCTCTCTCTCCCTCTCTCTCTCTCTCTCTCTCTCTTTCTGTGTTCCTCTTGTGAACTACACTCGAGCCTCCATCATTTTTCATTCGCAAGAGCGAGACTAGGATACAAATTGTAGACGAATTTCCACGTCAAAGGAATTCCAATGACGATGATACAAGTTTTCTAGATGCATCGTCGACCATGCGACGATATTATTCATTGCAACTTCACCCACCTCTTTTCTGCATCAGACGATCGGAGAGAATCGACCAAATTTCTAAATTCCATTAAAGTTTTTCCTTACTTTTACGTTAGACGAAAGACGAATGACGTTTCAATCCTTCTCACTCACACATCACACTTCCTATGATTTTTTAATCTTATTCTTTCTCTCTCTCTTTCTCTCTCTCTCTCTCTCTCTCTCTCTCTCTCTCTCTCTCTCTGTCCCTTTTTTACTTTTCTTACATAATTTTTTGTATCTGGTCTAAAATTATACTCAGTAAAATTGCAAATCGCAAATTTCTAGAAAAAAAAGAAAGATAATAAAAAAAAATACAGCAGCTTAATTCTCTGATGTTTTCTCTCTTATTTGTCAAATTTGAACATAACGTTGAACATATTTCATATATCAAGGGGACATCGTTATCCTTCTACACTCCATCTTCAAGAATCGTAAAAATGAAGTGAAAACCATTAACTGCGTACCGTAAACGTGATAAACATCATATCGTCGCACGCCAACGGCAAAGATTTTCTTAGAAAAACAAAATTTTATGTGGAAATGATTTGATATCGTTAAAAAATAAAAAAGAAGAAGAAGAAGAAGAAGAAGAAGAAAGAAAAGAATCTTACGTTTTACGATTGTAATGTAACGAACCCTTCGCGCATTATTTAAAAATAAATTTTTTTATTAGATTCCGCAACAGTATTTCGGTACATAAATTATTCCTTTCACGTTTTCACTGTGAGAAAATCTCAATATGGTCTTTCTTTATGACTACCGCAAGCATTCTCGAGCAGTTTCCACCCGCTGATTTTCTTTACGGAGCTAATTAAGGACGAGTACGGCTTAATGAGCGCGGAAAAAGATCCACCTTGTAAAAATAAAAACGCGTTGCGTCTCGCGAATAAAATAGAACGAACCTCTTCTCCGCCATCATGAAAAATGAAAGTGAAGAACCTCTTTTTCTTCCTTCTTTTTCTATCCTCTTCTTCTTTATTCTGCTATACACGCCATCTTATTTAACGATAATTCCTTCTCTCGCTTCGGCAATGACGTTATGTTCATCGAATGCTTTATATATATATATATATATATATATATATATATATATATATATTTTTTTTTTCTCTCAATTTTTCTCTGAAGGTAATATCCATTGAAAAGAAAAGCGATATCTATGCTTGAGATAATTAGGATTATATATTATAGTTATCTACTAAAATATATATATACACCATTCATCCTATTCTTTTATCAAACCGTAGGATTTTAAAGATTTTTATCCATTTTTTTATCTTTTCTAGGAAACCAAGTATACTTGTAAATTATAGAAAAAAAAAAAAATATATATATATATATATATATATATATATATGTATAAATCATTCGACGAATATAACATACATATATATATATATATATATATATATATATATATATGTACATATGTGTATCATATGTTTGATTACATATGTTACTTACCACAAAACCATAACAATTCATTTAACTCAAAAAACATTCAAATTAATTCCAAAATCAATTAACGAATTGTCGAATAATTAATATCTCTGCAAATAGATTATAAATATCGTAGAAATTTTGTGTTTTATGAAACAATACAAACTCTACAATTTGACGTTAATTTAAATCCCATTAACACCTGTTGAGAATCGATCGAGTCGTCCTATTGAAGAAATAAATCTTTCAATCTATGGAACTATTTCATCGTTTATCTTTCTATATCTATATATACAAACATATATATATATATATGTATCTATCGTTCTATCTATCATATCTATCTATCCATAGACGAACACACGTATGTAGGTTCGCGACGAGAAAATAATTGGGCGATAGGAGAACAATGGCCGCTGCTCTCCTAAGCTTCCCAAAGCCGTCACCCCTCTTCTCCTCCTCTTCCCAGTCAGCAACTCATCCCGCCACCCTCCACTCCATCCCAACCCTCATCGCCTGCACCTCAATCCTCCCCTAACTCACTCCCTTCCATCCGTTTGCTACTGCCCGGGCAATCCGAGCATTGTTCCTCGGGGTCGGTCGTCAGGATAGATCCACCGGCGTTTCCGCTTACGAAGAATCGGAATGATTTCGCGGCTGCACCGGCTGGACGAAAAATCTGAAATGGCGGGTCAGGAAAGCGCAAACCGGCTATTTCCATTTCAATTTAAATCCACTATCGTCCCCGGACCGTCTCCGTTACTCCGTGCATAACCCGTATGAATGCTCGACCAGCGTGAATGGACCGAGATGTGTGATCTATCCTATATAACGATGCAGTTAGATCTGTCCAATGTCTTTATAATCGGGACACACTTCGTACATAAACTTTATTATTATTATTATTATTATTATTATTATTATTATTATTATTATTATTATTATTATTATTATTATTATTATTATTATTATTGTTATTATTTCCAACAAATTTGAACGGATATAGGATTATGCTGATAAAGAATTTTCGCTCTAAAACGTTCAGAATAATTTACGTATTTCTCGTGATAACATCTGTCAACTCGTGAAAAATCTGAACTATATATTGAAAAAAAAAAAAGAAAAAAAGAAGAAGAAGCAAAAAAAAACACTATTACTTTTGATATCGTTGAACATTGTATTATTGATAGACGAAAAGTATTTCATTTAAAACCGTTTATAATAAACATTCGTTTTACCCTTTTTTATCGGTCATATTAAATGGACTCAAAGAATTTAATATACGATTAAAATGGATTAACATATATATTACAAAATAATACTCTTGTATAGAAAGGGAATTGATAGTTCAGAGAGCCAATATGTATTTATCTATATGGTATATTACAAATCATGTAACTACATTAAACACTGTAATATCCCTTTAAATACTGTGAGTACTGATATGCATTTCTGCATACTGGAATTACAGAATTACGATGCAGGGATCGAGAATAACGTCAATAAGATATTCATGGGAATATCGAGTAATTACCTCGTCATACCATGACCTGTGTTTTCACATTAATCGAAGCCTATGTTAATGATCGATATCGTTGTCGCTTTCATTGCTTATAAACATATTATTAATTTCTATTCAATATCCATTTATTTCTCTTTAAAATGAAAA
>NC_140819.1:3335000-3342500 GCF_050613455.1 Vespa mandarinia
TTCGATTAAAAATAAAATTTTTATTTATTGCGACAAGAATTCATAGAATTTTAATCAATTAATGAATCGTAAAATAAAAACTTAAAAAATTATAGATATAATATTTTTTTAATAGAGACTGAGATAAAAACAAATGATTTATTTATTATTTTATTTCGAAATAAATAAATATATATATATAGATAAAAATTAATATTACAATGTAATTTACAGTAAATTAATAAATAAATTAATAAATAAATTAATAAATAAATGATAAAATATTTTTTGTTATTTTTGTTATTATGAAATCTTCCATCTAATATAAATACTATTAGATTCGTGTAGATTAAAGCGATGAAGAAGAAGAGTTGGATATAGAGAGATACATATAAATAGATAGAGAAATAGAAAGTTAGAAATAGGGAAGAGAGAGAAAGAGAGAGAGAGAGAGAGAGAGAAAGAGAGAAAGAGATAGAAAGGGAGAAGTAAAAGGAAGAAGGAATAAGAGAAATCGTAGAGAGCATGGATAGGACATAGAAACCAAATCCAAAACGCGAACTTGCAAGGGCAGTGTACGTGTCGCGTATCCATCACTGTCTAACTGTAGAGAAGGTTCATCGAAGTTGTTTCGCCAACTGGATTTCGTCATTGTCGAGAATCCAAGCTAACACACGAGATATACATACTAGTGCGGCCTCTAATACCATTAATTTCATTACAGAACGTAGGTACATTGCGCGTTTAGATATATCGGACCGATTCTACCTTCTCGTTTCCTCTGAATTTCGACTGAGTTTACGATTCGGAACAATTTCTCTTTCCTCCTCTGAAGAAACTCCTTCTCCCTTAACGATTTCTCTCTTCTTACATACTTAAGTAAGTATTTACTTTCTTGAGTTTATCCCGCAAAAAGAAGTTTTAAATAGAAACTCTTTAATACGTATATTAATAATAATCGTAGGAAGGATAACTTTCTATACGCATAAGGGAGCAAAAGTAGTTCCTGTATATTCCAAAAGTTAAGCTTGAACCAAGGCTGAGTTTATTTATCGCTATGCTTATTCTATACGTTTACTTCCTTCCTTGTTTTATACATTTTCTATAAGTATACACGTGACCGAATTCAAGGAAACTCAATGTCCCGAATAACCCCTCCCCATCTCCTCCCCCGCTTGTTTATGTTTTTCGTATGACTTCATACGCGCATAAGTAAATATGTACTATACGTAGTAAATGCTGACAAAGCAAATTCGTTTCGTTTGAAAGATCGTGAATGTATAGAAACACATGAGTCAAACGCGTAATACGTAATACTTTTGAGGAAAAATCTTTGAGAAAGAGAAAGAGAGAAAGAAAGAAAAAAAGAAAAGGACAAAAGAATAAAATTATTTTACGTTAAAAGTATTACGTGGATATTTGTACATAATATCGTTTCATTTCTCTTGAGATTTTTCTATTAATGAAATGTATATGTATAAATGAAATTGAAATAAATTCAAAAGTATTGTATTGAAATATACATTTGCTTTATGGACAATATCCTTATTTACATTACAAAATGTAGATGTTTGCGAATTCTTAAAGCTCCAAAGATAAGGGGTATTGCAAGAGCTTTCTAGCTGAAACGCAGTTTCAAGATTGCACGAGGTTATCAAATGAATAACAGGAAATACGTTTAAGTTTCATGAGCTTTTTGTCAATATAGCATTTGTCTTTGAAGATTGCGAATGAGACGATTACAAGACCGAATGAAGTTAAAATACTATCGGATTTACGATCACTCAAATATTTCGAATTTGCGAAATTTCGAACGCACGAAAGCATTATGACGATTGCGGCTATGAAGATACAATACAATAGGAATAATTTATGATGAACATTAAAGTTTCAATTGAAATTGTTAATTAATCATATATAAAAAATTACGATTTAAGAATGGAAATAAATAATATCTAATCGAAGATTTTTGAATGAAGCACGATCAAACCATAATCGAATTAATAATTAGTCAACTAAGCAAATCGATTATTAATTATCAAAGTTAAGAAATTTATATTACAGGAATATAACGAATAATAGGAATGATTCAATTGAATATACATTTAAACGAATCACTATTCATTCGATAATAAAATTCCGTGGATAAAATCTACTCGAATTAACGCAGAGAAAACGAAGTAAGATCTTTCTTTAATCTTAATGCATTTTCTTCTTCCAGTTTTTTTTTCTTCTTCCTATTACTCTTAAACTCTCCGACCCCAATTCTGATCTTCCCTTTTTTCTTTTTTTTTCTTTTTTTTTTTGTTTTTTCTTTTTTCTTTTTCTTTTCCTTAACCTACTTCTTCTCTATTCCCTTTTTGTGTGTACTTATGTATAATACTGTTGTACCATTTACAAGATAATATACATAATCCAGGAATAAAAAATATTCTTTAAAATCTATTATCTGATATTAAAAATTCGATGATTTATTTATTAACTTCAGGGATAGAAAAGAAGATTGCATTGTATGAAAATTGTATTATCCAACAAAAAAAAAATTAACGAAGAAAAAATAAATAAATAAAAGAAAAATAAATGATCAAAGGCTCATTGAAATTATCAGCAATTTCATCCGCCACGAAACGTTTCTTCTGTATTCAATGAAAAGAAAGTCATTCCGTCTGGGAATAGTTCTTGATTTAGGCGATATAGTCAAAAGTATATATCGAAAGGATAGATAACGTAAAGACGATTGCTTCCATCGTGCGAAAGGACTCGATCTCGAAGCAATTTCGTCAGTTAATGGTTCCTCGATACGGTGAAATCGAACCTATTGAACGCGATCCTACTGAAATAATGGTGGAACTCTGTAGAAAAAACTAATTCGACGAGAATCGCGATACTTTTTGAAAATCCCGTATTACCATCGTCTACGAAGTTTTGTTGAAATACATAGTAACCACGTTAGAAATTAATTTCAATCGAAGAATATAGAGTTTAAATTACTTCATAAGTATATTATACTTGAAATTTAAAGCCATACTCAATAATATTTTTCATTCATTTTAATTCACTCCTTTCATAACGTTTTATTATAAAATTAAATTTTTTTATAACATCGCGCAATGAAGTAAAAATGATACTCTCATACACATACTATATTCGTATTTTCTTTTTCTTTTTTTTTTTTATTTTATTATTCATTTTATCATGACAAAAATTAATTTTCACCTTATATCCATATTTTTATTACGAGTTATACTTACTATAATACATTATTTGTACCAATATAAGTAATACTATAATTTCACATTGTTCAACTTTTTTGTAAATATGAAAAAAGATTAACGAAAGATCGATTTCAAGGTAATACCGTATCTACACGATTAATTTTCGTCGATCGTAAATTTTCCAATATAATTAATCATTTTCTTAGACGTTTTCAACGACCGTCTTTAATTTACTTTGATTCGCTTCATCTTTAGAAAAAGCAATGTGCGGATGAGAGAAATGCACGGGAGTCCGCCCTTTCAGTTTTTAGTTCAAAACGTTCGTTCTGTTTTGTTTTAAAACGTCGCGTTTTCTTATAGTAACGTAACTAATCTCGCACGAAAGGAGTCGCCACAGAAATTGAATTACTCGTACGTGTCCTGTGCCAAGAACCAGATAAATTCGCCACTGGGAGACGTTTGCCAGAGCGACGACAATCTTTCCGACATATTAACGCGTTATAGCTTCGAGCCCGTCGTACACGCCAACGTGAGATCATAAATCCTCTTGCCTTTATTGCGTTGGCATTAAGAAACAAAAGGAACGAAACGGACGGAATAGAAAAAAAAGAGAAAAGAAAAGAAAAGAAAAAAAAAAGAAAAAAAAGAAAAGAAAAAAAAATTCTTTAAATTTATCAACTCGCAATATGGAATGTATACACGTTGAGATTTTTATCAAACAAATATATTTGTCGAACGTTATTATACGATTTATTTCAATATTTATATTTTTTATATCGAATGAAATATTTCAATTCACCAATAATAAAATAAAACTTTCTTTGATATGTTAACTATTAAATAGTGCATAATTAAATATATATATATATATATATATATATATATATATATATATATATATTAATTCTATGACATTCGTAATACTTTTTACTTAAAATATTTAAGATAATTCGTTGTAATATTTTGTTTCACTTTAGAAATTTAGTTCGTCCTTATGAACGTAGAGCAAAAGTTATCTTAAAAACGTTTAAAATAAATTCTTTAATGAGATTGACGTTAAACGTGTTAATTGTCTGTAATAAAGAATTATTTTAATCGATCGAACGTTTAGAATATAAATTATTTGTCGAATTTAAAATTTTATTTTTACGTTATAACGATAAATATTTTAAAATATTTAAATAGATAAATCAAACGATTATTCGTTTAAATTGTTTCTCTACATTTAACTTACTCTTTAAACTTTCTAGATTTCTTTTCTTTTCTTTTTTTTTCTATTTTTTGTTTTTTTGTTTTTTTTGTTTTTTTTTCCTTTTTTACTTTCACTAAAAGAGAAAAATAAAAGAAGAAAGCTTTCTCGTCGAAAGGTGAACGGAAGAAACATCAATGATTCCGTGCTCCGGAAAATCGGAAAACTCTTTTCTCGCCTTTTCTCTTCCATTTCTTTCAACGTTTTCCTAGGTTGCACAAATATTTCACGAGGCTCGGTCACAGTAAGATAAACTGCTTTGCAGAAAATGGGCTCCGTTCATGGTGAGGAGCTACCTTTCGTCTTTGGCGCCGCTTTGGTAGACGGATTCGCACACTTCCCGAAGAATTACACGCGATCTGAGGTGGCACTATCGGAGAGCATCATTCAATATTTCGCCAATTTCGCTAGAACTGGGTAAGTCTTCAATAATTTCATTATTAATCCTAATTATTCCCGATGGAATGTAAAACACTCTCAGATCAATTTTGAGCTCAATTAAAACAATTTCATGCGCACTGCATGATGCGTGAAATTTTTTTTTTTTTTTTTTTTTTTTTATAACAGAATTGAAAATGCATTTTCAAAGCTAATGATTATTATTTCCGAAATTTCAAAGAATATTTATTTTAGAGACAAAATTAAACAGTCTGTATAAATGACAGCTGTTCAAAGTGCCTGAGGTACTTCAGCGCATCCCAAGTGCATAAATTGAAATTATTTTGAGGTGTGCACAAGTAGAGTTAACCTATTGGTGGAATTCAATTCGTTTCTAAAACGGTATAAAAATTCATTTGTAACGTCAAAACAATAATCATATCATTGACATTCTAATATCCATTGAAACGAACGATATATTGTATCTATTTACAAAAAAAAAAAAAAAAAAAAAAAAAAGAGAAAAAGAAAAAAGAAGGAAAACAAAATTTCTACCAGAACATATTTTTTATCCCCTTATATTATTAATATTAAATAAATCATATTTTTATAAATTAAATTTATTATTCGTGAAAATAGATCGTATATCGTATCTCATATTCCATTCCTCAAAATATGAAAGAAAAAAATGCCGATTAACGAGTTACGATATGAATATTAAAAAAATCATGCCATTCGATATTAGTGGATTATGACTGGATAGATAGATATTTCATTTGCACACATAAATCACGCAAATATTATTTGGTTACGTATGGTTTAATCAAAACTAGCATCTCTGAAATCTGGAGGGGATTAAGTGATTACATCATTAGGATTTGAATATTAATCAATCACTTGTAATTATTTATTTATTACGCTTTCGAACAGCATTTTGCAAACTAACGTATAATATATTATATATACATGTGTGTGTGTGTGTGTGTGTATATATATGGTATTGAAATATATCCACGTAGTCATATTGTCCAAGATTTCAATATAACTTTATTCCATTTTTGATTATAAACTCTTTGAAGATATTCTTTGTTCTTCTATACCAGATCGAATCCTTTTATAACATTTGCGGCATGTCGTTAGTGAGACAAGAAAATTTGCATCCCTATTAGAAATTCAAAAAGGCCGCATAACATCTCAGCGCCGTCTCGCTTAACCGAGCTCGTTTGATAACGTATAGATACGAAGATAGGTGCTTCATTTCGACGGAATCGAATCTTTCAAATGATACCAACTATCGCACGGCATTCGCCAACGTGCCAATCGTGATTTGCATGGTTACCATTCATTTCGATATTCGCGATTATCGCGGTAAGATCGACCCTTCGTTCATCTTTTAAATCGAGTTCGTTAAAAAATAATGGCTCG
Source organism: Vespa mandarinia (assembly GCF_050613455.1). Lineage (NCBI taxonomy): Eukaryota > Metazoa > Arthropoda > Insecta > Hymenoptera > Vespidae > Vespa > Vespa mandarinia. Next base: position 3,341,247 of record NC_140819.1, read on the forward strand.
TTGTCGGTTAACCGACGATAGGAGCGATCTCCTTTTTTTTCTATTCTTTCTTTTCATCTTCTTTTATATTTCTTTTTATTTTCTTTTTCTTTTTTTCTTCTTCTTCTTTTTTATAATCGCGAAATAACTTTTCCGTTTCTTCGTTTCTCCGTTCGTACAACGACGTATGGTCGAATTTTCTCAATCGTTCCCGAAACGAGTTCACTCGTTGGATACGCGAATCGAGTTTCATGAAAAATCGAAAGATACAGTAGGATAAAAGAGATAGAGAGAAAAAATTGAAAGTGAAAAAAAAAAAAAAAGAAAGAAAAGTAAAAGACAAAATAGAAAAAAAAGAGGATTGAAAAAAAAGAAAACAATAAAAAAAGTTGAAAATACAGAGAAAAGTAGATAAAAAAAAAAAAAGAAAAAGAGAGAGAGAGAGAGAGAAAATATTTTTTTTTGTCCGCGGTCACGACGGAAGGAACGAATTTTCATCTCGCTTCCTCATGAATATGGAAAATTAGACCTTTCCGGTAGATAGGTCTCCTCGTTTCTTTTTTAACGCGCTTCCCGTAAATTGATTTCGCACGACGCGGCTGGTACGATGCTATTCACGTGACTTGTTTCTAATTCCAAGAGGAAACGAAGACGAATGGATGATGTTCTTTGTCAAATCTAACGAATATTTATTATATAAATCTAATCTAAACAATTGAATAATACAAAGATAGACATTAATGTATATTCTCGAACGAAAAACTAAATTTTCTTGATCCAGTATAATTATTTCTCTTTATCATTCACTATCGTTTATGTTCCCCGTCAATTGTTTTCGTTCAAATGAAAAAATATTATAAAAAAACAAAAACAAAAAAATATATATATATATATTTATATTTATTAATTTCCAACATTATTATTTTTCTCGATGAGATTATTACTATCACGTTTTTTATCAATTATTATTGTTCTAACGTAAAAAGTATTGTCTAAATGAAAACTTATATACGTGTATAGTAATAGTAATCTAAATGAAAACTTATAAACGTATATAGTAATTTGTAATAAATATATAAAATCGCAATTCTTTTTTCTCAATAGTATTATTATTGCATTCACTTCCGAATTGTTTTAATATATTTAAACAAATTCTATCAAACGATATCATTTTGTAGCACGTACATCGAACTAAATCCAAGCAGATCAATTGCCATAAAGCTTATCGTCTTACAAACTCGACTCGAAACGTTCACGACGGTGGTTCTCGATCTC
>NC_140819.1:3347500-3355000 GCF_050613455.1 Vespa mandarinia
CATTGAACTTATCAACTTTACTTTTATATTCACGAAAGATATAGCTCGCTATAATGAGTAGATATGTTTTTTTTTTTTTTTTTTTTTTTTGAAAAAGAAAACAAAAAATGTAAAAGAATAAGAAATGCACGAACGAAATGAATTGGTGTAATGCTGCGACGAAAAGGAAAAAAAGAAAGTAAAAAAGAAAATAAGAGGGAAAGAAAACAAAATCAAAAAAGAAAAAAAAGGAAGAAAGAAAAGAGAGAACGATAGAAAAAAAAATACGTGCATACATACGTATATATATATATAGTTCATACATACACACATACATACATATATATATATGTATATACTTCTTCGTTTCTACGTAAGTACGAACGAAGACGCGCGCAAACATGATTTTCACGCGAATCCACCCTAATAGAATTTTTCTCCCTCGGCATTGGAATACTGACGCCTAGAGCATAAGGTTCGGTATCGCTCGTATAAGATAGAATACATCTGTCTCCAGTGAACCATGAAGAAAGACATTATGCCGCGTATGGCTTCTTTTCAGTAGCACACTCCTTTCTTAACGATGTATCTATATGTTAGTTTAATACTTTCACACATTACACGCTCACAAACGTAATCCAGATATATTAAAGTACGAATACATTTTCTTCTCTTTCACCTTTCTTACCAATTCTCTTTAAAAATAGCGAAGATAATGTATTTCTTTGAAATTTTCTACTGACTTCTTCTTTTTTTTTGTAAATTGTTTAAAATACAATATATTTGCATGTATATATATATATATATATGTGTGTGTATGTGTGTGTGTGTGTGTATGAATGTATCATATGAATTACCTGGAGATCAGATATCATCTTTTTCTTTTTATTTTTCTTTTTCTTTTTCTTTTTCTTTTTCTTCTTTTTTTTTTATTTATTATCGCGTCAAGATAAATAAGTCGAAATGTTATCGCGTTCGATCATAGATAATAAACGTTTATCATTTTTAAGCGATAACGTATCAATGCATTTTTCTCTATAGGAAAGATAAAAAAAAAAAAAAGAAAGAGAAAACAGCTGATTATATAATTTAAATATAAATTTAATTAAATGTTCATGCATGAATCAAACGTTAAACGACAAAAAGGGATAACGAGTCAAAGGGTAAAACTTGGCTTGTATTATTCATATAATAATAAAGAAGCATTAATCATCGAACAAATTTTCCTTTTCATACATGTTCCTGGATATTTAGAGATTAATAATTATAATTTTATCGGTTTTTATGGCGAAATCCTTTTCCCGCGTATATCTATTATCACGGAGGAAATTATTGGAGTATCAATAAAGTTGAAACGAGTGAACATTAAGGCCGATTATTCAAATAAAAGCCAGTATATTCGATTAACCTTTTAGCGCAATTAAATGTTTCACAAAACAATTGATGAACGTTTCGACGAGATACGAGGTACTTTTTATAGTTAATATGTAGACTTTATCAAGCTTTTCATTTGAAAATATTGTTCGGATTAGCATCTCTGTTACTGGTATAGAAATCATCGAAATGCACGAGCGTAAACGCGCGCGATTATAAAAACATTTACGCTTATTCAAAAGAGAATTTCAAGTATTTTATACGATCAATAAAAAATAAAAAAATGTTGAACGACTGAGATATATACATATATAAACGACCGTTAATTTCTACAAAAACGATTATATATTAATAATTTCAATCTATTCATCGAAGAAATCATTTTTGAAAGATTATATCTCGATCTTTAAATATTTAGAAAAAGCAGAAAAACATATTCCATTGTCCAAGAACAGATCGTTCGAAGTCTCATCCAAGAGTATTACAACGACTTCGACTGAAGCTCGACGACCTCTTCGATGTAACTCCGTCTTTGGCTCTCTGCTCCGTTTCCTTGCCCTCTGATAACCTCGAACCCGTTATCGATTCTTCACCCCACTTCACTCGCTTCCCTCGACACCCGAGTACCTACTTTTCTCTCTATCTCTATTTCTATCTCTCTCTCTCTCTCTCTCTCTCTCTCTCTCTCTCTCTCTCTTTCTCTCTCACTCACTCATCTCTCTCTCATCTCTTCATCCATTATGCATACCTAGCTTGAGAGATAAGAGAGAGAAAGAGAGAGAGAGAGAGAGAGAGAGAGAGAGAGAGAGAGAAGGAAAAGGAGAAAAGGGAAGGACTTTCTAAGTAGCGGTTTACCTGTTGCAATGCATGAATCTGCGTGTGATGCATCATCCTCAGAGACACTTCGAAAATAAGCATAAACTGAAGTATCAATATTCATTTCATAGACTGAGTATCATTTCAATCGATTATTATTCATTTAGATTGTCGATCGTTCACTTAGGTAAGATTTGAAAAATTTTTTTCATCAGACTTATACAAACTTTTTACCAATGATCTTTCTTATTCGTCATTCTTAAAAGTTCTTACATTTCGATATAACAATAACAATGCGACTTAATTGACAATTATTATAAGTGGATTGTTTATCGAAACGTTATTGTCTTTGATAAGGCGATAACATTTGAAAAATTTGAAGTAACGTAAGTTCAAATTATAATATACTTTCAAATTTGAAGAATAGTCTAAACTTCCAATGAAAGATAAGAATAGATATGATTAAATTCTAGATCCAAATTTTTTTCTTATAAACACTATAAAATCTATGAAAGAATATTGATATTATTTTAGATAAATATCCATAGATAACTTTATTATTCTTTTTTTTTTCTTTTTTTTTTTTTGGTTAAAAAAAGATAAATCACCTCTCGATTGGAAAGAATCTTGATATAAATTGAAATCACGATGTTCGCATTAATTTTTTTTTTTTATATGGAAGGTATTAAACTTACAACGAATCCCAGCTAGTGTGATTAGTTTTACTAAGTTTCTTCCATGAATATATTTGTTCAATCTGAAAAATAAAAAAGAAAAGAAAAAACAAGACAAATATAATATTGCGTTATTATTATTGGAAAAAGATGATACAAAAACGTGAGAGCAAATGAAAACGAAGTATATTAATTTATAAAAAAAAAGAAAAATAAAATCGATCGTATGAAAAAGTAAAAAAGAAAACTTTTCATTTTTGTTTGAAATTTTTCTCTTCAAATATCGTCGCTTATTTTTTCATCCCATTTCCAATCGTATATACTTAATGTAGCAAAAACTTCTTTTCAGACTGTAACAAACGTGATATCAATTATAATATAATCCATTGATACCATTAATACTTTCAATATGACGGGTAAAACAATTCTTGAATCAACGTTTCATACCTCGTTTGTTTCATAAAAATTCAATTGATTTCCATCGAGACAAAGAAATAATCGAGAATAAAGTATTTTAGTTTCGTTCACGTTCCCGTCTGTAGTTAAAGTTGAATCGAATTAATAATTATTCCAAATAATAACGATCGATTCAATAACAGACATTATTCGTTAACAAAAATCACATTCTTCTGAATAATAAAAAAAAAAAAAAAAGAAAAACAAGATATTCAATTTATATATATTTTGCGTATACACGTTTATTACTTACATTTATTATTTAATTAATTAATTATTTATTATTACCTAATGGTTTTTACACCATTTTAAACTAATGTAAATTATTTTCTGAGAAATAATTCCTTTTGAGTTACGTTTCAAGTTTCTTCGAATATACGAAAAAGGATATAAATAAATAATTGTACTTCATGCTTTTCAAGAAACCGGAGAACTATGTAATACGATTGTGCATTCATATGTCCATTCTTTATTCAATGGATATGTCTAATTGTAGGGAAAAATTCATTTGTACGATGCGACAAGCGCATGCGACACGTAACGGCACGTAACCAGCTTGTTTAGTGAAGTACAAATTCATAGGGGTCAAATGTGATCGAGGAAAAAAAAAGAAAGAAAAAAAAAACAAAAAGTTAAAAGTAAATAGTAAAAAAAATATATATATATTTAAAAGAAAAAAAAAAAACAAAAAAAAAACAAAAAAAAAATACATAAAAAGAGAGAATATAACGAGTTTTATTCTATCCGAACATTCCAGTCGCAATAAAAACATTTACACTCATATTATATATCGTAAAATTGTAACTTAATGAAAATGTTTAAGGAACAAAGAATAAGATATTAACAATTCATTCAATTCTTATTTTTATTTGTGTATATAAGTATGCAACATATATTACCATGTATACATATATGTATATATATATATATATATATATATATATATATGTATGTAAGAAAACTTATGAGATCTATTTACGAAATATTGAATAATAAATAAAAGCATTACAGATAACACAATACTTATCCTATTCTCTTGTATAATTGATCAATTACTTTTTATAAAATATTTTATTATTTTCAAAATTATTATAAGATATAAACTTAATCTCAGGCTTAAATTGTTCATTATTAATATCAATAAATCTAACTTTTTTTGAACGTATCATAATAATATTATGACTTTTTCTTGAGGAATCCAATACGGCTCCGCAATATGCACGAAAGCTCAGATAATAAAATAATTCGAAAGATGTCAATAAGGAATATCCTAGAAACAATCCGGCAATACCACCGAAGCCTACCACTAAATCCATATAACCAAAACGAACTTCTCTACGGAATATAACGTCCGGCCAGTTTAAAATAATTTCGGTGGATGATAAATTTTCCGTATCATTATCAAAGCTCTCTATTGTTTTCATTAATCTATATACCGTAAAATTACAAGGTAAAGTGCATTTACAATCAATATATTTGTCGTATGCCTTTGTCAGACAAGAATATTGAGATAGTGAACATTCTTTGATTTGTTTTTTTTTTAAAAACCATGGCAAACAATTGCATTTTTCTGATATATCCTTCAAAAGGCAATTCAATCGACAATTATTGTAAGTCAATCGGCCCATACTGTCATAATGACATTGTCTTTGATAATCCGAAAGCATTTGAAAATCCGAAGTTACATAAGTATGAAATACATAGAGCTGCATACTTGTAGGTATTCTAAGCTTTATGTGAGGTATAATATCACGATTAGGTCCAACATCGAACTTGTCCGTTATATAAAGTCTACAAAAAGGAAGAGAGAAAAATTTCCAATTAAGGAACGTCAAAACGTAATATTAATAATCAATTATAATATTTCTATAAATTAAATATAAATCACTTTAATGGAAATAAGGTGGGTTTGAATTCCAATTTGAATGGCATGTCCTCAATCGAAATGGCCTTAGAGAAATTAAATTTGCAACAAACTCCGGCAGGTGTGACGACCTTCCTAAAATCCTTTCCTCGAATATTTCTATTATTTCTGAAAAAAAAAAGAAAACGTTTTTTTTATTTTTCTTTTATTTACTTTTTCTTTTTTTTTTTTTTTTTTTTTTAACTTTTGCCTTTGCTTTTGCTTTCAATCAAATATTACGTCAAAGGACGTTACTTAACTCACGTGACAATATTATTCTCTAATATGTCATCACATTGTGGTGTCCATTGTTTAAAGGCATCATAGAAATTTGTCACATTATTCGATATCTTTTCTTTAATTTCATCGCTTATCTTCTCATCCCACTTCCATTCGTATATTTTTTCGTAAAATCTTTTTTCGAACTATGAATTAGAAATATAATATTAATTGAACAATAATAATTTTTAACGATCGATTGAAATTTAACGATGTAAAAAATATTAAATTAATTAATTAATTATCTCATTTCGTACCTCATTTTTATCAGGAACATTTAATTGATTTCCTTCGAAGCAAAGAAATACTTGTGGAAAAGATACTACCTCTTCGGACACCCGTGTCTCCAATTCCGTCAATGTCGGATTATTTTGAAACTTATCCCAAATTGTTATAATCGTGACGATCGTTGTTACGATAGATGCTATCGTTAACAAAAACCATAGTCCTCTAAACAGAAGAAAAAAAGATAAATAAAAAAAAAAAAAGAAAAAAGAAACAAACAGAAAAGAAAAAGAGAAAAAAGAGAAGAAATTTTCTATCGTTAATTGTTCTTTCGGAGAATTATAAAAACGAATTCTTTTTTTTTTTTTTTTTTTTTTCTTTTACCTCTCCCATTTTGGACGAGTAGAATCGGCAAAGTATGGCACACCGTGTAAACTATTTTCTAAAAGGTATTCCTTCGAGCTACGCTTTAAACTATTTCGCATATGCGATAACGACGGAAAATAATTGTACTTCATGTCGTTATTCAATGGAACAAAAAACGAAAAAAAAAAAAAAGAAAAAAAGAGAAGAACAAAAAATCAAATCCTCTATTAAATGCAAACACTTTAATACCCTTTAGCGAAGTCGAAGAATGGTATTACGAAAGTACACTAGCGTGGCTAACTATCCTTTTATCCTTTGAATTCATCCGATTGTACTGTAAAAAAAAATCGATTTCTATGTTGAAAAGCGCATGCGACGCGTAAGAACACACATAAATAGATTATCTGGCATTGAACAGATTCATCAGTTTTTAGACGTAATAGTAAAGTTGTTTCTGTATACTCTGATAATATAAACGTTATATACACATAGATACCAACCAACGTACATATCTCTCTATATATATATATATATAATTTACTTATATATGTATATATGTTTTCTATTCCGCATGGCCTGTTTCCATCCATTCTGACGAAAGTACATTGAAAAATTTTACCTTATCCCCTTTAATGGTATCAATTAACCAAATGAACATCGATTAAATCAAAATCAAATACCAAATTATTTACTTTACCCGAAGAATGATGATCTATACTTAAAATGATATCAAATGTAAATCGAGATAAGCGGAATTGTAAATCTACAATGATATTATATATAATATCAATAAATATTTAAACATATATCATATTCTACGATCATGCAAGAATAAAAGGTAGAAATTATTTTATTTAAACATTTATATTATTCAATCGTTAATATTTAACATTTATCGTTAAGAGTATGAATATTTCCATATCGTTTTTTTTTCCCCATACTCAATTTTCTTTTTTTTGCAGGAAAGATGAATATTTGTTTAATGAAAAAAGGTTTCCAACGAAATTATTCAAACGTAAATCCTTTATATCTTTCAGCGTTATCGCGCTCCTATTATACATAATATATCAATATAATTTCGGTAGACAAAAATAACAGAAAATGTTTATACATCATATTCTTTCTCTTAAAAAAATTATACCAACTTTTTCTCTTTAAAAATTATACTAGCCATTTGATATCGCATACTTATATTTCAAATTTTCAAGATCTTCGCTCATAGAGATTTTATTATTATGAGAATATAGCAAAAGATTTTTTTTATTAATACATTGTGAAATTACTTGGAACAAAGTTAAATATCGTTATACGTGTGACTACTACAGAGATATATCGTAATTATAACATATCGTATAGAATTACCATTTATATAATATCTTCCTACCAAGCTCTTTTATACATCCTCTCTCTCTCTCTCTCTCTCTCTCC
>NC_140819.1:3360000-3377500 GCF_050613455.1 Vespa mandarinia
GAAAAAAGAAAACGAAACAAAAAATACAAGAAAAAAATGTCGCTATATGTTCGTATTCGTGAAAATTATTGAAAGAAGAAGAGAAAAAACAAAAAAAAAACAAAAAAAAAATAAAGAAGAAAAAGATAAAGAAAAAAAGATTAAAGAAAGAAAAAAAAAGACCTCCTTTTTAATCTACCTACGTTCTACACTTTTTATTAATTTTCTTCGCGTCGGCATGGAAGAAAAAAAAAATCATTGGAGAAACGTGATTTCGATTTACATTCATTCTTGTACGAACGTAAACTACGTAAATGTAAGAAGAATAATGAAATTATTGACAGGAGTAGACGTATACCCTAATGCAATTTCACGTTCACCAGATCGGACGCGTGAAAGATATATATTTTTTCTTTAGGATGTCGATCGAATGATTAATTAACGCTCGATCAGAAATACCTACCATCTATCCTTCTTCTCAAGGAGGATGGCTCGATAGGCCAAAAGGGCCCCCCTTTTTCCGAGTTTTCAAAGGGGAAAACGCAATCTGCTATCGGCGCTTGCGAGAAGTGACATGCTCGACAGATTGCACGACGATCGTTTTCCCCTTAAGAGGAATTTTCGAAGGGTGCTATGGGAAACATCTTTTCCTTTCCTTTACTTATACCCACATATATCCACAGGTATATATATACACACACACACACACATCCATATATATATATATATATATATATATATATATATATATAGAGAGAGAGAGAGAGAGAGAGAGAGAGAGAGATAGAGAACATGGGACGAACCCGTCTCATTTCTTCCCACTTAAGAAAATATCTCAATCGACATAGTTCAACTTTGATCATCCAACGTTTTTATACTTTCTCACGATTCTTATTTGTCATGAATTAATAAAGATCAAATCGTCGAATTAAAGAACATTAAACGATATATATCAAAATTATCGATATGTCTCTATCAGTTGAAATTTTTCGATTAGATATATATATATTTGATTGAGCCAAATAATACTTCTTCTAATTTAACCTATATCCGATAATTACTATCGATTATCGCATATGTGTGACGATTAAAAAAGAAAAAAAAAGAAAAAGTCCAGTTCAAATTTCTTCAAAAGCTCATAAATTATTATCGAATAATTTTATCGAGTTTTATACATTTTTATATTTGGAATTTCCAAAAAGTTATTAAGGAATTATTATTATTATTATTATTATTATTATTATATACAGATAAAACATTCTAAAACAAAAAAAAAAGAGAAAAGAAGAAAAAGAAGTCTTTTAGAAAACTATTTGAAGCTCGTCTCATCAAAAGGCATCATCGGCAGGTATTCACGGCAGCTGTGTAGCTCACGCTTCGGTGCTTCTAAGTATACTTCAGTTACACACAACGTTGCACGCAAAGTGTAAAAGTTAAAGTTACACACAAACTCGGATAATCGATAAACCGCACCACCGATATCGACCATCACCTCACCCACCCACACCCTTCTATCCCCTCCAAGCTCCTCCCCCCTTCCCCTGTCCTCTCTTTAACTACGAGCGAAGTGTTCCACGATAACGCGCTAATGCACTCACTTTTTTTTTATGACAATAGAAAATTATTATTATTACGTAAACTTAACGTTCGACCGAACATATGTTATGAAGCTACTTTTTCCTTATATGACATAGTGTATTTTCTCTTTTTATTTTTTCTATTCGCTACGATATTCCGATCCTTATCTTTACAATGAAATGATGTCATTTCTATCATTCGTTTCATTTCGAAGAAATCTCGATTACGTTTTTAATCTTTTTTGATATTTATTTAATTTTGTATTTCTATCCTTTTTTTTTGTCGATTCTTTTACTCTCATTATACTTCGTTTTTTTTTTTCTTTATATTTTAAATGAATTAAATGTCACGAGTTATTGCCAAAAGTTTCACAAAAAGAAATATTTCTTTCATGACAATCGATGATCCCATAGTCTGAAGAGATCCAATATTAAAAGCGACATTATTAAATAAATACACTGAAAAAGAAGAAAATTTATAATAGAAATTTATTAATATGAAAAAAAAAAAATCTTAATAATTTCAAAGAAGAATCACATGATTTACAAAATTTCGTCTCATATACCTTTCCAAAACGATAATACAAAAGATTTTTATTAACATTGAATAACATTAAGCGTATGTTTACTCTTAATATAAACAATTTTGTTAAAAAAAAAAAAATTTTAAATGCATCGATCGAAACAACAATTAGATTCCGACCACAGGAAATCAAATGGGAAGAATACACTAGTGACGTTGATCGAAATGGTCAATGGTCAAAGGATTCTCTATGAAACCCAAATCCAATTGCGTTCTTGTATTTTCGAAAGATGCAAATTAATTCGAACGTGGAGTGCAGATCGTACGTATACCATGAACGAACACACCGTTTTCGGTGTTACGCTTTATATGTTTCTCGTGACATGTGCTGCGGTCGACACGTTACAAACTTCCTCATCCTTCGGTAGCTTTTGCGAGTGATCCAACAAGGATAGAAGAACAACCACACAATGATGAATGCAATAATACGAACAGGGCTAAATTAAAACTTTGAGGGATTCCCGTTGCAATTGACTGCTCGCTGATCAGCTCAACGAATTAATTAATTAATTAATTAGCGAAAAAAATATTAGCGAGAATTCATACCTATCAATTTTTCAATTTTTTACGGCATTATTAATCATTCGAAAGATAAACAAATGTGTTTTTCAAACTTATTTTGACATTTTAAATATAATAATTTACGTTAAGCTTTTTATTAAATTTACTTTAGCTAACGATGATTTAAGAGACAAACGATTTAGATGATTAATACACAAATATATAAAGGAAAATATCATATATAAATATATCGATAGTTAATGATACGTTATCGCAATACCATAATCTTGTATATGACTTTCTAAGTCCTGAAACCGATCTTAAGATTTTTATCTAAATAAAATGATAAATTAGTATGATCATCGATAACTATGCAGCGTCTATAATCGGTAGTCATTATCACTTTGTATTATATCTTATCACTGCAAGCGTATATATATTTATAAAATTTTATTTCTTAAATTTTGAACGATGTCCAATAAAACGACAATATTATATATAAATAATTTATGATTTAATAATAAAAAGTATTTGTCTCTATTAAATATTTTATTTAACAACAATCGTATTGTATTTAATAATTGTAATATTTTTCAATTAAAATGAAAAAAAAAAAAGAGAAAAAAAAAACAAGTATTATTCATATTTTATTTGATACTTTTCTGTCTTATCTCGTAAAATGTTAGCATATATATTTGAAATTTATAATCGTTGAAAATACATGATATAATGAATGAATACATTTAAATGATTAATTTGAATCTAACGATATATATATTTCTTATCGTGGAAACATCGTCGAAAGGTTGAAGTTGTCAAGTTTTGCCCTATTTCTCAGTCTCCTTATCATTAACCTTAGAATTCTTCAACTAACTCAACCGGTGATCTTTCGTTCATTCAGGAATGAATTCTGGCAAGGTAAAAGACATACACGTAATACTCATCGTAAACTCTCTCTCTCTCTCTCTCTCTCTCTCTCTCTCTCTCTTTCTCTCTCTTTCTTTCTTCACTTCTACACGTTCTACGTCGACGAACGTACCAAGCTCGTTTTACCAGAGTAAAGTTTCGTTGGAGGCAACGATATTTCCGACAGTCATAACCCGATGCCGTGGGCGATGATTACTTTATGATAGGAGACAAAGTTATATCGCCTTTGTCGTGTCCTGCTTCGCTTTCTATCGTCAAGCTCGGAAATTATCCGAAGTCCTTCGAAAAATACATCTACAGACGAAACGATCGATACGTTTTATGAGCTTCAATTTCGATACTTTTCTTTTTCTTTTTTTTTTTTTAAATTAAAAGTCAAGTCTAACGTTTATCTTCGTATTATCATCGTATAAAATTCTTTCATAGGAAAAAAAAAGTGAGAAGTTCGCAATTTATTATTACGGAATACGTTTGTGATGACTACTTTTATTCAGTTTAAAATCTTCTTTTTAAGATTTTTCGTTTCTTTTCTTTTCTTTTTTTTTTCTTTTTTTAAGAATAAAGTTCAATGTAAAAACGATTATGATTAATGACAATGAATTTCATTTATGTCTTTAATCACGAGTAACGTGTGTATGTATGTGTGAAAGATGATAGAAAAATTTATCGACTGGTACAAGGTTCATTCGATTGTTAACATTTTAAAATAAGCAACTCACGACGTAATCACATTTATTATCATGAGCTCATTTAATGTCATTTAATATATAATACCTGTAGGATGTCTGATAAGTTCGAAAGAAATTATGAAGTATATTAGAAGATCCTTTTCACAATTTTATTACTACTTTTACCTGTTCGGGGATAATAATAATTTAACAAAGTGCCCTTAATTCTAATTATATTAAATCGTGGATATATTAAATCGAAACATAAGTATATGTAAAAAATAAGAAAAAAAAAAAAAGTATTCAATACTTTATATCTCGTAATAACTTATTGTTATTATGTTCTTGATACGATCAATACAAAAGTTCAATAGAAAAATATATTGAGGAAAATTTGTAAAATAATACGATATATAGTTAAGAAGGAAACCGAGAAGACAGGATAATTGGTGCTGATGTTCAAATGAAGTAGCTATAGTAACATCGTGCTAATTGCTACTAAATTAGTCGAGATTACAAGTTCCTGTCGATTCCTTATGTTACTACCTTCTATTCTTACAATGAGCTTTCACTCGCAGTGGTTCGAAAAGAGAAAGAAAAAAAGAAAGAAAGAAGGAGAAAACAAAAAATAAAACAAAAAATAAAATCAAAAGAAAAAAGAAAAAAGAAAAAAAAAGACAAAAGAAATCGTAGTTGGAACTTAGGGGTTATCCAGGATGAAATAATAGTTTAAAGGCGACCTACAATCGATCTTCGGCTATTCTCATTGATCAGCGATCCGTTTCTAGAGGTAGTTTCCTTCGAATCGAAACACAAGGGGTTTGGTCTTTCTTCCTTACATCAACGAAAACCACGAACGTCGATAGTGATGTACAACCGGTGTAAGCGTTCGATCGAAATTCCTACGATAATCTACTTTCCTCAAGTTATACAGGATGTTTCCAAAGTTACTTATCATCGAATAGGAGGATTAGTGACTACAAATGAAAAATGCATATTCTATTCAATTAAAACAAGGTCGAGAATTTCTTTTTTTTTAAATCATAAAATACTCTTCGATATAATAACTTTAACAAAGGTCGAATGAATAATATCAATTTGGATAATATCAGATAACTTTTATTGCTCTTACGCGATAAACGAAAACAAAATCAAAAAATATCAATTAAATATCTTTATGAATTATCAATTATCATAAAAGTCGATTTTAGGTATAAAAATAATTTAATATAAAAAATTATATATCTATATATAATATAAAAATATAGTTTATACTATATTATATTATTATAATAAAATTATCCGATCGTGAAATGAGATGATTAAAAATATCAGTCAAATGTTATTAATTAATCATCGATTATTTAATCGTGAAAATACAAATGATAATGGAAACGTTATGGAAAGAAACTTCTTCTTTCTTTCTTTCTTTCTTTCTTTCTTTCCTTCTTCTTCTTTTTCTTTTTTAATTAATTTAGAGAATATCATTCGACAGAATTGTTTAATTACTTTCTGAAAATAATCAGCAGGAGTTAAAATGAAAGAATAATCCCTATTAATTTTTGTCCTAATTAATTTTAATTTTTATCTGTCGACAGGTCAACACGGAAATATAAGAAAGGATCGAAAAAAGTTATGTGGTAGTTGTTTCAAACTGACGGTTATAGTTTTACCAGCTATGCGCGTAACTTATTTCGTTTTCTCTCGCACATAAATCGTAAGAGGGAAACAAGAAACAAGAAAGAAAAAAAAAAATAAAAGAAAAAAAAAAGAAGAAAAAAAGAAAGAAAGAAAGAAAGAACAAACAAACAAACAAACAAAGGGTCACAGGTTTCCATGTAACCATATAAAAATTAAAGTTTAATATTTCTAATTACAAAATTAGCTGGCATTTTAATTGTTAATTTTAAGTACCCTTAAGTACCCCCGTTAAAACAACGTACTGTTAAGTAATTCAAAGCACGTTTCTCTCGTATCCTAGGTAACATTGCGTGTCATTGGGAAACGATATCTCCTCTCATTTCTTTCCTTTATATAATTCGAATTTAATTCGAGGAGTGTGCGGTAGAAACTTTACGTACACATGGACGAAGAACGATACGTGATAACTCCCTATTTTATCGCGATCAAGCCAGACAAAATGACGTTTTAAAATGAATGAGAACGTTTCCGACCCTAAAGAGGATTTAATTACCAACACTTTTTTTATCACCCCTTTTTTTTTGTACAACAAACGAACACGCCCAAAAGTAAACGTAACTATCTGTTTCACAAACGGACATTTTTCTTCTCTTTAAATTATATGTGTATATATATATATATATATATATATATATATATATATATATATATATATATATACATATATATGTATATATTTATGAAAATAAATTATCCTAAAGAAATAAGGTCTAACTCGAAAAATAATATTTTACAATTTCAAAAGTACATAATTGAATTCGTGAGTACACGATAAAATGCGAAAAGTAATATTAACTAATTAATATACTTTATTTTTATACTTTTTCTTTTTTAGAATTTTTTAGTTAAAGATTATTTGGTATAGTTCATTTCAAATATATAAAATACTAAAACTGTTATATATTAAAATTAAAATGTCGATCTTAGTCATTATCGCACCTTGTCTTTATTGTCAATAATTAAGTATTAATTAATAATTATTAACGAATAATTATATTTATAATTAATGAATAACTCAGAAATAAAATAGTTTTTTTTTTTTTTTTTTTATTTTATTAAGAGAATCAGTTACTATTTGAGTTTTTATAGGCTGGTAATTTTTCCATTTGTACATTTATAATATTTATAGAAAGATTAATAGTGAGAATATATTTTTCCATTGGGATCTTCTGAGTACAAATTTTTCTCATCACTCTTCTTCTTCTTCTCCATAGTTCTTGACATTATTGTTATTGACAATATTCTTCCTGTATTTTCTGCATTTCGGATCTTCTACTTCATCGTCCTTCATGGTCCAACCGCATCCAGCACGTTCTGGATAATCACAAACTTGTAGCACTTTATTGAAATGAAGCGAACAACCCTTCCAAGATTTTGGACAATCCATCTCAATTCTAACTCCATTTAAGCACATGTAGAATTTTGTACAATATTTCTCATGACTAAGGAGTACAGTAGAGTCTTTGGGATCTACTAACGGACATTCTGTTGGTACTGGTAATATTGGTTTGTCACCCGGATAATAACCATAGGCACAAATCACAAAGATTGATAAAGTAATTATCAATTGATAACTTGCTATAATAAAAAAATAAAAATATTAATATAAAGTGTTAATATTAATATAAGAATATGTTAGATTATTTTTAAATTGTTCAATTATTGTTTAATAGATCTTATCTTTTATATATATATATATATATATATATATATATATATATATATATGTATATATATATATATTTATCAAATTATTTTTTATCAAATACTTTCATTGATTTACAAATATATTAAATATCGATATTTTAATAGAACTTACCCGCCATTGTAACTAATTGATTCCGCCAAACTTACAATATTAACTGACACGATCAGAAAGGAGAACTTTTATATATACCCAGATCATTGTTATTTTTATATATATATATATAGCATATCTGTAAATATTTTATCGATTAATCAATAGCTTTCTTATCAACCATTTTTTTTCCATTTCTGATTAAAATCAATTCCTGAGAAAAAAGAAAGTAAAGAAATGAAAAAATGAGTTTTTTCTTTTTTCATCGAAAACAAAAATATTTATGAATTATTATTAAAAATAATATTTGTGAATTATTATTAAAAATAATAATTATTATTAAAAATAATAATTTACAAATTTCATTGAAATAATTCACATGTCGTTATTCAAATAATAGAAATTAGTATTAAATATTTTAGTTGCTATTATGTATCATATAAATATTATCAAATAAAAAATAGAAAAAGCCTTTCGTTGATCAAAGCATTCTACATTTGCTTTGGACAATTCTGTCAATGAGTAATAAGCCAGTCGAACAACAATGTCAGCTTGTGGTTTATCTCCAAGCGATTTTCCCAATTAAATTTTCGACGAGACAATTGATCGGTATGTTTACGTCATACTCTCGGTCCATGCCTGATTAATAATTCAAATTGTCAATGACGCCGAATATTACAGAATTTCAACTTGTATTATAATATGGTTGAATTCATTTTTTTGTATTTTTTTTTTTTTTTTTTGATAAGCCATGATACTTTTTTTATTTATTTTTCATATAATTTTTTGCCCCCCCCTTTTATATATAATTCAAGATCAATTAAACGAACAAAATTTTTTTATATCATAAATTATACAAAATATTCCTTATATATCTAGATAGTTAAGTAACTATGTATATAATTCAGTCGAATAGTATCATGCGAGTCGCTGAATGATTCATATTTACATACGATTTTCATAGTGTAGGCAGATTTATTATCTAGAATATTGGTACGATACCAAGATAGCATTCTACGATTAAATTATCGCTCTCGGAAGTCGATATTAAATTTTCGTCGTTGAAAATATAGCCGGACATCGTAACGCGTTAAAATAATCTCCTTTTGTTTCCCATATTTCAATTGTCATAATACATACTTCTCGCTTACTATTAATCCGATAAATACATTTTGATTTCGAATATATTTCTTCGATCGTACCGTAACTAATAACGAATCGAAAATGTAATAACGACATTCGTTCGATTCGAACGAATCTTATATAATATAGCGAATTTTTTTTTTTTTTTTTTTTTTAATTGAATATTCCAATTAAATATAAAATATAAATGTTTATGCAAAAAAAGAAATGACTACAATTAACTAGTTAGAAAATATTAAAATGATACTTACGTTATCTATCGTCGTATACTTTTTTGCAAACAAATAAAAGATCTTTTTTTTTCTTTTAACATTTTTTTTTTTTTTTTTTTTTTTAGGAATGAGGCCAAAAGTAAAAAATCATTATCGAGCTCATCAGCTCTCCGTTTGGCTACGACTCGTACCGGAACTTCATCGTGCTGGAATGGAAGATGTTGATTCGAGACACAATCTTTTCCGAGGACACGCTGATCCAAGTCTTTACGATGGTTTAGTCAGGCCAGATCCTTTGAGTAGGATCACCGAGGAATTTAAAAGAAAAAATATAAGCACTGAACCACCTACCACAACCGACTACAGTATAACCACCTGTGTCAGTCTTATTCAAAGCACAAATCTACAAAATATGCACAATGCCAGTACCGACACTTTGGCGAGTCTCGATGCAGCTGGGTAATCTATCCTCATTTAATTAAATGAATTATACGAACGATAACGAAAGGATGATAGATCGATCATCGCGTATTTAAAATTTATAATAAATGCAATTAACATAGATTATAAATCGAACGAAATTTTCTTTCGTAAGTTACTTTTAAAAGAAATCCAGACAATTATGAATTTATTGTATTAAATATTTCAGACGTTACTTATTCTTTTTTTTTTCTTTTTATTTCTATCGATTTTAAACAATTTTTATAAATGTTGCGATTTAAATAACGATATAAAAAAAAAAAAACAAAATTCATGTAACATATCAATGATGATATAAAAATTATAATAAATTTTATAACTTCGTCATTGGTAATAACAGCAATTCGAAAAGAAAAAAAAAAAAAGAAATCGCTAAGTTCGAAAATTTAGCCGAAAATCTAGCCAATTTGTTTTTAATATTACAGATACGCTGCATATTCGACAGCATTAAGCGTGACTATAGCGATTGGCTGTAGTCTACTTATATTGAACGTCCTCATATTTGCTGGTGTCTATTATCAGCGAGACAAGACGAGACTCGAGGTCAAAAGCCTCCAGCAGCAACAGATGTTGAATCAACAGTGTGGACCGCGCGGTTTCACGGAGTTGAAACAACCACCCTCGTCACATTCACATTTTCCTGGTAGTGGTCAAGTTATCGTTGACGTTGAAAATGAAATGCTCAGAAGGTAAGACGACAAAATTTCCAAAGAAAATATATCAATATATTTTTCATTTTATTTCACGTCTTTTTTATAAATTATCGAAAATTTTTCATATAAATTTAGATTATATTTTTATGTTAATAATCCGATCACGATTGAATCATTTTCCAAAATATATATATATTTACATTTTATAAATTATTTGCAGTGGCTAATTAAATATATAATTAATTTCATTTTATCATAGACATATTTATTTTATCGTATACATATTTTAACCTTGATATCTTGCCTTTCTTTTATATTGTTAGATTAATTAATTGCTATTTTTCTTGGAAAAATTAGTAAAGAAGATACGAAATAAAAAATGTTGTATAATAATATTCTTTTTCTATTCCTTTTAGAAACGTGATGAAAGGGCCTCCAAACGAGCCTAACACTTTACAAGGCACACACACCCTGCCGCATCAACATCATTACCAGAAGCAACATCAGCAACAACACGCCACGCTCCCTCGTGCTTCGGTCATGCAGGACATGAACGCGCAAACTCAAGTGAGTGGAAGATACTATTATAAAGAATAGATCCTATAGAATACATAATATAATGCATGCATAGATATTTATATACCAACGTACGTGTATTATAAAAAAAAAATTCGTTATTAAATCGAAAGAAATAATAAACAAAAATAAATGAACAATTTTATTGCCTTGGAAAAATGATTGTTGTTTGAAAAAAAAAAGCAAAGAATATTGAATGTCTTTTTTTTTGTATATATATATATATATATATATATATATATATATATATATACATATATATTTCTCGCTACTTTCAAATATTATACATAATAAAATAAAATCAAAAAAGAAAAATATAATCCTTGTTGAAATCTTTCGGATGTTTCGCTGTGAATAAAACGAGTAAAGGAAAAAGAAAAGTTTTGCCTTTCACTTTACAACGACGTTCTTAGCATATCCGAAGAAGTTTTCGAATTCCTTGAACGAACCGGTGGAACTCGTTTCTTGTTAACCCTCTATAACCCAATTTATTTTCCTACCAATCCCCGTCCACTCAATAAAAAGAAATTATAAAATATTTGAAACTTGTATTATAACTTATTTCTTATAACTTAACGAGCATTAACTTTGGTATATTAATCGATAATTAATTTTCTAAGTGAAAAAATAAAAAGGAAAAATAAAACATGACGTTTATTATAATTCTAAAAAAAAATATATATATATATATATAATTATACATTAAATATTATATTTGGATATATACATAGATATAAAAAAAAAATAATAATGTAATGTCGTAAATTTTAACATCCTGAGAAAAAGATGCTGCGTAATTTTTATATCAGATAATAATAAAAATTATTTATAAATTTTGCGTGAAATAAAAATACTTGACAAAAACGAAACGAATATATATATATATATATATATATATATATTTTTTTTTATTTTTTATGTGCGATTGACAGGATTATCGTCGATGCATGTTACTTTTAAATGTTTTAAATTTAAGAAGAAGAAAAAGAAAAAATGTATAAAGGATTTGCCACACCTTTCGTTTTTGTTTTTTCTCTTTTTTTTTTAGGGACCACCGAATGGATCTATACACCTCACAGTGCCACGTGCTCCACCACCACCCCGTGCGAAGAGTCCTCCAGAAAATCAACCCCTTCTGCAGAGCACAACCGTCTCGAGCCGTGTCTCGCAAGCAACGATGAGCGAAATGCGAGTCTGATGCTTAGACCCCCCTCCGAAGCCGGTCGTCCCGGACGTCCTAACGGCGTCGACCTTGCTCTAAGCCTCCTTGTCTGATAAAAATAATAATAAAAAAAAATAACAATATATAAAGACGAGGAGATGGGAGGGGGGAAAAGAGAGAAACGTCCGAAACAATTCTATGCACTTTCATGCCCTAAACGCTTCGCGTCTTCCTTTTTAATGTAAATGGAAGGTGGGAGAATGAAACGAAAGAAAAAAAAAGAAGAAAAAGATGAAGAAAAGAAAAGAGAGGTGGAGAGAGAGAGAAAAAAGAAGAAAAAAGATAATAACTCGAATCGTCTTTTTAACGATCATATTTTTGATCGTTTACGACTAATATCCGCGATTAATTATTTTCGACATCGATCGAATTATGATCGATCATTTACTTAAACGATTCGAAATCCGAATTTGGCCGAAAGAGGAAATACAATTAAACTAACAATTAAACATGATCTTTTCTCCCTGTAATTATTCGATAAATTATATCAGGTGAATCAATGGATATTTTTCTAATTTTCTTTTAACTTTCAATGATATCATTCGGAAACGACGATTGAAATCGAATTGTTATTATAATTTGTATAATAAATGAAACATTTTCGGATTTTTTTTTATATCTTAAAATTGATAATAAAATTATTGAATCACCATGTACAATTTAACGTTTACCTATATTGAATAAATTCTGTTCAAATGTGTATACGTGTATCACGAAAAGATTATTAAGATTTATTCATGAAACGAGAGAATATTTTAGAGAAAAATTACATTTGTTTAAAAAAATATATATAAATATATAAATATACACACACAAACACACACACACATACATACATACAAAATACATAAATATAATACATAGAGTTCTGTTAAAAAAAAAGAAAAAAAAAAAGAAAAAAAAGAAAAAAAATCATAATACAAGAATAAAAATAAATAAAATTTAAATCCGTCACATCGCATATTTCCCTCGAGAAATCGAGAACACTGTTTTCTTTTTCAAACAATTCTTTCGTATTTTGAATAACTTAAGAAATAAAATATGTATAAAATACGTGTATACTCTTTGAAACAGGATATATACCGTGTAGGTATTAACGATAAAAAGGAGAGATGGATCTTCAAAGAGGCAAACGAACGATCAAAAGAATAAATATAAGAATAAGAATAAAAATAAGAATAAGAATAAGGAAAAGAGAAAGAGAAAGAGAAAGAGAAATAAATAAATAAAAAAAGGGATAAATAAAAGGAATAAATACAAAAAAAAAAGAAATAAATAAATAAATAAATAAAAAATTAAGAAAAGAGGAAGGAAAAGAAAAAGGTAAAAACATGAAGAAGAAGCTCGTGTATAAATTACTAATCCACCACGATGTTAGATGTTCCTTGTACATACATAACGTAACACTTTATACCGTAAACAAGCCAAAGTTTGCTACTTTCTAAGAAGAAAAATGTGAAAGAATAAAAGAGAAATAAGCGAAGAAGAAAAACTTCGCTAACGCGTATCATTTCTTCATCCATATTCTGTTTCTACATTTAAGAATGCTCGAACAAGTGCGTATGCTCGTGTACGCGTGTGGGTGTGCGAGTAATGCTCGAGATGGACAGAATAGAAAGAGAGAAAGATAGAATGAGTGTGTGTATGTGTGTGTATGTTTGTGTGTGTGTGTGTGTGTGTGTGTGTGTGTGTGTGTGTGTGTGAGAAAGAGAGAGACAAAGAGAGAGAGAGAGAGAGAGCAAAGAGCTTTGTACATCTACAATGATTCTCCTCGTGGCTATTAGACGATCCTTCAAAGTCACAAGCGAAAGCTTGTCTACTCGATTATTTATCTCCTATCGCGAGCACATCAATGATTTATACTGAAAGTGACACTTTGAAGCGACGCCTATGATTTATTACAGCGTCCGCACGTTGGTACGAGGTACCGCTGTATTAAGATTTTATCTATTTTATGTGTGCATACCATGCCGCATTCGACTTGACCATCGAACAATATCTTTCTTGTTTTTGATGACATGTAGAAAAACAAATAAAAATGTGAAAGAAAATGAAATGATGATCCAGAGGGAAATATCGAATTCGAGATCGAGAAGTATTACCTTTTATTTCTCTTTTTATTTTATTCATTCTTTTTTTTGTTTTTTTTTTTTGTTTCTCAAGGGAAAAAAAAACGTCGCGAATTTTTCATTCGTTTTTTTTTTTACGTTTTTATTTTCCAAATTTTTATTTTTACTTTCCAAATATTTCTTTTTCTTTTTTTTATTTTTATTTTTTTTTTCTTTTCTTTTCTTTCTTATCAATGGAAAAGTCGAACAAAAAAATATCAATGATTTAGAGACGTCGCATTTAGAGAATACAAACTTTATCAAACAAAGTCATCTGAAAAAAAAAAAGAACAAGAAAAAGTTATGCCTACTTTAATTAAAAATAAGAAAGATTATTTCAACATATTCGGATGGTAATGACAACAATAAGTGTAACAAACAATCAAAGAAAATCAATTAAATTTTTTTACTCGTTTCTAAATATCTTTCATGGAAATTATTAATTTGACAATTAATAATTATTCTTTAAATATTAGTTATGTTGAGGAAAATAAAAAAAAAAAGAAGAAAAAATCGTAACTCGTCATTCGTATGTATTGATAATAATTTCGATACGTTCAATCGTCAAAAAATGATCTTACCTGTTTATTATCACGATGTACAAAGCTGTCTTATAAAAAATTCGCATATTGCATCGTTGCTATTGCCGTTGTGAATATTATGCATCGACGTAAGAATGATTGCTATATAGCGATATATTTATATCATTACGAAAATTTTAAACTTTCGATGTTACAATATTTCATTTTATATCATAACTCTTTATTCAATGTAAATATGTTTCCTCGTAATTTAAATACTGCCATATTAACCGCTGCCATATTTCTATTCTTTACAATGTATTTTAAAAATATCGTGAAAAATCAATGAATACATAAAGACGTGGACATCGATACCGTCTATGCTATACATGAATATCAGTAAAATATTGATACATATCGATAAAAATCAATATTATATTATAAAGAAATAAGTTAATTAATTGACAATTTAATATTGAAAAGTTAATTATATATTAATTATATTTAACGAAAAATATGAAATATGTATAACAAAGTATTACTTAAATAATTATTTTAATTATTATTATTTATTATTTATTATTATTATTATTATTATTATTATTATTATTATTATTGTTATTATTATTATTATTATTATTATTGTTATTATTATTATTATTAACTATTAGCTATTAGTTATTAATTACTAATTATTAATACTGTAAATTTTTTTAATGAATTCTTATATAATTTATATCAAAAAAAATTAATCACCTAATAACAGTATAAAAAAAAAAGAAAGAGCCGAGCATATTCTCTGTTAAGTATTTTCTTTCTATTGTCTATAACAAAAACAATAATTAAAAGTAAATGCGAAAAACAAAAAGGTCCAAAAAACTCAGCATTATCGGTATCGATATAGACGTCATTAAGAATACGTCGATTTTTGTTGCATTTATTTTAATACCTAATATCGATCGATGCAAAATGAGAATGAATGTAAGCCAAGCTCGGTCAGTTGTTTCTCTCGCATCGTATATGTATGTATATGCTATTCGTGAATTTTTTGTAAAAATATGATTATACATATAGACGTAAGATTAATAAGGGATAAGGATAAAAATCCGTTACGCGTATTACACTGCCACGACATTGAAAGGGTGATTTGAGAAAAAGAGAAAAATCAAAAAAGAAAAAAAAACCAAAAAGAAAAATCAAAAGCAAAAAAAAAAAAGGCAAAAGAATAGAAAAAGAAAGGAGAAGAGATTTAAGAGAAGAAAAGAAAGAAAAAGCATAAGGGTACGAAAATGAGGATTGCGATTGATCGAATGTGTATGTGAAGAAGGCCAATAAAAAGCTATCAAACGTAGACTTACATAATAAAAATCAAATCAAAACTTTTGTACATAAAAACTTATCGAACGAAAACCGAATAGAAGCAACAAAAAGGGGGAAACAAAAAAAGGAGAAAAAAAAGAAGAAGAAAAGAAAAAAAGAAAAAAAAGAATAGAAAAGAAGAAACAAGACAAAATCAAAGAATGTGTTTTGCGTGTTTTTCGATAAGATATAAAAGGGAGGGGCGGGCGGGGGTGGGGAGGAGGGAGAGAGAAGGAATAAACGAGACTTAGCAATTAATCATGCGACTATTTCGTAGACGAAAATATTTCGATCAGTTGATTGATCAATCCAATCGATCGATCGATACTTTCGCAATTCATTTTCGAGAATAGAAAATGGTTAAGAGAATGAAAAGGCAAAAAGAATGGAGAGATAAAGAAGAACGATTATATCTCGTTGGACGAACATTTTAAGGTATGCGAGCATGAGTGCGAATTACGCGATATCATCAAGTATGGACAATCCAACTATATTCAAAAATACAACTTAAAGAAAGAAAGAAAAAAAGATTTAAAAATGCTGGATATAGTATTCGTTATAAAAAGATGCGGAAAGGCATTACTCGGGAGAGTTTACGATGTTAAGAAATTTAAATAACATATATTATATATATACATATATATATATATATATATACATATACATATGAATATATACAAAAATGCACGCGTGTGCAACTACACAAATATTTGCCACAAACGTACATACACATATATATACACACACACACACACGCGCGCGCGCGTGCGCGCGCACACGCACACGCGAATACACACAAGCACGCACACATACACGAGCACATGTTACACATTATACAAATTGTAATGAATTTATTATGAAGGATATAATTATATTTATGTGACCTTTAGCTGGCCTCGCGCTCTATTAGAAAGATACTTGAAATATACCTTCCGGTCGAGAGCGAGGCTGCCTGTTATGTTTAATGTTTTTGTTGTCAAATTGTAAATATATAAACGAAATACATGGAGACATTAATTGTACCTTTAATCAAATCTCACTTCAATCTTAACTCTTTTCAATTTAATTCTATTTGTATTATATATATATATATATATATAAATTCATTCGATTGAGAAATTCTTTATTTATTTCTTAAAAATATAAAAACTACTTTTATAATTGAAAATCGAAATATCATGTAGCTAGTGTTACAGGAAACTGCATTACCAACTTACGGTATTGATGTAAAAATTATAATCGTTAATGTTCATAAAAAAAGAATTGTATTTTTTTTCATTTCTCTTTCGTATTCTGACAAGATGAATTAATTGTACGAAAATAAAAGTATCATTAGAGATCGAGGAGATTCATGTAATAAAATATAAAAGTGCTCGTTTTATTTATTCTTCAAAAATGACTCATACTTGAGAAATAACTCAATTAATAATATAGTTCCCTATATTACCGGATAATGTAAACTAGAATCTTTTCGAAAAAAAATAATCAAATG
>NC_140819.1:3382500-3385000 GCF_050613455.1 Vespa mandarinia
TTTTCGTCGCTGATATCTCACGAACGAACGATGATTTCTATTTTAATTTCGAATTAAAGGAAATTAATTAAATATATATCGAATGCCCACGATAATAATACAAAAATTATATTTACCAAGTGCAAAGATCTATTCCTTCGATCACGTCGACGATAAAAATGGATAACATCGTCTATATATATATATGAATATACATATATATATGTAAAGAAAAAAAGAAGAATAGGAAAAAAAAAAAAACAACAAAGAGAGAAGTAAAAAAGAAAAATAAATAAATAAATAAAAAACTTGTTCCTTTCGCAACCGAATTCCCTCGAGATCGAGTAATATGAAATCGTCGTTCTTTACTCGTGACATGTCAACGAAGCATCATCGTACATGGCATTACGGTTGTGGGTGGGCGGTTGGGGGGATGGACACAGGGGAAAGAAAAAAATGCGTTTTGTACAGGGAAACAGTCGATGTCCCGTTGTGAAAGCACGATCCACCTCAAATGTACCGACGAACCTCGAGGCGTATCTCTTATTTATTTATTTATTTATTTATTTATTTATTTATTTATTTATTTATTCATTCATTTATTTACTTATTTATTCCTTCATTCATTCATTCGCTTATTTATTTACTTATTTATTTATTTATTTATTTATTTATTTATTTATTTATTTCTTCATTCATTTATTTATTTACTTATTTATTTATTTCTTCAAGATTTTTTTCATTCTTCTTTCCATTTTTTTTTCTTTTTTCTTTTTCTTTCTTTCTTTCTTTCTTTCTTTCTTTCTTTCTTTCTTTCTTTAACGACGGTCAACGAGCTTACAAAAAGATTACGTAAGCTAGATGTAACAGTAGAAAAAGGAAGTTATCGAATATCTTTGCCTCGTACTTTCACAGTTGGAACAGGAAAAATGAAATGCAATCGTTAACATGTTCGAGATTACTTGATTTACGAAACCTGGAATTCGCACAAGCGAAATTTCATTTCTTAAGTTCCCGACCGACAGTTTTGAGGAATCTAATTTCGCTTGGACGATCCAGACTCGTTTAAATTCCGCGCGTAACTTCTCGACAGTGGACGTCCTCTCTCGAATAGTAGGCGAGAAAAAGTATAACTTTTTTTTTTTTTTTTCTTTCTTTTTTTTCGTCTTATAAAATCTCGAACCGACGTAAATATCTATATAAGTTACGTCGATTATTCGTACGAACGCAACGTTTCGAATATTATCATCATCATCATCATCATCATCATCAACTAAATTCGATTCTTAGCTTTCCCAAGACAATCGTCCTTCATCTCTATCTATCTATCTAACTATTTCTCTCTCTCTCTCTCTCTCTCTCTCTCTCTCTCTCTCTCTTTCTCTCTCTCTCTCTTTCGCTAATTTCTCTATTTTCCATGTACTAATTCAACGAGAACAATTAAAAAAAAAAAAGAAAAAAAAAAAGAAAAAGAAAGAAATAGAAAACAAATTAATTTTTCAAAATATGATGAAAATATTTGAAAGAAAAAAAAAAAGGAAAAAAGATTCCACGATAGAAGACATACGTTATTTCGTACGAAGAAAAATTTTTTATGAACTTCTAATATATTAAAAAAGAAAATTCGATGAAATTAAAAACTTAAAAAGACATAAAAGATAAAAAGAACACGCTCGAATTGACACCATTGAGTGACAAAAAAGAAAAAAAGGAAAAAAAAAGGTACAAAAATAAGCTAAGGAAAAATAAAAAGTTTACCAATCACATACGAAAGCCTTAGGAATGTTAAGCTTTTTCTTCTAATCGCTACTAAGCGGCGTACGTGCGCGTACGTGTATATATGTATGAATGTATGTATATGTTATTACCTGCAATGGACACACGCGAATGAAGGTTGCAGGTGGATAAGAATGCACGTGTACGTATATGTGTTTTATGTGTATATGTTCTTCTTTATATGGGTGTGCGACGCGATATTACGCCTCATACACTTTCGTATACATATTTCTTCTTCTTTTTTTTTTCCCTTTCATCTTTTTTTTCTACAAACGCATATCCACATATTAATCGGTGTACATGGAAGCGCCCTTTTGAGATATCTAAGTGGGTACGCAGTCGTAGAAAACTATCGGAGTCGTTTCGCATGATAACGCATTTGGAGTCGAAAGAAAGAAAGAAAAAAAAAAAATGAGAAGAGAGAAAAAAAAAGAAAGAAGAAAAAAAAGAAGACGAAGGAAACAAAAAGATAAGGTATACGAAAATGAAACGTGGAATGACGTAATGACAGATGATGCAAACAAAATGGAAAAAAAAAATAATGATAATGATAATAATAATAATAATAATAATGATAATAATAATAATAATAATAATAATAATAATAATAATAATAATAAAATATTACACTCGACTCCTTGATTAGGCCTTCCTGCGTCCTCCCGCGAATTTCGACGTCTAGATTGCTTTGTACGTATATTTTTAAAGAGAGAGAAAAATAAAACCTTCGAGGCACGTTTTTTCG
>NC_140819.1:3395000-3405000 GCF_050613455.1 Vespa mandarinia
AGGGGAGAAGAGGGAAGAGAGAGAAAGAGATAAATAGATAGATAGATAAATAGAGAGAGAGAGAGAGAGAGAGAGAGAGAGAGAGAGAGAGAGAGAGAGAGAAAATGTACCTCGTGAGGCTGATACGCAATCAGCTGATTATCCCGGAATCTTTCCGGATACAGCTGACTCTGAATGGCTCTCATCTGCTTTTCCAAATGCAGTCTTGCGTGACGTTCTCTCTCCAACTGTCGTCTAAGCTCCACGACTTCGCTGCTTACCACGGAATGGCTCTCTGTTGTCACCGTGATTACAGAAAGAGGCTCCGGGGACATACTGCCTAATCCTTCGTCGCCACTCTCGCTTACATGCACCGGTAAACTTACAACGACGCCTGTAAACGTTACATTTTAAATGTACATATAAAAAAAAAAAAAAAAAAAAAAAAGAAAAAAAAAAGAAAAAAAAAAGAAAAATATATATATGGTACATACAATTTATAAAAAAAAAGTACAGCAAGAAAATGAAATAAAAAACAAAAAACATTTGAAATAAATTTCGAACAAGTTCGGCTTATTAAAGATAAATACTTTAAAATAACTATTCTCTTTTTCGATCAACTAACATTATTATAAATTCATGTTAAACTTGTTTAGAATTAGATATTGAATTTAATTTATGTTAATATCATACAAGGTATACAGGGTATACCTTTCATGTAAAATAGCGGTTGCTTAATATACAGTATTTTAATTAAATGTAATTATAGTACGAGAGAATGAATAATTTATATATAAACATTTATAAAAGATGGGTAAAACGGGCTATCTAATTAATTATCTTATCTAGTTAAACGATATAAAAATTAAATTTTTGTACTTTAAAATCATTCGAATTATGTATGAAAAATTGTTCATAACATCGTATCTGAATACGGTAATTAATCTATCCTGTATATATATATATATATATATGCATCAAAATTACATAAACGGCTGTTTTAAATCCTATACAATGTATAAATGATTATATATAAATTATTAATTATATTTATTACAATAATCATATAAGCAATATCAATACATCAAGTTTTAAAGAAAATCGATAAGTAAAGATAATTAAAAAATAGAAAAAGAAAAAAAGAAAGGAACTCACCTTGATTATCAGGCTTGCGTTTTTTGATAGGTAAATCACCACCTTCGTGTTGATTCACAAGTCGCTTCAATTGACAGTTCTGCGACAACAACTGTGTTTTCTCTTGTTCTAACTGATAAATGTATTCGGCAGTCTGTTGAAGTATCGCAGCCTGTAACGAAAAAGATTACATAGAATTAAAATAAAGAATAATCGATAAAAATTATATCACCTTATGACATATAAAAATATTCACGATGATCAATATTAATTCTTTAAAGATATAATAAATTTAATTGCGAAATTTCCTAATGAATAATTAACAAACGGACAATTAAATAACAAAGTAATTCGAATTTGTAATTATTATAGCAGAATTATATATCAAAGGTTCGTTTTTCCAGCTCATCTACTGTTCCAAAAATTTTCTTCGTAATAACAAAATACGATACAAATGCAACGTAATAAAATATATCAAAAAAAAAAAAAAAAAAAAAAGAAAAAAAAATGACATGCAAAGATTTATCGTTCTTATCCGATTAAACTCTATATTATAATTTACATTTTTATTTGTATAACTTCAACAAAGAAGGCACGATCGTCTTTATTTTATCATTAACTAAATGTGAACTTGTTTCTATTGTAAAATTTCACTCGTGCATGAGATTACGATTTAACATATAATGTATATGAAATAAATAAAAAATAAAAAAAAAAAAGAGATTAAAAAAAAGAAACAAAAAAAAAAAAAGAAGAAAGAAAGGGAAAAAATTATTGCGTCCGAGAGAAAGGTAAAGAGAAAGAAAAAAAGGTTCGTGACCGGCATTCGTAATGAATCGAACGTAAAAACACGTGTACGTAGTAACGTAGTACGTAGTATAACCAGGTACAGGTGTTTCTTACGCACTATTTACAACCTGTACCGGAGAAGGAAGGCAAGAGAAGGAGAAGGAAAGAGAGAAAAGAAAGAAAGAGAGAAAGAGAGAGAGAGAGAGAAAGAGAGAGAGAGAGAGAGAGAGAGAGAGAGAAAGAGAGAGACAGGAAGGGACTTCCTGTTTACGTGGAAGAAGGTTAAAGGGTTTCACACACGATAGCCTAGTAGTACGCACGCACGAATCGATGACATCCGCTATCACATATCACCTACGCGATCTCGTACAACGTAGTAAAATTAAAAAAAAGAGGAAAGAGATATATAAATAATAAAAAGAAAATTATAAAAAAAGCATACGGTAGAGTCTAAAATGGCAAGAGGGCTGAAAACAAAAGGGGCCAGTTGACACCGAATGGTAGGAAGGTAATGGAGAACGGGTGCACGGTTAGCACCTGCCGACAGGTGGCTAACGAGTGCCAGATGCTGATACGATGCGTTTAAAATTTGATGGAAAAGTAAAACGTAAATAAGTGGATGCGTTCTCGTTTCAATTTTTTTTCCATTTCTTTTATTATTTTTTTCCTTTTCGATCATCGAACCGATCAAAAAAATAAAATATTTTCCTATTCCTTTCGATTGTTCTTTTTTTTTTTTTTTTTTTTTTTTTTTTTTTTTTTTTTTTTTTTAATACATTTGTTCTTCTTCCGACCTCCTTTCCCTTCCAGCAGATATTTACATAGCATCAGTGTGATTTGATTTTATCATAAATTAATCTGACAAATAAATTTAACTTAATTTAATTTAATTTAATTTAATTTAATTTAATTTAATTTTAGTGTTAATTAAATTGATTTAACTTAATTTAAATAAATAAGATAGCTTTTATTTAAATTTTATTAAAATATATGCATTCATTTAAATATGTTATTATTATAAATAATAATGAAGGTAATATAGATAAGGTTTATTAAATGCAAATGAAATAAATTCAGCCATAGAAAATATAGCCATAGAACTAGTAACGAGGGCATATAAAATTACAATAATGAAGTTTACACACAATAAGAAGTAATATTATTATTTCATCGAATATTTAATTTCACTGTTGACTTCTTCGAAAAGAGAAAAAAACTATACGAAGATTAACGTAAGTAATTTAATTTATTTCCAGTTAATAAGTTCATCGATTAATAATTATTTAATTAATTAGTTAATCGATTAATTAATAATAAAGTAATTATATTTGTTACAGATCGAGTACAGCTATAAGTATTCAAAATATACATAAAGTTGTAAAAAAAAAAAAAAAAAATCTTCCGATTACATCGTTATATTTATATTCAATATTTTCTTTCATATTATATTTATTTACTTTGTTACATTACAAAGATTCATGTTTAAAAAGCTTAATGATTTTAGTTATATTATTTTATCACGACGCATCGTTTTCTTTTTCTCTTGTAAATTTTTCTATCATCGATAAAATAAAATAAAAAAGAAAAAAAAAATCACGAAAAAAGAAAAAAAAAAGAAGAAAATATTCCTTGTTATAAATATTCTAATTTTATCGTAGTCAACTAATATAATCAATCGAAATCCTTCGAATAGTAATCGGTCTTAACATGGGTCAAAGATCAAAGACTTCATCGGAACTATGCGGATACAAACGCGGATCCATACAATTCTCGAAGATGTTTCTTCTTCTCGCACATAATATGTGCGAGAAGAATAAAGAAAAGTTCACTCGTACTATACATGCAAAAGAAAATAAATGTTTACCAACACCCTTATTATGTTTAAACGCAAATAAACACGATAAATCCACAGATTTTTATTCCATATTAAAATCTTCTTGGTTATTTTCGTTGAATATTATTTACGACATAATAATATTACGTTTATTTTATTTTCATTTTCTTTTCTTCTTTCATTTAAACTCATATTTCCATTTATCCCGTTCCGTCATTTCTTTCTTTTTTCTTTAAAAACGTTTATATTATTTTTCCATTTACTCCGTTACCATTATATCTCATAATAAACTTCTTAATAATGGCGACCAGTGACAATTTCTAATTTTGGAATTAAACCTTTTGGTCAGTCTTATTTGTTGTCTATTTCTTTCACTTTCATAACGATCCCTCTTCATATGACCTCGACCATAAAATCATTCGCTCATCTTCCAAATAATCGACCTTGGCGCGACAAGTAAATTTTCTTTTTTTTTCCCCTCTCGAGTTTCTCGAGTTTCTCGAGTTTATAATTGAGATAAATAATATCGATTAATCGTTCATTGTTTTGCTTCTTTGTTATTGCTTCTGTCGTTTTATTTTCATTCGGAATCGATATTCGGAATAAAAAAGAAAGATCGTTTTTAATAATTATTATTTTTAAGCGTCGCAAAAAGTAAACTATAATATATAATTCTATTTTCTTGAAGTAAGAGATAATGAAATTTAACAGTTAATTAATATTGAAAGTTGGATCTTCAATCACAGTGATCTCATCTAATTAAAAGATATTCCCTTCCTTAATAAAATATATTTATAATTTTTTTCCCTTAGTACTTTTATTATTTCGATAAAAATATTTCATGTATAGAACGATTAAAATAAAAAGATCGTTATATAAAACTTTTATTCATAATCATAATCTTTTAATTAACACATTAATTAAAATAGTTTCTATTTTTACATATATCCTTTGTTATATAGAATATAACAAATTTTAAATATAATTTCACTTAGTTATAATATATACTGTGATATGTGTTAAGTCATGTTCGCATACTCGCAGCATACCATTTGTAAGTCGTGGGACCGGAATAAGGATCTATATTTAAAGAAGAGGAAGGTCGAAGGGAAAGGAAGAAGGGTGTAAGAAGAAACGGCATTAGGTCGTAGAAAGAGGGGGCCTCATTTCGAAAAGAACGCGAGACTGCTTCTTGAAAGGCGCGAATGTTCGAAAGAAGCACGAAAGAAAAATAAAAAGGAAAAAAGAAGAACGGAAAAACACAAGAGAAAAAAAAGAAAAGAAAAAAAAAGACAAGAGAAGAGAAGAGAAGAAAAAACGCAACCAGATGCTGTTCACGCTTCACTTTTTTTATTTTTTATTTTTTTTATTTTTTTTCTTTTTTTTTTTTTTTTTAGCTATTTATTTGTTTTTACAAGCACGTGAGAAACAGTAAAATAATTATATTAATTAAAGGGGAGAAAGAAAAAGAACAATATATAATAGATAATTGAATGGAAGTGATTAATGATGGAAAATGTTTAATTTAATTTATCATTACTGATGTGTATGTGTATGTGTGTGTGTATTTATGTTAGTAAAAATTTAATCCAAACTTTGATCGACATATTGGAACAAAAGAAAATGATGACGCATGTATCTCATATATAGAAGAAAATTTGAATGGAAATGATTAATGACGTTAAAACGATCAATCTAATTTATCATTATTGACGCCATATATAATATATATATATAAACTTTATGTAAACTTCGTTCGACATATTAAGAGAAAAAAAAATGACGGTGCTATCAATTTCTCATATAAATAATGATTTAATTAAATTTTTAATTTAATTTAATTAAAAATAATTATTTAATAAATTACGTTGCCTTATCTAGACAAATAAAAGATATTATTATTAATATAGAAGAAACGATAACGTTCTAATGAAATTTTCGGTTCGATGTTAAACACATTTGATATTTCGCAGGGGGACTGTACCCTCGGGCGAATATTATAGAGAATCGTGCACCAGACTAGAGCCAGCAAATGTGCCGAATATACTCTGCTCAGCCGAAGTTACGACGCACGTGCCGAAATCTCGTTAGCACCGTTCCACAAAGCCGAGGAAGAGAAACGGGCCAAGGTCGACCCTCGCTGCTTTCTGCGAAATCCGATCGCAAGGCTTACGTTCAAGATCGAATAGATCTACTCTAAACTACAAACTCATTGGTAACTAATAGAAGAAAAAAAAATCTAATATTTCTCAAGGAATACATGCGGCAATTATTCTTTACTTTTTTTTTTTTTTTTTTTTTTTTTTTTTGGAACATTTTGTTTCTTCCCTTACTATCACATCCTTCTCGTAATATCATATTTCTACGATTAAAGAAAGAAAAAAACAAAGTGTTTCTAATAAAATGAAACACATTACAAAACAAAATTTAATTAATTAAAAATAAAAATTAATTTTTCCGATTGATTAAAAATTCACACGTTAATTAATCGCAACGTTAACAAAGACGATAGAATAAAAAAAGAAATCTTTTACGTTTGAATATAAAATTTGAAGCTAATTATGTTTGTTTGTGAAAAAGAGAGAAGAAAGAAAAAGCAAAAAAGAAAAAAATAAGATTAAAATCTCTGACAAAAATCTAACAAAACGAATAAATAAATACATAAAATAATGTCATATATCTTTTCTAATCGAAATTCATAGAACAAACCAGGGATTACTTTTAGAACGTGAAGAATTAGTAGGAACAAAAAAAGAAACAGAAAAACGAATTAAAGAAATAAAAGTTTTGTTTGAAAAAAGTATATAATTGTGGTATAAAAAAAAAAGAAATAATAATAATAATAATAATAATAATAATAATAATAATAATAATAATAATAAAAATAAAAAATAAAAAATAAAAAAAATAAAATAATAATAATAATAATAATAATAAAAATAAATAATAAAAATAAAATAATAATAATAATAATAAAAAGATGATAGGAAGCTTCAAAAATATTCTTTCTCTTTTTTCTTCGAATTTGCGTAAGAAGGAAAAAAAGACGCAATCTCTGTTACGTACACATTTGTAATAACAAAATGAAGAAGGAACGAGACGGCGGTCTCTTCTTCTCACAGTCGCACGAACGTATTCTCAATGAAAGAAATCTTAACGGAGAAACGCGAGAGGGTGCAAAATGGGGAATAATAAGCGAGTTAAAGCGAGAACATACACGCGATCTCTTTTCTTTGCGGTCTTGAACGTACCATTCCAGGCTTCAATTCGAGAAGAGAGGGTATATCGCTCGACGAGAAAACCAAGGTATGCAACTACATAAGTATACGTATGTATATATATATATATATATATATATATATATATGCAAAAATATGCATGCATATATATATATATATATATATATATATATGTAGATATGTATGTATATATAACCATATATATAAATATACAAGAAAGGGACACGATTCGTGTGCATCCAGGCAGAAAGAAGAATGGGGTAATATGTGCTTCGATATCCTACGTCCTTCTTCCAAGCTATATTACAGGTATAGTATATATCGGAAGAACGAATACGAGAGAAAGAGGGAGAGAGAGAGAGAGAGAGAGAGAGAAAGAGAGGGAGGTAGAGAGAGAGAGAAAGAGAGGGAGGTAGAGAGAGAGAGAGAGAGAGAGAGAGAGAGAGAGAGAGAGAGAGAGAGAGAGAGAGAGAGAGAGAAAGAGAAAGAAGAAGATAAATAGACAGACAGGTGGAGAGGAAGAGTAGTAAATGATCCTATGTGTATGTGCGGGTGAGATTATATGAATAAATGGTCCTAGCTCATGATATATACGAAGTAATTATAATAACAATTATAATAAATTAAGAAAGAAATCTGATATCTGAATAATAATTAAGATATATATATAATAATTTATAGAGAGAAAGAGAGAGAAAGAAAGAAACAGAGAGAGAGAAAGAGAGAGAAAGAGAGAGAAAGAGAAAGAAAGAGAGAGATAACAGGATGGATAAACCAAAAGAGACATACATATATATTAGTCATAGAATTTTTCTATTAGACATAATTAAAAATTACGAGGATTATAGTCAAATTTATGTTCCTAAATGATATATACTTAGGTATTAATTTATACGTTTTAATATGTTGTAGATAAATGAAATATATATATATATATATACATATACATATACTCATTGATCGCCTCTCTTTCTCACACGCACGGGCACACGGACAAACAGATACATATAGACAAAATACCGAAAAGATATTTATAATAGAGAAAAAGAAATAAATAAAAAGAGAGAGAAAGAAAGAAAAACAAGAGGGAAAGGAAAGAGGGAGAGAGAGAGGGAGAGAGAGAGAGAGAGAGAGCATGACCTTCCACGACTGGTTACTACTACTCGTATTACCCCCACCACTCTCTCTCTCTCTCTCTCTCTCTCTCTCTCTCTCTCTCTCTCCTTTTTCTTTCTCTTTTTCTCTTTTCGAGAAGAGAAACTACTCTCCCACCAAGATCGTTCGTGTCGGGTTCTCGGAGCGACGGAGATCGCCTTCTTCTTGTTGCGCAAGCGATGGCGGCGGTGGCGGCGGCGGCATTCCAAAGACCGGACACGATGTGCGAGACGAAGAGAAAAAGATCGTACGTACGACTAACCGAACTAGCGCGAGTATATATAAGAGAGAGAGAGAGAGAGAGAGAGAGAGAGAGAGAGAGAGAGAGAGAGAGAGAGAGAGAGAGAGAGAGAGAGAGAGAGAGAGAGAGAGAGAGAGAGAGGGAAAGGAGAGAGAGTACCCTTTTCTCATCTTTTATAATCCTCGTGAACCCGTTCGCGAAATTCTTTGTCTGTGTCTCCCTCCCTTTTCCCTATCCTCTCTCTCTTTCTTTCTTTCTTTCATTCTTTCTCTCTCTCTCTCTCTCTCTCTCTCTCTCTCTCTCTCTCTCTCTCAATTAACAAAAAAAAAAAATATATATATACATATACAAAATACAATGATCAATAGTCGTAATTAAAATTTGTAAACGGCAATATGTAAAATATAATAAAAAAAAAATAAAAAAAATAAAAAAAATAAAAATAAAATAAAATAAAAATCTTTTATTTCGAAGTTAATTAATATTCGTAAAAGGCCGGTACAAAAAAAAAAAAAACAATAAAGGAAAGCGAAAGAAGGAAATGAAGAACCAAAAGAAAAAAAGAAAAGAATAAAATGAAGAACAATTAGGTATCTCGGGGGGATACATTTCGTATAAAAAAAAAAAAATAAAAAAAAAGGGAAAAGAAAAGAAAAATCTGTCACGTCTCGTGCATGAGTTATTATCACGTAATTACCGCGATTACGGCGAGAGAACTCGCGCAAAAACGCGTTCGTACGGCATACGAGAACATCGAGGACGCATAAAATTAACATTTTCGAGATAAAACGAGCCGTTCGGATTCTTTCAAAAATGAACTTTTTGAATGCGCGTGCGCGCGCGAGCGCGCGAGAAAGAGAGAGAGAGAGAGAAAAAAGAGAAAAAGAAAAAAAGTGAAGAGGAGGGAAGAGAAATTCTCGCTACGTACTCGTAAACCTCTAATTTTCGTATAACACCGTGGCTTCGTAATTAACTGTAAATTCAAGCGTAGCACAAGTTATTCTTCATCGTTCTTTTGCGACGTTGCAATACTTTTGCAACACTCATTAAACTTTCTTAACAAAGTGCATGGGTTTTAGGAAGGGCTAACATATGTATATCAAGGGGATTAAAAATATAACGATTATAAATAGGCGTTATATATAAAACGTGTGTAACCTTTTTTATATTGAACAAAAACACAACACCATAATGTTTAATGACTCCATATATGTTGTACATTTCGACAAATTTATCTTCAATTTTTTTTATTTTTATTTTTTATTTTTACTCTTTTATTTTTTTTTATTTTTTATTTTTACTCTTTTATTTCTTTTGTTTTTCTTTTTTTTTTCCTCTTTTTTTTTAACGAAACCCAATCTCATATTTTTATATTAAAATTTATTGAAAGTACATTAAGGATAATTAAATGATTACTAAAGAATGTGAATGATAAAATTTATGTTCCAGAGTGAATCACCCTTATGATATGTAATATGTATGAAGAGGAACGTTTAAAAGTTTATATATAATTCATGTAAAGTGTTTCTTTTTTTTTTTCTCCCAGGACGTATACCGATACCTATATAATCTGCTTATGGTACAGGGTACAGATTTGGAATATAAATTGCATAATATCTTCAAAGTTAT
>NC_140819.1:3422500-3557500 GCF_050613455.1 Vespa mandarinia
AAAGTTACGAGTACGAAGAGCGCATTATTCGTTTATTCGCCGATTGTACGACAAGCTCTAAGTGTGAACATAACTCTTTACTTCCTGTAAAAGAAAAAAGAAAAAAGAAAAAGGAAAAAAGATAAGGGAAAAGGAAAACTAGAAAAAATTTATCTCGATTAATTTGTTGATAGAAATAAATCGACAAATTTCTATCATATCTTAAATACGTAAATTTGCACCTTTCTCGAGATGTAATTTTCTCTCCATATCAAATCTCCCGTTTATAAACAATTTAACGCATTATTCTTTGATATACTCGCCGATATTATCGATATTTCATGCAATTTTCCAAATGAACGATATTTTTTAAAGTAAAACAAAAATTGTGAAAATTGTTTTAAACTGTTCATTACATATGATTTAATTTTAAATCGTTACGGGACATTCGAAACAATATGTAGTTATTTCGATAAATGAAACAAAAAAAAGAGAGAGAGAAAAAGAGAAAAGAAAAAGAACCTTCATCGATTTTCTTCCTTTTGATGTTAAATACGATATCGATTAACAACAGGATATTATTTAAAAAGATATTTGTATCGCTAAAACGATAGCGTTCTCTTTTTCTTTGAAGAAAAAAAGAACAAAGGAAAAAAAAAAAGAGAAAAAGGAGAAAGGACAAGAAAAAAATCCTGATAATAATATTGTACTTTCGTAGTAAAACACAACGCACACCACTTCTCTCTCTCTCTCTCTCTCTCTCTCTCTCTCTCTCTCTCTCTCTCTCTCTCTCTCTCTCTATATATATATATATATATATATATATATATATATATATATATAAGTGTATCTGTTTATTACATCGGAACGACAATGATTTTTTA
Source organism: Vespa mandarinia (assembly GCF_050613455.1). Classification (NCBI taxonomy): domain Eukaryota; kingdom Metazoa; phylum Arthropoda; class Insecta; order Hymenoptera; family Vespidae; genus Vespa; species Vespa mandarinia. The sequence goes on from NC_140819.1 coordinate 3,423,364, forward strand.
TCTTAGGACATTGAGAAAGAAAAAATTAATCACACAGTTATAAGAGATAACCGTTGTTTATATGCAGACGTAAATATGAGATCGATTGAAATTCTTCCCGTGAGGTGTCCCAACGAGACGCTGTCTTTCGACCGTTTGAAACATAATATATCAGGGTGAAACTTGATAACAGATCGTCTGAAAATAACATACTTGGCCTGTCATATGATCTTATTTTTATTCTTTTTTTTTCTATTTTTTTTTTTTTTTTTTTTTTTTAAATTATCATCAACCATGAGAAACTCATATATGCCTCTTTCCTTATATACATCTCTCCCTCTCTCCCTCTTTCTCTCTCTCTCTTATCCTTTCAAAATGAACACAATACAACATAAATTACAATTATTAATAATAATATTAACTCGATAATCAATCAATTTGCAAAAGTAGCAAATTCTCACTCTCTCTTTCTCTCTCTCTCACCCTCCACCCTCCACCCTCCTGCCCACCCCTTTCTCTTCAAAACAGACAGAATTCACGCACAATACAATGAACAATAAAATAAATCCATAATAATTAACAATAAAATGAATCCGTAATAATTAATTCGGAGAGGTAGCAGATTAATAGGAGATGTATATAACACACTATAGTAATAGCGAAAAGAACAAGGAGGGATGTTGATTTATTTCATCCTATACAAAGGTAAAAGTTCAAAAAAAAAGAAAAAAAAAACTAAACAAAAGAAAAAAGAAAGAAAATCATTAAGCAACGTCTTGCGAATGCGCCATTAATAATAATAATTGTATTAATAATCGGGCAGAATATAGTTAACGACATCGTAATTACCGATCGCAGTTAATTATAATTGTCTTTACGTGAAACGTGTTCATGGTAAGACATTCTTAATTATGATCGATGATGAGACGACGTATATATGTGCATACCTATATGCAATATACATACGTTTGTATGCGTGACACGACGAGAGAATGCGTAGATCTCTTCGTGTGCGATCTCTTCGTCTACGTGCTTTCTTCTAACTAAAAACATTACCGGTGAAATCTTTCATGAAGGACATATTATTACGATAGTACAATAACATAGAGAAAAAAAAAGAGAGAAAGACAAAGAGAGGGGCGGAGAGAGAAAGAGATAAAGAAACAATAACAAATGGATCATTCGAACGCAATAAACGTTTCCTTTGTTTATATGAATCTTTACGAGCGGAAAATCTTATCTTATTGTGTAATGTATTAGAATTCTTAATATAAACGACAACAATCTCGATGAGACGTTTTTATAAAAAATAAAAATAAAAATAAAAATAAAAATAAAAATAAAAATAAATAAATAAATAAATAAATAAATAAAAGAAAAAAGAAGAAAGAAAGAAAATATTATTATCCAAGCGAAACAGATTTGTTTATAGAAATCTAACAATGCCATCAAAATTGTTATCAAGAAATCATTTAATTTACAATGCGAATCTTTCAATAATATCTCCTAACAAAAACATATATAACATAAACATACGATATTACTGTAAAAAGTATCGACTTTTATATACATAACAAGTGCGTATTTAAAAGTTTTGATTTTACGTGAGAAAGAGAGAAAGTAAAAATAATAAGATAAATATAGGAAGGTTTTAAGTTTATAGTTACATACACGATGACGTTGTAAAAGATTAAAATAACGTTCGATAATAATAATCTTTCCTTATTAAACCAATAACAATGGCAAATTCTTATTCAGATATAATAATTATCTTATAACTTGAAATAAATCCGAAATTAGCATTACAGGTTAGACGATTGTATATACGTATCCATATATGTATGTATCTATGTATCTATATATGTATGTATGTATTTATATATGTATATATTTATGTATTTATGTATGTATCTATATATGTAGCTACTTAGTGATGACGTAATTATTCGTAATGCACGCTCGCAACGAGATCACCTTGCGGCAGAGGGGTCCACGTAATATGGCATCTACGCCTAAGGTGGCTGACCAGCCGAGAGAGTTTGCTTACGCAATTCTTTACGTTTACATTACCTAACCGGCTTCCACGAGAGTCTGCGATTCCACCTACGGCACACGTCCGCTCTCTACCGTATGTAGTTAGTATACGTTCTTTTCTTTTCAATTTTTTTTTTGTTTACTATTTACGAAACAAGGCAAACGAACGCATGTTACAATCCAACTTCTCTAATATATATATATATATAAAAGAAAAAAAAACTATTTGTCATGTTGGTTTAGTAATTGTAATAGCATTGACAGCTTATTAATTTGCCACTCTTTTATATTTATAGCCGTATTCTATAGTGAGATTAGATTTTATAAATAATGTAGAGTTGCATACATACATTGCACATATGCATGTTATATATAACAAATGATTTATATATTAAATCATAAATTTATATACATATATATAATTATAAAAAAAAAATAAAATAAAAATAATGTACCCATATTACATACACATATGTATATGCAACTCTATATTTTTAATCTATATTATAAAAAGGGTATGATTTATATATGTACACGCACACACGCACATATATATATATATATATATATATATATATATATATAAGATCATACGTACGTATACGGATTATGCTCGTAAATTTATAAATAATGTATAAGTTCGTTAACCTTTATAATCTAAAATTAGATAAAACTAAAATAGAATTGATAAAAATGATATTGGGGTTAAGTAATAATTATAAATTCAACTATGTTCTATGTATACAAGAGAAGATAGTAGGAGTAAGAGAGATGAGAATGTTATCTTGAGGCCGACGCCCAGATCGATGCCTTCGTCTGAGCTTCCTGAAGGCGGCGGAGGCTGTGTTGAATTCCCGGCTATACGGGATCTTCCTCTCCTAGCATGCCCTTCTATCATAGAGAAAATTCTTGTCTAGGTGGTGTAAGGACTGGAAGGGTGAGAGGATTGCAAAGGGATGCCAGAAATGGATTGCATTGTTACTGTCAGCAGTGATGATTGATGCAACATAGAAATGACCTTTTCCTGTTTTTTAAGAAACTTCGAAACGCGTTTCGTAATGCAAACACATTTCTTATCCTATTTTTATTTCATATCAAAATATATTTATATAAAAATATTTTCTCAATTTTTTTTCTTCTTATCGTTACTCGTTCATACATATTAATCCTTAAGTGCATATAATCAGTAGAATTATATCATATTACTTTTTTTTTTTTTTAATGTACCTATTTAATGGTTTAATGTACAATTATTCAATTTCATTAAAAATTATAATTATATATATATATATATATATATATATATATATATATCATTTATGTTAAATAGAAAAATGTTGAACAGAACAAATGAAACTGCATACTATACTTATATTTAATGGATAATCTAATCTGTTAACTTATTTCAATCTAAAGTAAGTTAATATATTCTTTATTTAATATTAATTTATAACTCTCCAAAATGACGAATATCATTAACAAGTAGATTAAATAATCGTTCGATATGAATTTTGTCATAATAAAAAAAAAAAAAAAATAACGTACGACCCAGATATGAATTAACGTAAGATATGACGATATGACGATTAAGTTTGAACGCATGATATGTGAATGTGTGTGTAAAAGAGAGAGAGAGAGAGAGAGAGACAGAGAAAGAAAGGAGAAAAGGGTAAGGGTAAAAAAAAAGAGAGAGATGAAGCACTCACGAGCGACGATTCGCTCGAGAAGGACCATTAATTTCGAATCCAATTAAAAAGATGGCGATCCAATTAAAACGTCGCTCGGTAGGCATACAGTAGTACGAGGACAGAAGGGCAGAGTGGAGGGGGGGGGGGAGTCTAGAGAGGGGTAGCGCAGAGTGGAGTAAAATTTTCATTAACGAGAAAGTACTCGGGCTGCCTTGAATCGTGCGCACGCGCGTACATACGTACTCTTCATCAGTTGTGTTGTATGCGTGTATGCATGCGTATATCGTATATATATATATATACGTGGACTTTACTCGAATCGAGTGGGTTAAGCGACGTACAGTGGTTCTCAAAATATTTGAAAAAGAAAGAGAGAAAAAGAAAAGAAAAAAAAAAAAAAAAAGACAGAAAATCGCATCTTCTTTAAATTTCATTCTAAAATAATATCGAATGAATTTTTAATCCTCGCTCTTTTATTATATCCTAATAAAATTAAATCGGATATTTTTCTATTTCCTTTTGTTTTCTTTTCTTTCTTTCTTTTTTTTTTAAGTTCGTCGACGTTAAAAAAAATTTTTACATCGAACGTATTAACAAAAGTAATGCGAGAAGAAAAGACGAATATAAATATAAAAATGATGCATTTTTAAAAAACTTAATTTCTATTGATCGTGGATCAACGTAAGAAACTCTTTTACACATACATAAATTTCTTTCATAAGAAATACATAATCATAAATCGCGATAATAGAGAGATACAATAATACGTCCTATGAGCATTAACTTAAACGACATATAATATCTTTAATATAATATTAAGTCGTAATGAATGAAAGAAAATATCCTATTTTTTATATACGATATAATAATAATGTTTATATACGTAATAATAATAATTCTATGATCATTGCAATAACAAGCACCAAACAATAACAGTCTGAAGGTCTCTCAAGGTCCGCAGTTTGAGAACGACTGGCATCGGGCGTCATCCGCTCCGCTTCTACTACTCGAGAGAAACGAAATGGTGGGGGAGAGGGAGGCTTGAGATATAGAAGTGGGGGTAAAACTAGCGCATGCCGTGTACAAAGTCGCGACTACGCAACATACTACGACGCCGTACTTGGCGTACTACGTCGCTCCGTCTCGTTTCGGGCATCGTAACTGCAGTCAGAGAAAGACAGAGAAAGAACAGGTCGTCGACTCGTATCACGACTCACTGACACGATTTTACCATTCTTTCTTTCTCTTTTTTTTTCTTTCTTTCTTTCTTTCTTTCTCTCTCTCTCTCTCTCTCTCTCTCTCTCTCTCTCTCTCTCTCTCTCTCTCTCTCTCTCTCTCTCTCTCTTTTAGTAATTACTAATTAAATAATTAACTAATTGACTGAATTTACATCATACCTCTATTTTATAATACAATTTCGTTCATTCATTAAACGTTGGTACAGGACGAATCAAAAGTTAAAAAAATTACGGTTTGAAGGAAAAAAGAAGAAGAAAAAGAAAAAGAAAAAGAAAAAGAAAAAGAAAAATAAAAAAAAATAAGAAGAAATAAGAAACATTAATCATAAAAAAAGTGACGATTATTTAAAAATCATTTAAGAACTTTCAATACGCCATATGTTTTATACGAATAAATAATGATAATGCTTGTTATATGTATTATTACGTAGTCAACGATGGCTTGTTTAAATTTAACATAAAAGTAAAAATATGGAGATAACGTTTCGTGAAATATCCGTCCATCATAGTTGGCCGACTTTCTCGCACGAGTTCGTCACGAAAATTGTATAGTATTGGTGAATAATACAATACACAGAGAGAGAAATTTTTTTCGCGCAGAATAAGAAGGTCGTTGAACGATAGGAAAACGACACCGACAAAATAGCGCGACAGAAGTAACACCGACAGACGACGACTCAAGTCGTGGCCACTTCTCGTAGGTCGTAAGGCTGCACAACGTGATGTAAAGAGGCCGAGGACAAGCAAGAGATCGATAGATCTCCCGAAATGATTCTCTCTTTCACGCAGCCTACCGATCATAAAATATCGAGTATATACCCTCCCATTTCGAATAAATTTAGATAAGAAAAATCTACTTTTTTTACATGCCGATATAATATTTACCTAACTTTATATATATATATATATATATATATATATATATATATATATACCACCACCCCATCCTCTTATTTTTCGTATCAAAAGATATTTAAAATATTGAGGAAAAAAAACATATTAAGGGGACCGGAAAGTAATGTCACTTTCTTAAATTAAATTCAAACGAATAAATTTTTAACAATTTTTAACAATTTTTAACAATCAAATATCGACATACGCAGAAACGACATTACCTTCTGGTCCTCCTAATATATATATATATATATATATATATATATATATATATATATTCCAAAAATGATAATAAAATATTATTTTAATCAACAGAAATTACAAATTATGATACCTAATCGATGATTTCTATCTCGAATGATCCAAGTTTCTCAAAATTGACTAGATTATTTTTTAATCGAGATATACGTAGTATATAAATATTCAAATAAAAGAAAAAGAAAAAAAATACATATACATAATACGTTACACAAGACGTATAGAAAATCGTCGGAAAGCCTAAATGAAAGCAGAAATCGTTCGTTCTCGAAAGAACGCTCAGGAAGATCGATTCGAAAATGTCGGTCAAACGTTCCATCCATCCCCACCATATCCTGAGAGAGAGAGAGAGAGAGAGAGAGAGAGAGAGAGAGAGAGAGAGAGAGAGAAAGAGAGAAGAAAAACACTCGAGAAATTGTGCCCAGAGATCCTTTTCAAAACGAACGTCCCTCCCTTCTCTTTCTCGCTCTCTCTCTCTCCCTCTGACACATACGTATATGTGTATATACGCATACACATGCAACAACCCTTTTTTTTTTCTTTACTAACTCGTTGCAGTTTCTGCGACGTTATGAATCGGTCGAATAGAATGCGTTGTTGGCTTCACTCGAGCAGGGAGAATAAGGCGTAGGTTCGATGACGTAGAGTACGTATTTTCACTACTACGCCGCGTATATCACGCGACCCGATCCCCCACTACCCTTGCTCGCTAGCATTATACAGTGCACCCCATCTGACCACCCAGCTAAAACACGCCAACAGCAGCGTTGACGCTACAGCATCGCGGCTGTACTTTCTACAAACAGCAGGAGTTCTCGATATTCAACAACCCTTCTCGCACAAGCACGCCCGCACGAGCTGTTTATATGCGTAAACATTAAATGAGCATTAACTTCAATATTCTAATGCAAAATTTAATATCGAATTAAACGATTGTTCGTGATAATATCATTATGATAAGAAAAAAAAATTGCAGTCAACTGAGACGAAAGTAATTAACATTCGTGATTAAATTAGCATTAAGATAATAACGATAGAAAAGTTTTCATTTATTTTTCTTTCTTTTCTTTCTTCATTTCTTTCTTTTTTGTTTAGAGATCTGATCAGAAAAATAATATGAAGGAATAAACGTATTATAAAAAGTTTTATAACATTTACATTCAATTGAATAATCCAAGAGCTAAAATTAAGAATATATTGTCACGTAAAAATTACGAATCGAATTTACATGTTATTTTTCGAGTAAAAGTCACATTTATTACTAAGAAAAAAAATTCTGATAGTAAAGAAAAGAAAAAAGAAAAAAGAAAAAAGAAAGAAAAAAGAAAAAAAATTCAACGACGATAATTATTGGCCCACGCGATATATTAAAGTATATGTATCGTTCTTTTACTACCTTTTTCTATATCACATCTTTGCTAATGCTAAATAAATTTTCCTCGTCTCTCTCCCTCTCTTTTCCTCTCCCTCCCTCTCTCTCTTTCTTCCTCTCTCCCTCTTTCTCTCTCTCTCTCAAGCCCCTCCCTACCCATCCCTTTTAATATCACCAAGCCAGCCAGCCAGCCAGCCGCCACCTACTCCACCTCTTCTTTCACCTCCAACATCGTGCACATTCGTAACCATGGCGATATTGATCGAGCTAGCAAGCAGGCAGCCAGGCAGGAGGCAGGCAGGCAGGCAAGCAGGCAAACAGGCAGGCAAGCAGGCAGGCAGGTAAGAAGGCTGCTTAGTTGGTTGCTTGCTTGCTGTAAGCTTTCCAGCACTAACTGACAAGACAGATTGACAAAACCTGCTCTAACTGACCGATTGAATCATTGATTGTGACTGTTTTAAGTCGTACTAACTTTTTCATCTAGAAGATCATCTAACATAAATATGATAATTTCAACTTGTTACTTTTTCTTCTTCTTCTTCTTCTATTTTCAACCTCCCTTTCTTTCTACTGTTACATCTCGAATTATTCATAAAAGTATCGTGACGTTGCATATAAACGACTTAATGAACGAATCGATAATAGATATACATATGTACATAAGTTACGTGAGTACGTAGTTGAAATATAAAATGTTACATTTACTTTCACCGTGATCTCAATTTAATAAGTTTATCGTGTTAATTTTGTCATTTAATTTAAACACTTCAGTTTCGTTTAAATCTAACTTGAAACGAATATCACTTATTTCGCTCCTTGATATTTGAAAAACATACTTTATATAACTCTGATTTATATATCTCAGGACACAAGGACGAGAACAAGAAAGAGAAAGACAGACGCACACACACACACACACAGACAGAGAGAAAGAGAGAAAGAGAGAGAGAGAGAGAGAGAGAGAGAGAGAGAGAGAGAGAGAGAATTGCACGGTTAGAAATAAGGCGCGAAGAAAAGTGGATCGATAAATCAGAGGATAATCCCAGCTAGCTAGTACATCTCAAGGCGTTTTCACGGATACAATTTTCCTCGATTTTCCGCGCGAGCTACGTGCATCGTCCTTATTGCCTTAGGTAACTTGTCGATGATAAACTGCATAGTAAATCTACTTGAGAAGAGTTAGTTAGTTCTCTTTTTTTTTTGTTCTTCTTCTTCTTCTTTTTCTTCTTCTTTTATATCAATGACATTACCGGAAACTCCCGAGACACCATAAAAATTTGATTTTCTTTAGCTTTAAAAAAGAGGCGTCAAATTTCGCGAATAAGTACGTTTTAAAAACTTGCCTAGGAAAGTTATATCGAACGAGAAAAGTTTAATAATCGCATCGTCCGAGATTATTTCGATTATTTCTCTCGTTAGAAAGAAAATAAGTAAAGAATTATATTAAACAGCTCTCATTGCTTTTTATGTATTCATATTTATCTATATGAATATTATATACACGCACGCACGCACGCACACATATCTTTATGATATGATTTTATAAAATCGATGCATGTTCGATGTATTTTCATCAGTTCCATTAGTATCGAGTCTATAGTAATTACAAATCTTATATATCACTATAATATAGTATAAATTGTAACGTAATAATCACAAAATAATAACAACATATAATTATATATATATATATATGTGTGTGTGTGTGTGTGTGTGTGTGTGTGTGTGCGTGCGCGCGCGTATATAGTAAATTATTATTCTCCTTTACATTGAAATATAATAAGATAGCCCTGATTGTGCGTAAAATTCTACCGTATAATTTACTACCCTGATTATTTCAGTTAATTACAATATTTCGCATTACTTCCTTTCAATCTAAGAAGAGGGGAGAAAAAAAGGAGAGATGAACGAATTTCTATTCGACGTATGAAGGAAGGAAGGAAAGTGTTGCAATAACAAGGTATTATTAGCTATCTCGTTCCGCTGCCGGCGCTAAAGCCAACACGCGAAAGATGTTCTTTTTCTTCTTCTTCTTCCTCTTTCCGCTTCTTCTTCGTTAACCATTCAACCTGTCTCTTTTACATCTATCTTTCGTATTTCTCACGCTCGAGTAAATCGACTGTTTTGTATTTTTCTAAGGACCAAGTTCCTTCCCCGTATGAAAGAAAATATGCAAATCTATTACAATGCACATGTATGTACATAGGTGAAGGAAGGGAAATAAATGTATTGTAATGAAAAACATATAAGCAAACATATGTATTATAAAACAAAATGTATAAGCAAATAGATGCATTGTAATATCTACATGTAATATCTACTTTTAATCACAATAACATACTTTACTAAAGTATATTTGTATAATATCCTTTAGTAATACTATAATAAAATAATTTAGACAATTAAAAAAACGTGAAACAATAATCATGCACGCACATACACACCTATGAACTTTTATTATTCCAGAACGAAAAAATGTCTCACAAAATTTTTATTATTTATTTATATATATATATATAAAAGATAAAAAAAAAAAAGAAATAAAAAAATAAGTAAATAAAAAATAAATAAAAAAAGATAAAACGTGAGATACGATTTTTTGCCCTTAGTCTAACACGCGTATATATTTACATACATATGTACGTACACGTAGACGTCCTTCGAATTACGAATGAATTCTTGAATCACGGCGCGTCTCTCTCCGTGAATATATGTACCAGTAGCATGCAAAGCGCGGTTTCTCGCCTACTCGCCCGCGCGCACACCAAGAAGGACGGTCCACGCGACAGAAGCACGCACATACATATGTAGACAAAGAAAGAAAAAGAGAGACAGAGAGAGAGAAAGAGAGAGAAAGAGAGAGACCATCGCAGAGGCGCAGTAGTCACAAGTATGCACACCCACTCGAACTGCATCCATTCATAAAAGTGGCGAAAGGCCGTAGCTGGCTGGCTGGCTGGCTGACGGCCTCGAGTTCTACGCATCGACAAACACGCGTGTATATGTACGTATATGTAAGAGAGAGAGAGAGAGAGAGAGAGAGAGAGAGAGAGAGAGAGAGAGAGAGAGAGAGAGAGAGAGAGAGAGAGAGAGAGAGAGAGAAAGATACTCGACGTCACATACATACATAAATACGTATGTAGTACACATGTGCATTAATTCACTGCTTGAGAGAGAGAGAGAGAGAGAGAGAGAGAGAGAGAGAGAGAGAGAGAGAGAGAGAGAGAGAGAGAAATTGTGTGCTAATGGCCGATCGCTATCGATGTGCACCACCCGTAGTAAATCCAAACGGACTTCCCGCCAAACTGCGAGCACGCATACACAAACTATGTTATTGTCCGCTCTGAGAACGCTTCTCATGGCTTATTGGATCAGCTGACTTTGAAATTTCTATGCACATTACCTTGGTATCGAATCGATAGAAAATTACATACCCATATATATGCACAAAGCGTATGCGCGCAAACGAACACGCACACGCACATGTACACGCATAATGGAGCAAAATTCTTTAATCGAATATTTTCAATAAACATTCAAAGAGAAAGTACATATGTATGTATGTGCGTATATATATGTGTGTGTTTATGTATGTATGTATGTATATATAACATATTCAAACTTATATTATCATCCGTCGGAAGAGAATAATCAAGGCATGTATCACCACAATGACCATGTCAGTATCATCGAATGAAGAGAGGACGAAGATAGAATAAGAGCAAGAGACAGAGAGAAAGAATCGCGTAAGGTTGAGGTTGGGAAAAGTAAAGTTAGATCGCGCCGGTAGACAACTGCGGCCTGAAAATAGCGCAGTACTCACTGTCTGGCTATGTGGCTGACTATGTGTCTTTTACTCTTGCGACCAGCACCGGCCAACAGCAGCATCGCGTCCATCTGAAACCATACACCCGATGCCGGAACCTTCCTAGCGTTACAACAAAAGTCATCGTTCTACTCAAGTTACTCGACTTTCTTTCTTCGTAACAAAACACATCTCCCTTCTTCAACCCCATCTTCAACCCCATCTTTAACCCCAACCCCAATTTCATTCTCAATCTCCGCCTCAAACCTTTCGATTCTATGTCGTTCTGTAAAAGTACCTTAATAAATCATATTTTCTTGTTTAAATTTTTACATCCTTAGACATTTATTAATCAATTAAAATGATCGTCATTTCCAATCGTTTTTATAAAAATTTGCTAATTTTATAATCTTCCTAACCTTTTTCTCGGAACTATATAAATAAGTATATGATATATTTTATTATAAATTCATTACGTATATATACGTATGAGATATATCCTAAATATATTCAAGTAATCGTTAATAGTTCTGACATTGACACGTGCCGAATATCAAGCTGAGATTTTACAGAGAATCGATGATATTTCTAATATTTCGTAGATAAAATTATAAGAGAATATATTTTCATACCTTTAAGATGTTATATCGCAAAGAAATTTGAAAAAATGTTTGTAATAAAATTTGAGTGCCGGTCGTACGTAAAAAAAAATTTTACTTATTGAAAAAAGAGGGGGAGAAAGAAAGAGAGAGAGAGAGAGAGAGAGAGAGAGAGAGAGAGAGAGAGAGAGAGAGAGAGAATATAAAAAATGAAGAATATTTGAAAATTCGCAGAGAGACAAGATCTAATAATGACACGCCTAAAAAGTGTCTCATGATTAAAAGATGAATCACATATATATTTTTTCTTCTTCTTCTTCTTCTTCTTATTCTTTCTTTTCTATTCCTATGCATTCAAAGTCTAGTCTCGATACTAGTTTCTACCAAGAATCGATGTAATCGACATTCCAAAGGTTACGCGCGAGATAGGGATTTCCATTCTATCCCCACCACCGTTCTAACATTCTTCCTACGTTGACTCTAAAACGTGCTTCCGTCTCTGCTAGTCTCATAAAATTTGATACGTACAGATTCTTTTAACGCCCACATGAACGTGGAATTCTCGTAAACGTGACGTTTAAAAGTGTTCGATAAAATAGTACAAGAATGAATGTTACGAGTTACGAGAATTCTTTTTTCTTTTTTCTTTTCCTTTTCTTTTTTTTTTTTCTTTTAATTTCTATAACTATTTCAATTTTTTTCGCGAATATATATGTAGATAAGATACATGCATATTTAGAGAATGTAAAAAGGAAAAAACTCGAAGATATTTTTAAATGATATTTTAATGGGGAGGAGGGAGGGGGAGGGGAGTGGGAGGGGAATAAAAAAAAGAAAAAAAGAGAAATATCGTTTCTATTAATAACTATATAAACAGGGAAAATTTCTCGTGATAGTTTATGTACAAGTCACGCCCGCGTGATGATCGTGTCTAATAATTGCTAACTGAGGAAGAGAGAAAAAGAGAGAGAGAAAGAGAGAGAGAGAGAGAGAGAGAGAGAGAGAAGAGAGAAGAGAGAGAGAAAGAAAGAGAGAAAGAGAGAGACACGCGATAGGCGATAAGCACGAACGTACTCGCGAACGTACGTACGACCATGACCCAAATTTAAGCTTCCTCTCTTCTCTTCTTTCATCCTACGTTTGATTCATTAAAAATTTGCGGAAGCTTTCGTGCGAAGTGGAACGAATCGGATGTTACAATGGAATAGGTATATATTTTTCCGTGAAATAAACATCATTAACATATTTAATAACATTTTTAATATATCGTCTCTGTCTGTCTCTCTCTCTCTCTCTTTCTTGAACTGTTAAATCTATTCAAAAAAAAGAAAAAAAAAAAAAAATAAAGAAAATTCATTGGATTATGTAACATCGTGAATAATTTTTTGAGACGCAAAATTGGTTTTTGATCTTCTCGTTTCTTTTTTTTTTTTTTTTATTTCCGTTTCTCCGATTCATTTATATACTTGAACTTTAATAATTTCGTGTAACTTTGAATTCACGTATTTATACATCATCCTCACATAACTATTGTAAATTTGATTTAATTTCTTTGTGATAATAAAATTGATTTCTTCCTCGTATTTAGAAATATTAATGTTCGTTGAATATATTGGTAACAATTAGTATAGTGTGATAATTCTAGTACAAGTAGTATGCTATTATTTTCACATTATATAACTTTTTCGTAGATAAGAAAAAAATATTTCGGTTTGAAAAGGTTAATGTAACTGGAGTATACTAGGTAGCTATTAATAAATCGTAATATAACGAAATAATCTATATGATATCATAAATCTTATCGTATGTCAGATTTAATCTAGATGCTCTAAGTGCAATGAAATTGTTTAAAAGACAAAAAAGATGAGAGATAGAAAGAAAGAGAGATAGAACTCGAGGATAGACAAAATATAACTGGTGAAGATAATTTTAGTAAGTTGTAATTTAAGAAAATAATTAATATGATATCATATATAGATCTTATCGCGGATAAGATATAATCTTCGCGATACTAGATTCAAGAGAGTTGCTTTAAAGGCACAAAAAAGTAAAAAAAAAAAGTAAAAAAAAAAAAGAAGAAGAATAAAGAAAAAAGAAAGAAGAAACAAGAAAACAAAATAAACTTAAATCAGCGTGAAGGCAAGAATGCGGGAAAAGACAAAAATAGAAGAAAGAGGGAAGAGGAGAAAGAAGAGAAGAGGGAGGAAAAGGAAAGAGAGAAAAAAAATCGAAAAGAGATAGAGAGGGAGAGAAAGAGAGAGAGAGAGAGAAAGAGAGAAGGAGGAAAGGGAGAGGGAAAGGGAGAGAGAAAGAGAGAAAAAAAGAGACGCGTTCCGCTTCGTTTCGAACAGTCGATGCGGATGTAATAGCGTATCATTAAGTCCGCACGCGAGGAAACTTGGCGCCGCGAAAGCCGTACCGCCGCCGCCGCCGCCGCCGACGCCGCCGCCGCGCGTGTTACGCTACGCTACTCTACTCTCTCAAAAACAACGCTGCAATGCAACAAAACCGACGTATGTTACAACGTTAGACGAACGCGACGTGTAATTAGATACGCATTCCATGACGCGCTCGCTAATATCGTCGATAGGATCTACAAGATTGGCAAAATTCTTTTTGATAAATGTCGCGACATTTTATATCTTCGAATTAATTGAATCTACTATCTCTTAATTGAAATTAAATAATACGAGATTAAAGATTTATCCTATCACGTGCATATGTATATTTCCCAATATTTATCCTAATTTATCTTCACGATATAAGTATGACAAATTTTTATTATCATTCGTCTTCTATAATTTTAGTTCACTTTCAAATCATATATTTACATATGTGGGTGTGTGTGTGTGTGTGTGTGTATTACTTTAATCTTATTTTATTTATTAATTAACAATTAATTTTTATCACGTCGGTAGGTTAATGTTTACTAACTTTAATTTATGTTTTATATAATGCAATTATAGTGTTTAATATAAATTATATCATTTCATCTATCGAAAAAAAATTGTTTTATAAGGGATTAAAAGTATTGGTTTATAAATAATATCGGTTTATAAATAATTTCAATATTGTATGTATAAATAACATTTTTATATATTTCATAGTGATGTATATTATTTTATAAATTGAAGGTTTTTTTTTTGATACATCTATATTCGCATATTACAAAATTTATGATTTAAAAAAACATCATAAAAATAAGTTTTATGTATAATATGCAAATGCAGAGATGCATAGATAAAAAAGAATATTTTTTTTTTTTCCTTAACTTACGGCACAAAAAATAAATTAGAAAAAAAAGTACTTATTTTTACGATATTTTTTTATCAAAAATTATGCAATATACAAATAAAAAAATATATATGAATTATTATCGTTAATTTGTTTATTTAGATATTTATATAAAATATTGAAAATTCTAACACTATACTTTATTAATTATGGTGTACAATCTAATATTTGAGATTGACACAGATAGAATTAAAATATCATATTGTTTGTCGAATTATTTAAATGAAATAGTAAATCAATTCGATAAAAATAATTGAAATATTTCGAACAAAAGCATAATTTTATTATCATTAAAAAAGATTTTGAAAAAGAAATGAGATTTTGAAAATTAAATCCTAAAGTAATAAGATATAAAATAATTTATTCGCTGTGTTCTAAAGGTATATTTGAAGCCAACTAGCACGAGAGAAGCTGTAAGAGCGAACAAAGCACGAGTTGTCGTTTGGATTCCCGCCGTCCTTGCATCTCGAAGCACGCGCACGAGGAGGAGAAAAGGTACGGAACGAGGTCGTGAGAGGGCCAAGGAAAAAGAAAGCTTTCCCGCCCAGCAAAATTCGAAATATTTTTTACTCGATCAAATAAATCCTTTGCAATCTTTATTTTCTATCAAAACTTTTAATTTATTTTTAATAAATTGATTTCATCGAATATATCATGTAACGATAATTAATTTATACCAACCAAGATTTCTAATTAATTAAAATAAACTTAATGGAATATATTTTGTTAGAATAAATTTAAAATGGTGCCACTTTTGGATTTTTTTTTTCTTTCTTTTCTTTTTTCGTTATTTAGAATCAATAGTCTCCGAAAAAAATGCATTTTGATGTTTCAAATTGAAAACAACTATTATTTTATTAAATATTCGAAATATCTATTGCCAATCTTCCCATGCAATAATAAGATCTTTGATCGGACTTACATTGAATATTTTACAGTAAGCTTAATGTAATCTGACGACATTCTTCAACTATACTCTGCTAAAGTTCTTTTAAAGCCGGTTAAATGGCATATACTCTGGATTATAAATATCCAGACAGATAAAAAAAAAAAGAAAAAATAGCAAATCAAATTAATAGATAAATTTAGCTTTCAAATAAGTCAAAGTACAGCTTTCCAGTCAAATTATAATATTCAATAAAAAGAATATAGATAATTTTGTTATAATACCAATTCACACACATACATTCATCGAGAAATGCACTATGTACTGCAAAATGTTTGATGTAAACTGATGAGCAATGATTTTTTTAATGCATGGATTTCGACGATACACATTTTGAATATTTAATAAAAGTTTTCTTTTTTCAACCTGAAATTGCATTTTCTCGGAAAGTATTGACTTAAAATAAAAAAAAAAAAATAAAAATAAAAATATATTATATCATAAGAACTCATCGAAAACAAAATTGATCTGTCCTGGTGATATTTTCAAAACAATCATTAAATTTCATAATAATCCTGGTCGGACAGTTTTAGAACTCATTAGAAGTTAAATATTAATTAAATAATAAATTAGTCGATCCAATGATCATCCATTAACTGTAAACGCTTAACATACAGATATAATTACGCGTATGAATGTTCACATCAAACATATATTTTAATTAATTTAAATATGCATATAATTATACTATACCTACTAATAATAATCATAATTATCGAGAACAAATTACCCTTAAAATGGAAATAAGACATGTATGATTTGAAAATAAGAAGGAAAAAAAAGAAATTGATTAATAATATAATCTAAAAAGTATCAATAATCGGTTGATCAAGTATCAATGAAAAGTATCAATAATGATTGATGATTGAAAATAATATGATTTTAATTTTTTAATCGATTACTAATGATCGACTTTCTATTCAAATACCTCTTTTTTTTTCTTTTTTTTTTTTATTTACTTTTCTTTAGATTTATGTTTCTCTTCGAAATGTTTTCGATGGCAATGTATATATATATATATATTTATACACACACACAGAAAATATGTCTCTGTGTATACGCAGGTACGATATAAGCGTAGATTGTCACCGTTACACGTGGATCTCGGCAATGCTCAAAGCTACGAAGAAGTAGTAGTCGTGAGACAAGAAAGGTGCACTTTTCTTTTATTTCTGTCTGGCAAGAGCCGAAGGAAAATGGGTCGAGGCGCTCGAGACGCGACGCGCTCTTCTCTTCCTCCTACTCTTCTCTCCCGAGCTCGCTTCGAGAAACGACCGCCGCGGCCGTTTCGTTTCGCTCCCTCGGAAATCGGAGCTCCCGTCAAAGGTCTCTCTTCCACATATATATATATACGCGTAGATAGAAAAGGGAGACGCCAAAAGAAAGAAAGAAAGAAAGAAAGAAAGAAAGAAAGAAAGAAAGAAAAAAAGAAAGAAAGAAAAAAAGAAAGAAAGAAACAAACAAACAAACAAAGAAAATAAAAAAATAAAAAATAATAAGAAATAAATTATTCCAAAAAAGAATTAACAAAATGAAATTTTTCCAATAAAAAAGAAATTAAGTAATTATATAACAAAATAATAAAAATTGTAATAGGAATATCTACGTGTATATATATATATATATATATATATATAGCTATACGTAAATTCTCATATAAAATGATATTTAAACAATCCTAGGTTTCGATATAATGTTGGCTAGAAATTTTTAGATTTTTAGATTTTCATTCCTTTATCATTTTATATATTTTTTTGAAATACATATGTGGTTTTTTTCCTCTTTTCTTTTTTTTTCTTTTTTTTTCTTTAACTACTTGAATTTTTGACAAAAATATATTCCTGTTTGTCACGTCAATGTTATTTATATAACTTAAAAAGAGAACAAAAGAAAAAATGAAACAATGTAAAAAAAAAAAACAAATTTGGAAGCTAATATCGTCTTTTTTCTCTTTTTTTTTCCCTCCATTAAATCCGAATATTCACAAAACACAATTTATATAAAGCGACATTTTTACGGAACGAAATATCCCTGTTTTACGAGGATTATCCATATGTATATAATAATATCATCGCATACTTCTTTTTTTTTTTCTTTTTCTTTTTCTTTCTTTTTTTTTTTTTTTTTTATTTCTAACCATGTTCAACCTTAAATTTAACCTTAACTATAACCTGCATAGATATTTACCGAATAACTGTGACTGTATAGATATTCAACGAAGAATTGTATTGTCTCTATGATGAATAATGTATTATGAATTTAACATAACGTAACATTATCTCTATTTTATTCTATGATTTTATCTCCCATTTACCATTACACAGCAAAATATTTTTTGACGATAAAATATTTATTATATGTTAAAGAAATTCAGTTCTTTCGATTTTTGTATCATTTTAAAAGAAATCGCTTAGGTAGCGTCCTCGATAATGCAACGTATGTATAGCGTTAAATATGTGAGAACATAATTTCGAATTTAAGTTAGAAAGGATAAAGGTTAGACAGAATAATCGAAGAAAAGAAAAGGACAGAGTTTAGAGCAGGTGCAGGTTGAGAGTAAGATAGAAAAAAAGAAAAAAAGATCTGGAATAATATTTAATGGCGATAAAATATAACAAAAATAATCAAAAGCAACAGAATAAATATATTATCGACGAACTAAAGCAAACGATATAAAATGGCAGATATTAGATAAAAAAGATTTATTTTTAACACATATAAAGAAAAAGAGAGAGAGAGAGAGAGAGAGAGAGAGAGAGAGAGAGAGAGAGAGAAATCGAAGAAAAAAATGAACAAAAAAATAATACAGTAGAAATATAAATTAAAATAAATTCAAAATTCAAGTATTAGTAATAAATATGTATGCACACATAAATATGAATAAGAAATCTGTTGTATTGTTTTTCGTTAACTCTTTATAAAACAATTTTTTCAATCTATCTATACAAAAATAATATAAAATGAAACTTATAAATAATCTTTTATAATATTAATATAATTATAATATAATAATTATAACTTATAGTTAGTTATAAGTAATAACTTTAGGTATATTAATCTGTGATATTTTCGTGACAAAAAATAGAATAAAGCGTTAAAAAATATAAATACACACACACACACACATACGATTGTATATAACTTAAAAATTATACGAGTTAAATATGAAAATTATAAAATTATAAAGTGTTAAATACAAAAACAATTCGTTCTTTTATCCTTCAAACTGTTTCAATCCTTCCTTCGTATTTTAACGTATACAACTTAAACATATTATATATAAATATGTTTTATATTTATAAATGATTCGTGTAATGGATGTATCACGTGCGTGAAAGTATATATATAATATTTCGTCAAAATGGAACACCATTGATCGGTGGAAGGCTATTCGAGATCTTGCTTCTCATGCAATATCTTCCTCTCGAAACAAAGTGCTTTAACGGCATGATGAGTTATGTACATAGACAGTTCCAAATATATGACGAGACATGTGATGAAAGAAGGAGAGAAAATGTAAAAGAAAAAAAAAAAAAAAAAGAAAAAAAAAGAAAAA
The DNA here is from genome assembly GCF_050613455.1 of Vespa mandarinia. Taxonomy (NCBI): domain Eukaryota; kingdom Metazoa; phylum Arthropoda; class Insecta; order Hymenoptera; family Vespidae; genus Vespa; species Vespa mandarinia. The sequence goes on from NC_140819.1 coordinate 3,443,027, forward strand.
AAAAATAAACAAAAGAAAAGAAAAGAAAAAAAATAAAGGAAAGGTAAAAAAAACAGAGGGAAAGAACTTGTTTGATGGTAATCAAACTAAATCGATCCTTCCTCCAGCACAGATAACATATTGGAGGAAGTATTATTAAATAGGATCGCGACTACAGGGTAAATTCAACATATTGTCCCTGTAAATATGTCAATCGGGTAACTTCTTTCATGTTGGATAAAAAAAAAGAAAAAAAAAAAAGAGAGAATTCAAATATGATCAATGACATGATATCTGATTGGTCTCTTATTATTACCATTTCACAAGAATTAATCGACGCAAATGATTTCTATGTTAGGCCCACTGCAAGATCCATTAAGAGATGCGAGAGAAAATATCATCGAGCATGACAGAGTCATAAAGAAAAGTTTGAAAATGCAATATAACACATTGGTGCCGACTAAAAAAAAAAAAACAAAAAAAAAAATTCATCGTCCTTTATTTAATGATTAAGAAGGAGATAATAACTCATGGAAAAATATATTTATCACATTTGATAAATAATATAAGAAAATGAAGAATTTCATAATACATCTATTTGACGATTTAAAAAGTTTCTTTCAACTTTGTATTATAAAAAAAAAAAAAAAATATATATATATATATTAACCAACAAAATCCAAACAATTTTAATAACCTTTTTAATGATAATAGATTCGGCACAAACGTGTTACATTCGAATTGAGGAAGATGAATCGTTAAAATCGAAAAGATTCACAAAACCGAATCAAAAACAATTTCATTAACTTACCTTGGAAAGTTTCTCGCCCTCGTGATGTGGTAGCAACGTCCTAAGAGATTGGAAACCGGCGTTGATACTCTGCATACGACGTCGCTCATTGCTGTTGGCGATTTCTCGCCGCATCCGCTTTTCCTGCTCCATGTGGCTACGCGGTGTGACACGTCCAACGTTATTACCACCGCCAGCACCGGTATTACCCGAAGCAACGTTTTGGCCACCTACACGACGAGCTGTTACTGTGTTACTCTTTGATTGTTGTTGTTGTTGTTGTTGAGTATCCGCGGCCTCAACGGCCGCCACGCTCGTCACCGAGCTCTCCTCCACTTTCTCGATACTACTGTAACAAAACATACGAGAATAGAATATTAAGTACTAAATGATGAAAAAAAAGTACAATAATAATAATAATAATTATAATAATAATAATAATAATAATAATGTAAAATTAAAGTTCTCACGTTTTTCGATTTCGTAAAAAAAAAAGAAGAAATAAAAAAAAGACAGATGAAAGATCATTCATTTTACGTCGCAAATATGTATGTATACATATAAAAAAAGGCGGGTAGGGAGAAGAAGGAAAAAAAGAAGAAAGATAAGAGGAAAATTTATATAATGTTTATTATTCATTGCTTCGTATTATGATTACTCCGAGGTTTTCTTTTTAGTAGCCAAATATAGTCGCCGCGTCAGAACGAACCATCAGAGAAAGTGTGAAAAATAAGGGAAAGCGGCTTTCTTTTTTCTTCTAGAAGCTTTTAAGAAAATTGACATAACGCGTAGACACATCCGTCTTGGTGATGACATCGAACAGAAATCATACTCAAAACGAAAACTTAAAAATATATCTATCTATATTGGAAAAGAAGTTTAGTGTCAAAAAAAAAAAAAAAAAAAAAAAAAAAATAAAAAAAAAAAAAAAAAAAAAAAAAAATAAATAAATAAATAAATAAATAAAATAAAAATCAAATAACAAAATAACAAAAAAAAGAAACGTTTTGTAAATAATACTATTTAGATGCGTTCTTTATAAAAGCACAAAACGATAATAATTTAATAATAAAAAATGGAAGACGTCTCGAGCGTGTCTTCTTCAATGATAGGTACATAACGTATATAAAAAGTAGAGTACAAGAAACGATAGGATTTTATTCAATAAACGAGACAGCGTCGCTCAAATACGGCATTAGATGTCAATCAACGTACGACACAGACAAGGGGAGTGTTTACGTTCGTAGAAAAGCTTATTGAGAAACAACACAGGCATTGGTACGAGCCATTAATGGGTAACGAGACATTCCAAGGAGAAAAGAAATGCTTAAGGGAAAAAGAAAAAAAAAAAAAAAAAAAGAAAAAAAAAAGAGGAAAAAAGAGAAAAAAAATAAAAAATAAAAAAAAAATAAAAAAACAAACAAACAAATAAACAATCAAAATAAGAACTTATCATTTTCAACAAAATGTCCAAAATTAAGATATTATTTTTAATTCGGATGCATTTACGAATAAAACAATCACATACTAAAAAAAAAAAAGAAAAAAAAAAGAAAAAAAAAACATATACTTCGAAAATCGCACTAATACAAGGACAATACGTATCTTTCTTCGTGGGTTAAAAATACCATGAATTGATAAGATACATATGTATGTAATAGGTTACATTCGCGTGGCAGCCGTATCTAAAAAGTGAAACTCGGTTAAATGTGTAAAGGTAACCTTCTATTTGCTATTAATATACATATATATATATATATATATGTGTGTGTGTGTGTGTGTGTGTACATCATATATATATATGCATACATATATATATACATATATATGCACACGCATGTAATCATTCGGACGTAGAGGAGACACGTATGAAATACACGATATACATACAGAAAGAGAAAAATAAAAAGAGAGAAAAAGATAGAAAGAGAAAGAGAAAGAGAAAGAGAAAGAGAGAAATGTGCTTCGTAGTGGTAAATCGTGGATCGTTGCTGACGATATACGCTGTTTTGCTATCTCTCTCGCACACTCAGCTCGCGTGAGTCACCAACAGCTGATGGCTGGCGCCACTCAGCTGGTTGTTACCGGTGCCCGAGCGTCGCTATCTCCAACCGTCGCGATCAGCTGCGCGCGAGTGAGAGAGATAGAGAGACAGAAGCTAGAAAACGCGAACGGAAAGGACGTTCCGCTGACTCGAAGAAGAACACAGAGAGTAGGTAGGATGTCAGTCTGTCTCTCTCTGTCCCTCTCTTTCTCTCTCTCTCTCTCTTTCTCTCTGTGTATTTGCCTTGACGAGAGAGGATCTATAAAGTTAGATCGTTGCTCGCGCTCTTTTTCCTTGATCGACGACGTGTACGCGCATGCCGCCTTCGTTCTTCTTTCTTTCTTTCTCTCGTTTTCTGCCACCAATCATGATTTATTCTGTGCGAAGTCAATCGCCTTCTTAGATTTACTAAGAGACTAATACGTCTGCTTTTTCTTTTCTTTTCTGTTTTCTTTGTTTTTTTCTTTTCTTTTCTTTTTTCTTTTTTCTTTTTTTCTTGTCTTATTTCTTTTTCCGTAACTTCGTTTTTTAACATGACTTTATAACTAACGCATATAGATCACTCTAATCATTTTAGATTAAAATATCACGATCTTTTAAATGGGGGAAATGAAAAGCCAGATGTTTGATATGCTTCTGGAATTTCTAATACACTTAAACACAAGTAGTAGACAGGAATAAAACGAATTTAAAAATTTTTAAAGAGCTAAATTTATACAACCTTTCGCGTCCATAAGCCTTTCTTAAAGGAAAGATTAAGTGTTCTGAAATATTCGTTCATAAATCATTAAAGCCCCAAGATTATTACATCTCTAAATGATCGAAGATATTATATTAATTTGATTGATTGAAATTAAATAAATAAGTATCGATAATAAAAAGATATAAAATTTAATCGTCATAAAACTATACTAATAATCATAACGTTTTGCTTTAGGTTTTTTTTCAGCATGCAATAAATGATAAAGAGTCATTATGATTGTATGCCATCGATCTGGATACAAGTTCGATACTTGTACACGAGAAAGATTAAAAAAAAAAAAAAAAAATAGAAAACTGGAATACTCAAACGTTTATAAAAAATCAATTGAGATAACAGTCTCCCCCGTCCTCCTTTTACGTCCACTCAAAAAAAAAATCCTATTCGTATACTTACGATTACTCTATCTAGTCGTATCACAACCGATTGATAAAGATTGATAGTTTATAACGATAACAAACAGAAAATAAGAACAGAGAAGATGCGCTTGAATACATCGGCATGATTTTTGAATTGGATTAATGCTATTCATTTCGCATAAACATGATATTTTTTATTACGTGCAATGATCATATAATAAAACCACCCTTGTTAACCATCTTTGATCTTAACCATTAAATTCATAATAATTTTATATATGTATACCTATTCATTCGATCCCTAAATTCAATAGATACAGGTATTAAAACCGCACAATGATCCTGATTGCTATAAGATAGGGATGAAGGGATAACAAAAGACACGTGAAAAGGGGAAGAAAAAAATGAAGAAAAAAAAAATAAGAAAGAACTACGAAAAGAAAAGAAAAAGAAAAGAAAAGCAAAGAAAGGAACAGAACAGAAAAGAGAAGAACAGAGAAGAAGAAAAAAAGAAAATACGTAGGCTAAAAAGACGCATAGACTGTTCAGTCATGGGATCATGCTATCTTATACGGGATGGAACGCAGTTCAAGAATGGGGATGAGATTGGGAACGACCGGGCATATATTTAGCAGTGTGACGTAAGTCACAATCCGATGGGCGCCACGTTGAGTCCGTCTACGCTATACGTCTTTCTTTTTCTTACTTTTTCTTTCTCTTTTGTATTTCTTTTATTTATAAAAAAATTTTTTTCCTTTACATTCGCGTAATATATAAATATATTTTAAAACGACAAAAATGATTTTATTTTATTTTCTTTTTTTTTTTTTTCTTCCTAATCAAATTCTATTATTACAATTTATTGCAGAAAATTAAATCCATTTCACGGGTTATAGCTTACGCTCGAACGTTATTTGTTTTATAATAAAATAGTAGAGACGGCAGGGTGGGAGGGGAGGGAGGGAGGGCGTTAACTTCACCCACGCGTAACATTACGTAGCAAAAAGAAAGAGAGAAAGGAAGTCTTTACGCGAAATAGAAGGCGTTAATCCTGCCGCACCCTCTTCATCCTCCTTCTCCTTCCTTTTTTCCTTCTCCTTACGAGCCACGACGCACGTGTAACGCGGCTTCGGGTTGCACGACAGTATATGGAGCGTGAGAGGTCAACAGAGAAACCATTGTTGTCTGCTAGCGGAGGCCCGCCGGAACTCATCGCCGGTCCGTTCGAGATTATGCATTCGTATCTTTCACGAATCCTCTTCCAGAGATGCGATAAATAATTTCTCCATGATGCAATTTTTTTAATTTATTTGTTTCTTGGACGGCGCGGTAACAAATCAACCAGTTAATTTTTAATTTATTTCATTTGTTTATCACAAGCCTCTCCTCCCCCTCTCTCTTTTTGTCTTTTGCAATTTATTATACTAACCATTGTTTATCTTTCAATTTATCAAAAACAAAGGAAAAAGGCAAAAAAAAAAAATAGAAATAGAAAATGTTATACGTGCATAAATATAAATGAATATACATCTATGCACAAAAACGTGACTTATTTTTTTTTTTTGGACATGAAACAACAGATAAAATAATCCATTTTTTGCGCTACTCGAATAACTATGAAGAATTTATTAATATTCAATATCTTTGAAATAACTCTAGTTATTATTAGTAATACTCGTAATATGTTTGTTCAATTGGTAACATTTTTAATTCAAAAGATTATTCTTAAAAGCGATCAAATTTGCATAGTATGAACCTTTGGAGAAGTTCAAAGAAACTATCCCAACGTTAACATATTTAATACTTTACAAGAATATACGTATGTCCCGTAATAAGATAGCGACATATTATACAGTTGCGACAGGTGTTAAGCCCATTCCTAGACGAGGCCGGAAAAGTGCAAAATGAATGCGATGCAACGACGTGACATCTAAACGCATCGCGATTCTTTCCGTGTACAAACCACAAAGAGGTCGTACACCTATACCTATCCGATAAGAAAATACCGAGACGATCGATTTTAACATATTCATATATACTAGTTGAATATGTAAGAGTTGCAAAATTTTCATAAATTTTACTTGGCAATGATAAAATCTTTTTTCTTTTATTCTTTGTTTTTTTCTTCTTTTTACTTTTAAAATAAAAATAAAATTTTACATTATTATTATTATAATTATTATTATTATTATTATTATTATTATTATTATTATTATTATTATTATTATTATTATTATTAATATTATTATTATTATAATTATTATTATTATTATTATTATTATTATTATTATTAATATTATTATTATTATAATAATAATAATTATTATTATTATTATTTTATTATTATTATTATTATTATTAATTTTTATATTTATTCATATAACAATTACAAAAATACAGATATAATTCACTGCTTTTAATAATGTAATTCGATTAAATAAATGACAATTTTTTTTTAAGAGGTACGTTGCGTGCATCGATATTATTAATTACGCATAATACCCATATATCTACTATATTGTTAATAACAAAAATAAACATGACGTTATAATATTTGTCAAAAAATCTTTCTTGGAAATAAAATGATTCTACTTTTATGACGTGCGATATCCGATATTGTCATACACCATGTTTCCAACTTTTCTACAGACTTTATTTACAACTCTATTTTATCTTTTGCTTCGGAAAATGAGGGAAAACTATAAAGTGCGGCAGAACGAAAGGGACGAAACTTTTATGATTCCACATGACACACGAGAATTCGTTGTCGCTTCGACATGTTTAAGGTAAGTACTCTGTGGTTTCTAGGAAGGTGAAGGAGAGATGGGGGAGAAAGAAAAATAAAGTTTAAATTATGTTATACGTTCGCTCGAAAAGTATCTGCGAATCTTTTCATGACGTTTTTCATCTAATAACTTTCAGATGGACGGGGGAGGGAAGAAGGAGGAGGGCGGGGGCGCGTCAAAAAAATTCCATTGGCAGGAAACGCTCTTTTTTTTTCGAATAAGAAAAATACAAAATAATAAGAAGAAAAAATTAATAAAAAGAAATTTTTTTTTTTTTCTTTTTTTCTTGTTATAAATAAAATCCATTTAACACGTCAAAACTCAAAAAGAAAGAAGTAATTTTCTATATTTTTCTCTTTCATTTCCATCGTGAGATTAGATCAATATGAAAGATTAGAAGAAAAAGAAACCAAGTGTGATATGTAAGAAGAAACAAAAAGGAAGACAAACAAATAATATTTCCAAGAACTCTATTCGTCTTCTCTCGTATTTTTCCCATCATCGTTGTCGTTGTCGTCGTCGTCGTCGTTGTCATCATCATCATCATTATCATTATTATTATTATCATCATCATCATCATCATCATCATCAACGTTACGCGATCATTTATGATTCATCTCCTAAAAGGTACACTTTATGTTAGGCCGCCAATTGAGTTGACTATGAGCATCGCATCGCATCGCGTCGCGTCGCGTCGCGACGATGTCAAACATATGTAAACAAGGAATCGAGCTGAAGCACGGTGTGCTTCGAGTTATTTATAGAAGAGTCGATTATTGTGTAACAAACGCGACTTTTACGTAACACGGCCGTGGTATAACGGCCGATCTCTGTCTATCGTTCTGTCTGTCCGTTGGCCACTCGGTATCACTACTACTACTACTACTACTACTACTACTACTACTACTACTACTACTACTACTACTACTACTACTACTACTACTACTACTACTACTACTACTACTACTACTACTATTATTATTACTACTACTACTACTGCTATTACACTTCTACTTCTTCTTCCTCTTCTTTGATACGATAAAGAACTCGCGCGCTTTTTCTTTTCTCTGTTATCGTTCACCTTCTTTATTCCCGCCTTCCCCACATCAATCTGTCTTTTTCTCTCTTACTCTTCTCCTCCTCTTTCCTCCTAACCACTGTTTTTCTCTTATGTTAGCTCTTATCATTAACTTGAATCGTCTCTTACAAGGAAAAATCTCCAATCATGCGCCCGTCCGCGTGTATGTGTATATGTGTGTGTGTATGTGTATGTGTATTATGAAACTGTAAGAGCAACATCTTAAAGAAATATTTGAAAAATATCTTAAAACATTGAATAACATTTTCTGGATGTAACAATTATAATTGTTTGGTATGTAGATACGTAGAAATTAATGTGCTATACGAGATACGACGAATATTTTTTTTTTTAACTACTAAAATAATAGTAACTAATTGCGATGAAACGATAAACGAAAAAAAAATAGGGAAAAAAAAGAAAAAAAAGAAAAAGAAGAAGAAAATTATGAACTAAGCTTTTTACAAATATCAAATTTTAAAAATCCTTTATCGAGCGCAGTTGTGGGAAAAAAGATTCGCGCGTGTGTGTATGTGCGTGTATACATGCGCGCGCTTTTTCAACCTTATTGTCTTACACGTATTCTTATCAACGTGTATTAATATCAACAAAAACGTCCTTGACATAATTTAGATAGAAAGTTCGTTAGAAAGTTGGTATTTTTTAACATTTAATCGTCCTTCGCAATTTAATTAACTTTCATAGAATATCGTAAATAATTTTACCAAGCAATAAAAAATACTCGTTTAAAAAACACGTAATAGTGAATAATGTTGCTCTATCGTCAAAAAGTTTTCTCGAATCTGTCCGTATTATTTTGAGTTACTTAACAAATGAAAAATAAAAAATAAACTTCGGAATCTTTTTTCTTTTCTAAATATATAGGACGTATCATAATCATATTGTAAGATCATAAAAGAGATTTTTCTAACTTCGATCATTTTACTTCGAGAAATAAAGGTAGAATAAAATAAAATAAAATAAAATAAAATAAAATAAAATAAAAAAAAAAAAAGAAATTAAAAAAAAAACAAAATAAAATAAAATAACCTTTTCCAATGGAAGCTATTTTCAAACGGTTAAAAAATAACTTTTCGAAAAAGAAAAAGTCTGCGCGCAAAGAAGAGAAGTTAGCAATGATGTAAGAGCGGACTCGAGATAGAAAAAAAAAAAAAAGACAGAGAGAGAGAAAAAAGATGAAAACGATTGAGAAGTAAAAAACAAATGTTAAAATAAAAATACTCGAAAAAGATGTTAAATATAATTTCAATGAGATAGAAAGAAAGAAAGAAAGAAAGAAAGAAAGAAAGAAAGAAAGAAAGAAGAAAAAAAGAAAAAATCCAAACTAATCGGCAGAGAGCAAGCATTTACGGAGTCGTGTGTATATTAGACGAACGTAATAATTCATGAAGTGTCTCGTAAAAGAAAAGATAATAAAAGAAAGGAAAAAGAAAAGAAAAGAAAAGAAAAGAAAAGAAAAGAAAAGAAAAGAAAAGAAAAGAAAAAAGAGAAAGAGAAAGAGAAAAAAATGAAGAGAGAAAGAGAGAGAGAGAGAGAGAGAGAGAGAGAGAGAAAGAAAGAGAGAAGAAAAACAATCGACCGTCGACTGTCCGCGCCATACTTGTTTGGGCGTGAACCCATGGCCGGCGTACAAATTCACGACGCTTTCTCGCGAGCGTACGCGAGCGCGCTCGTTCACTCGAGATTTGCAAAACATAAAGGACGGGACGAATAAAAAGCAAGGAAGGAGAGACAGAGAAAGAGAGAAAAAGAGAGAAATAGAGGAGGGAGAGAGAGAAAGAGAGAGAGAGAGAGAGAGAGGACAAAAGCGAAGAAAGACGCGGCAAGGGAACGATGATGGAAGGGGGAGAGAGTGAGAGAGAGAGAGAGAGGAGGGGAAGGAGGAAAGTAAGGAAGAGGACGATGGAGGAAAAGGAGGAGGAGGAGAGGAGGGGTTCAAAGAGCGAGCGAGAGCGAGTGAGAAAGAGAAGAGAAGAGGGGATGGAAAGAGAACGCTAATAGGTCGCAAGCGAGAGAGGAACGAAAAGGAACGACGCAGGTTAAAACGCCGGCCGGCCGGCCGGCTTCTAACAGCTGGTCATCGAAGAGGATGGTAAACTGTTGGCGTTGCTAGAGAGAAGGTAATCTCTTTCCTTGTCGAACTCGCGAGGAGAACCGAACAGAGCCGATAAGCGTCGCCCGAAGATACCTTCTTGTCATCCACAAAACGGAAGAACGAGTAAGAATGGAAAGGGGGAAAAGGAAGAGAAAGATAGAGAGAGAAAGAGGGAGAGAGAGAAAAGGAGAGAGAGAGAAAGAGAGAGAGAGAAAGAAAAACTACTACAGGGACTTCTCGCGATAGAGACGCGTCACGCATTATATGATACCCAAAGGTAGAAAGAGAGAACCAGTGGTATGGTAGTGGGAGAAGAGATGAAGAAAGAAGGGGAAAGACGCATTGGCAAAGAGGTTCGGTGAGGAAGAACAGCCGATGGAAAGGGCTGGGACGTGTAACTATAGAGGGGTAGAGAGAAAGAGAGAGGGAGAGAGAGAGAGAGAGAGAGAAGGAACGCACACGTTGGCGCGTTTTCCTTTTCTCTCTTTTCATCTTGATTCTTTCATTCTCTTAGAATGTGCGATCGATTATTGTGGCATCGATTAGGACCGAAAGATGAGATCGATGTAATGACTTGAATAAAATAATATTTTTACTAACCCGCAGAGTTCAGCCTCGTGTTCCTCGGTGCTCGCCTCGACGATTTCCTCGAGCAAAATCCGATCGTCGGCAGTGAACACTGACATATCTTGCAGCGCACCGAGAATCCCGGCCCGCGACTCCACCAGCTCCCAGCAGCAGCCGCCGTTGTCGCGGTAGACGCGAGAAAACGTCGCTTCCGCCTCCTCCTCCTCCTCCGCCGCTACCGCCGCCGCCGCCTCCTCTTCTTCCTCCTCCTCCTCCTCCTCCTCCTTTTCTTCTTCTTCTTCTTCTTCCACCTCTCGCACGACGACACACTCCACTACGGCCCGGAAAGAGAGAACGCGCGCGCGCGCGCACGCTCTCCTTGACACGACGGCGAATTGTTACGTGCTTATGTCTACGCGTGACACGCGACAGATGAGAACTCTCTCTCTCTCTCTTTCTGTCTTTTTCTGTCTCTTTCTTTACCCCCTTTCTCTCTCTCTCTCTCTCTCTCTCTCTCTCTCTCTTTATTTCTCTCACTTTATTTTACAAGATTTCTCGACGAACTCAAACCGACACAATGAGGACGATATTGAGACGTCGACGATAAAACGAGCGGGCTCGTCACGACTGTAGTGGCAATGCACTGAGATATTCCACCATTGAACCAGTCACTACGGCGCGCGCGATCCTCTCACACACAACGGCCGAACGCGTTTTGTAATGGCGATCTTTGGCGGGAAACAGCTGAGGGCCCCCACGACGCGTCGCGAATCACTCCGCCGCCGCCGGTTTCAGGGCCGTCCGTAGACGCCGGGCCCGTTGAGCGCCCTCTATCTCGGATGTCTTCTCGCCGGCTTTCTCGACTATCGTACTTTCTCCCTCCTTCAAACTGTTTCACTTTTTTATCACTCCTATTCTATCCTACCGCACTGTGTCTTGACTTTTTTTTTCTTTCTTTCTTTCTTTCTTCTTGCCACACCTCGTTTCTATTCGTCTTCGATTAACGTCTTTTATCAAATTTAATTCACGATCAATGATTATTTCAATCGACGCTCGTTAAAGACATAAAATAATTTTGGAAATTTTTTTCTAACACCCACGAATATATCGAAAAAGTAACACACCGGTAGTAACACGCTATCGTAATTAACGATACACAGTTTGCTCACCGTGAACGCACCGTCGAATGTACGTAATGCTTTGCTCTCTCATTCCGACATGTCGCACCGCGTAGTACCGTTTTACCAAAGCACACCGCCAGAAACATGCTGCGACCGCACGAAGAAAACTCTTTTACACTTGGCCTCGCGATATGTCAAGGACACGAAATTGTGTATCGAAAACGGCACACCTTCCCGTACGAAAGCCGCACCAACTCAAAGCGACGAGGCGACGCATTGACGAGCGTGCGTGAGACTCGACGGGACGATTACGTCACCCTTCGAAAATCTAGTCTATCTTTCTCTCTCTATCTCTATCTCTTTTTCTCTCGTACACACGTATACACACATGTACAGACTCCCTTCTCTCTCAAGAAGTTCGATGGCCCGCGCTCGGGGCGATTCGCGCGCTTCGCGCTACCCTGATATCGAGGACCCTTACTTCGGACCAATCCGAAGCTGACTCGTCCCTCCTATTCTTATTTTCTTTCCTTCTCTTTCTCTCTCTCTCTCTCCCCCTCTCTGTTCCTATCTCTCTCTTTCTCTCTCTCTCTCTCTCTCTCTCTCTGACATATACGACTAAAGCTTAGCGCCATACATCCCGTGTTCAAGTTTTCTTTCCTTTCCTATCACCGTCCTTAACTCAGATACTTCGATCGTCCGACAGGAACTATTTTCACGTCGCGCAGCTTTACGCTAAAGGAATGATACGGCCGCGCGGGAAACATCTGCCAGCTGGCGGAGGCTCCGCCCATAGAATACGCCAGTACCCCCACCTCGCGGCAATCCTTGTGCCGCGCCGTCGCGTATACGCCCGCGCGCATACACATAGAATTCTATAGCGAGAGAGAGAGAGAGAGAGAGAGAGAGAGAGAGAGAGAGAGATAGAAAGAGAGCCTAGAATAGTGCTGCTCGTTAGGTGCTACTCCTCTCCCTTCTCCACTCCCTATCGGCGCTTCCTTCATTATCTTCTCTCGTCACGATTATACGAGAGAAAAGAGAGCAGCGCCACGTAACGTGAGAATCATCAACGATGAGAGCTCCCAAGTACGCGCGTACTCAAGCGCACATACTGATATATGCGGGGCATGCGTTTTGCCAAGCTTTACCACGCGTCTTTCACGATGTCCTATAATAAAAATATATAAGATTCGCGCACTTTTCATTCGATCTATAAACTTCGAGATTCGACGTACTTTTCCTTCGGTCATAAAGTTCGAGCGATAAAAAAATCTTGCGCGGTCTTCGTAGAATCTGCGTGCAAAAATTTTAAATTTGTTCTTAGATAATTCGATATTTACTTGAAACTTTGTGAGCTTTATACGCATTTAATGTTAACCATTTTATTTTGAATATGACGAAAATAGAAAGAAATGTACGTAGTTCGAATGCACTATGTTACCATCGTTTCTCAATATTCGTTTTTTATTATCTTTTATTATGTGAAATAAAATGAAATATTTTTTATTTTTTTTTTTTTCTTTTTTTGTTATTATAAATACGATGCACTTAAAAGTTTATAATTCTTTACTATGAATTATATGGAATGGTACTTAACGCGAATGGAACAACCCTTACACTATTTTATGTAAACAATGTACTTCCATCATTATTTGCATGTTTCTTTACAATATGTGTAAAACATTAATCCTTAATCAATTCTTACTTACTTTTATAAAAAAGAAATATATGTATTAATAAGCTTATAGAAAAAAAGAAAATAGTGTAAATGAAGATTCGCTTCAAATCTATCATACTGATAAATACTTTTATCATTCAAATACGATTATCATTCAAATTTGTGAACTGTATTCATATTTATTCCCCATAGCTTGAATTATAAGTAAAAAGAAATATATTACACTTAATAGATGATAAGTAGCTGATACAATTGCTTATGGGTTACAATAGTGAATACAGTTTCTGTGCTTCTAGCTTGTTTTAAATAATCTATTTTTCTTTTCACGCATGCTACTTAATATAAGTTTAACATATGCAAAACAAACCGCAAATTTAGATTGAGGCATTAAAATATGAATAGATAATTTACAATGCATATTTTAATTTTCATCTACTAATTTTAAAATAAATCCAGGTAATATATGCAGATGGCATATATGGAAATAGATTATGTCTTTGTTAAGAGCAAACAACAGAATTTCTACTTTTTATCGCAGCAAATATCACAGGCTGCATTTATAATCTATGTATAATTTACTTTTATGATCAATGACTTATATTTCCCCGCACCATATATCCTTTTACTCATGTTTCTTTTGTATCCTGTTAGTAATGTCTATTTAATGATTGCAGTAATACTATGCAGGTGTTGTAGTATACATTAAATGATACTCAAATATTTGGGTTGTCATAGATTATGTGTTTGTCATACTATTCTTGAATAAAAATTTTTGAGAACTTTGGCAGCTGTCAAAAAGCATATCTTTTAAAATCTTTTTTTCATATTTTTAAAACCCTATATCTGAGTCTCGCGACTGATTTTCTTTATCCTAACTTTGGCTTCAAACCAGTTAAATTGTTGTAATCCAAATTTTATGGCTATGATGGCGTTTTGTACTTGTAGTCGCATTGTTAAATAATGAAAATAGAATAAATATTTTAGTTGTTTTTGCTTTTTCTATTTCATTTTGTGTGAACTTGTTATTTAATTAATCAAAAAACATTTATCCCCTATTATGAAAAAAGGATAAGATTGTAACAATCCTATATATTTCTTGCTAACATTTCCTTATCTATTCTTTCAGAATACATTTCATAAATTTAAAAAATCTGCAAAATATAAAAGAAAATGAATATATCTTTTATATTTTAGTATGAACATTGTGATAAATTTTTTTCTATTCTGAACATCATATTGTATTTTGTAATATATTCAAACAATTTCAATACTAACCCAAATGTAAAGTTTAATATGCTTTGCTAGATCTAGTTCACATGTTAAAAGAGCATTTTTAAACTGTAACTTAGAGATTACTCGTTCATGAGAAGGTTGTACAATCAATGGATTATTTACGTGTGTATTTACCAACAAAATTTTTTTAAATGCCGGGTATAAGGTACAAGTTCGAGTTAATTGCTACAATGATTCCAAGAACAGTGAATAAATAATAAGAGTAACCTGTGTTACTCTGTGGTACTAAAATAGTATTTTATGAGTCAAAGCTGAATTATTCTTATATTTTATCTATTTTCTTTGATTTACTGTATTGACGAGTAAGTTGCGCGTGAATATTGCGTATCTTAATGTACGTTCATACAAATGCATCAGCCAATGGTAATAATTGTCTTGTGCAATTAAAACCATCTAAATTTTTTTTATTTGTCACAAATGTATTAATATTGTATTGTTCTAAAAATAATATTTACAAGCAGAAAAGTCGATAACTTACCATTCCATTAGCTATATACAAATACATCAATAGAAATTGTAATCTGGCACAAATCAATGAAGGTCATTAAACTATACTGAATAATTCAGATATCAATGATACTTTGATAGTCATAATTATTTATGAAATTATATCATCGACAAACAAATACTATTTTGTACTTTATCATATTACATTATTTTATCTTATTTGACTTATTTTGTCTACTTGTAATCTGTAATACAGAATTTGTATATTTCTTACATTTCATTTCTAATTCTATTTCAATGAAAAACATTTCTTTGTGACTTTACCGATAGATGGCTGGTGCATTTGTATTCAATCGATTTAACTGACTCATGGATTTACAAATTATGGCAATACAGGGAAAAGAACTCACTAGAATGAAAACCTGTTATGTAAAATAAAATCACATATTTATAAATACAAACAAATTCAAAATGCATATATAAAATCTTATCTACATATCAAGGTTATATGAAGTATTTTGTATTATTCTGTACATAATTTTGATTTCAAATTGTTTGCTACACAAGATATTCTAATTATTTCACAATTTTATATCAATTAAAATTCTGTCCTGTTTTATTTTATAGAATATTTTATAGAATATAAAAAAGAAAAATATTTCATTACTTGCTGAGACAAATTATTGACAGGTTATTTTTTATTAAGAATATATATTGAAATAAAAGAGGCTATTAAACAGAATGCAACTCAAATATAACATACGACGTCAAACGTATCCATATGCCTTACCTGTAAATCCATGTTTAATCTATTTCAGTTGGAACTTATTCATAATATCAGCTATATACTAGGTATGTTATAATAATTTTTTCAGTCCTAGTTTCAATCTTTCCTGAGCTGGATTTACTTTGATTTTTAATTGCTGAATAAGATCAAAAATTTTTAAAGAAGGTCCAACTTTGAAACCCGTTAGGTTTATTATTTGGTCCTTTGTAAGATTTAGCAAAGTCTTTCCATCAATTTTGCGTTTGCTAAAATTGTCACAGTATGTTGCACAATCATTGACACGGAGAAATTGAGCAACATCAAAAACATTCCATTCAGATGGCACCAAATCACCACAATCTGAACCCTTTGGAACAACATCTGCTAACCTTGGAATATATTTTGTATTTGCTGAAGTTACCTAAAATGAAAAATTTTTAAATCATTTTTTTAATATTGCTTTTTATACCAGTGAACGTTATAATCGAAAATAAAAATTACATTAATATATGATGTTGCAGTTCTCTCTTTGGGTGGTGGTGGGCTTTGCACGTCACTTTGTGTATCACTTAATGCCTGACCTTGCCCACTTGTTGGACTAGGTAAAGTTTGATCAGGACCAGCAGGTTCTTCTGCCGGTTCTGGCTCTCTACTTCCTTGTTCCGGTAAACTCTCAAGATCACGTTCTCGTTCGATTTTTGTGCCTTGTGCCGGTTCTAATTCTCGTTCACGTTCACGTGCCATACTAATGCGTTCACTGTGACGAGGTAGTATATTTTTTGCGCAAGATACCTTGCTTCCTTTTTTTAGTTTTCTCTTAGCTTTACGTTTAAGGCCTCTTGGTGATTTTACTAAAAGTAAATAACACTTGTGTATAAATAGAGAAAAAATAATTATAAATATTTATAATTATTATATGTAAATATTTAAATACATTAAAATATATATAAATTAGTATTAAATATATATTAGTATATAAATAAGTACCAGTAGGACTAGTGTTTTTAGTGAGTACACGGGGCCCCTCTAATTTATGATCTACAAGGTCACACCAACCAACTGGATAAATATCTGGACTCTGACAATCTAACCATTGATCATATTCATCCTCCCAACCATCAAAATGTACCCTCAACAACCGACCTATCACTCTGGTAATAGTAGCAACACATACTAATCTAGGGTCCATCAAATCAGCAGCTTCAAGCCTCATACCTTCAATGAATCCATGCTGGGGTATTTCCTATAATACAATGTTGATGTTATTTTTTCAAATATTTTAATTCCATTTAAATTTCAGTTTATGTTATTATAGTCACCCTGTTAAATAACTGTACAGGTGCTGGTATTGTGTTTGTTTCTATCAAATATGCATCCCATGTAAACGTTGTTGAATCATAACCTTTTGGTGGTGTAAGTGGTAGGCCATGCTGAGAACAAAACCCAATTGGAAAGATACAGGGAGAACATGAATGATAGCAAAACCAATCAGCACCACTTGCATCTTCGTCATAACTATCAATACGAATCATAATATAATCTTCTTTTAGAACTTGCATAACTGTGGCCGCACAGATAGCAGAAAGATTAAGTGGATCAATAGCTTCCATTTTCATTCCTTCTCTAAAAGTATATCCAAGGTGTAGATGATGATTCTTTGGCACATGAAAAAGACCATCTGTAGCATCATCTTCGCACAATTTTACTTTTGAAACACGTTCTAGATAATCAGGATATGCATCCAACGATTGTCCTATTCTCTTTGCCCAACCAACAGGATGTATAAGAGGAGAGTCTTCATGACACCAGAAACCATTATCTTCGGGCGGTGAATCATAATATCTCACGTGCAATCGCTTACCAACAATCTTCTGTATTGTAGCTACTTTAACTTGAGAAATTCTGTTTTTATCTACCACTTCTAAATGAAGTCCGCATCTGAAGCGAGATTTCATACTGTCATTAACTTTATTATAGAAATTAGTTGTTAATGTCCTTGCACCGGTTAATCGTCTCCTTAAAAAGTCCTTCCAGTCTTTGTACTTGTTAGCAATTGCTGTGAAAAAAATATAAAATGATATTGTATAATATTTCTAATACAGATACTATTATGTTTTATTTTATGATAATTTAATTTTTTTATAATATAAATTTCCACAGGTAAACATAAATATACAATACAAATAATCATATGGTATTTACTGTTTGGTGGTATAAGTGGTTTTCCAATTGTAGCACACCAACCAACAGGATGAATGTCGTTAGAACAAAGTGATACCCAAAAATCTTTATCTGCATTATGGCCAAATCCCTCATACCTTAACAGAGCTCTATATCCCGATATACGTAATACAGTCGCAACCCAAAAAGAGTCTGGAAAAGCTTCACATACTTCGTCACAGTCAGTATTTTCAACTTCAACTTTCATACCCACTGTTATGTTATCCCATATTTCAGATATAGGTGCCTGTATCAATAAAATTTTATGACATGTTACTTATAGATCATTATCTTAAGATTTACATATCTTAAAGATTTACATATGTATATTTAATAAAATTTAAAAAAATAATTTCATAAAAAATTTACATGTTTAAAACAAGATACTGGTGCAGCACAAAATCCAGGTTCAACCAAATGTGGTGTCCAGTCATAAGAGCCAGCCATTTCTGCTGTTCTTTTCCTTCGTACTGGTAAATCTTCTGGCATTACAGGTTCTGCTAAAACTTTCTCTTCTTCTTCTTTGACAGAATCGTTCAACTCAGTTTCTTTTTTTATCACCTAAAGAAAATTGTTCATTGAATAAATTTTATTTTTACCTAGCTCTATTAAACTTACATCTTTTGAAGATTTTGTATTAGTAGGAGACTTTGCATTCATAGCTGTTGTTGGTTCTACTGGATATGATGGGCTATATGTTGAATCAGCAGTGGAAGCAGTATGTTCTGAAGAACGTGCACATGCTCTGCTACAAAATCTTCGTTCTTTTGTATAGAATGCATGTTTTACTCCTATAGCACCACATTTTTCACATACAGCTGGATAAAGGAAAAAAATTGTTCAATGTATTGAAAACATAAATAGACATAAACTATACTGCTTTACAATTCTTACCTATGCCATCTTTACGAATAGGAATGAAGTTTAAATCAGTATGTGGTTGATAAGCAATCGGTGTTTTTAGAATAAGACCAGGATGTTTTATAGGCTTTATTTTTCGATTTCGTAGCAACGGTGAACCATCATGAGTAGTTTGAGTTGCTACATTACTTACTACCTGTTCCCTATCTTCATCAGCCATATAATCTTCTAATGTTAAATATTCACTCATTTCTTGTCTTTCTGATTGTGAGTCATATTCCTAATAAATAGATTTAGAGTTACATAACAATTAAGTAATTGGCATAATATTATAAGTATTTTTATTAGAAGAGATATAACTCACTTGTTGCATCTCTTGTGTATCCATAGTTTCCATAGCTTCATCAGGTTCTGAGCATTCATTAGGATATTGTGGTGCTAAATATCGTACCATTGCTGTAGGAGCAATTTGATGATTTCTAAGATCCTCATATGCATGCGAGCCATGAGAAAAAAATGGACTTTCACTTTGACGAGGGTCTAACATAAGCTCATGTGTAGGTTCTCCATGTACCATCATGTCCCCCATCCATACCATCCCTAATTCTGGCATTCCAGGGATGGAAGCATAAACTAAATTCATGCAAACATCCATTCTTATATTCAAATAATTATTTTAACATTATTTATAATTAAATTAATGATATATTTTCTCTACAATATTAAACATTTTAAACAATATGTTCAATATTAAATCTAGTGTAGAAACCAAATTTATAAGAGAGAGAGAGAGAGAGAGAAAGAGAGAGAGACCTAAGCATTATAATTTATTTTCTTCACTCACTAACAAATAGATTATATATTTAATATATAATATATAATTATTCTTATTATAGAATAGATCGAATATCAATACAACCATACATGTTTAATAACGTAAATTTGAACGAATTCAAATAAAATGGAAATACAAAACATGTTTTAATATGTCGATATAAGTACGAGAAATATTATTTAACCTTAATTTACAGTTTATTGCTTTTAAAATTAAAATCTTTGACCCTTATCAATATCTGTATGGGTATAATCATTATAAAATTGCTAATTATGATGGTCGAAGGTACTTAATATATTTCGAAAACACATACGAACCATTCGGAGCTTGCATGTCCATGACAAAGCGTTCTTCGTTAAATCTGTCAATGCTTTTAACCGGTATTACCGTCCTTTATGTTTCTTACATAGTATCTGTTCCATCTCGATTGATGTATAATACACCATTCATAAAAAACACAGCTAGCCTATTTAGAGTCGCTTAATACCTATTCATTTTCCAAGACATCGTGAACAATAGGGCAAAACATTAGGCGGTAGGCATTCGCTTTAACACTACTGATCTCATCTCACTTTTCAGTGCTGACAATCTTTAGGAAAACAAAACTAGACGATACGTTTGAAATAAATTTACAATCATTTTCAAATTTTTTCACTATTTTATACAACGGGTCATAAAATATATATATATGTATATATATATATACGTATACACAAATATATATATATTATATCAAATTATAAAATCTAGGTATTTACGAATGATATATATTACACTGGCTATGTTACAATTGGAAATTACTTATATTATTATATTATTATGTGAAATTATAACTAATAAAAAAATTTGATAACTATTATCTCATCGATATAATCAAATATTATAAGTACTACATATTTACAAATATATATATATATATTACACACAACACACACACACACATGTGTTCATGAATTTAAATATTATCTACATACATATATACATATATATAATATATAATGTGGTAGAAAGAATTATATATAAGAAAATAAATATATATAAGAAAATAAGAATATTTTTCTTTCATTTTTAAATAAAACATAATAGAATGTAATAAAACTATATACATGATGCTATGTACATATATATACATAATGTATAATCATTACACAAATTTAATTGCTAAATAACCTACAGAAAACTAGTCTCTAATTGTGCAGTTAAATATAGTTGAATATTAACCTAACCATTATATATTTTTTATTAACAATCTATAATATTAATACCAAATTCATATTAATACCAAATTCATATTAATACTAAATAATATATAATAATAAAAAAAAATAATCACATTATTGAATTAAAGGTCAACACAAATATTTGTAAAATATTTGCATTCTCACTTTCTTTTATATAACTTCAAGGTAAGCACGTATTGTTTTATGTAATATAATATTTAACATAAAAGATTATAACAACGAATTTTATTTATATATTTGTTTTAAAGTATTTTAAATGTGTGCGTATGAAAAAAATTACTCTATAAATACTTTTAAGTAAATTTAAAAGTACTTGTGAAAAATTCACGTTGAATAATCTGTACATTTCTATAAAATCGATTCATTAATTTTTACATATCGCAATTCAATTAATAAATTCTTATTATTATTAGTGATTAATGATGGAAGGAAAACAAACGTGTGAAGAATTGAAATTATCTGTACCATGGGGACATATAGCTGCTAAAGCATGGGGTCTGTCAACTGATAGAAGAATTCTAGCAGTACATGGAACTTCAGATAATGCTGGTACCTTTACCAGAATTATTAAGTATCTTCCAAAAAATTGTTATATTGTATGTATAGATTTACCAGGACATGGATTTTCATCACACTTTACTTCAGGAATACCACTTAATTATTTTAGTTATGTACTTTCTATATATCATGTATTAAATGCATTAAAATGGGATACTTGTATTTATATGGGCCATAGTTTTGGTGGTCACATTGGTACAATGTTTTCTATTCTTTATCCCAAAATGATTGAAAAATTAATATTATTGGATTCTTTAATATCGCCTCCGACATCAAATAAAGAACTTGTATCTCGCTTACGAGAACTTTGTGATATTACTATTAAAGCTAACACAAATAAAACTCCTCGGTTATATACTAAAGAAGAAGTATTATATGCTTTAAGATGTAAAAGAATTTCAGCATTAAATTCAAAAGCTGCAGAAGCATTGTACGAGAGAGCTGTAACAAAAGTTAATGGTCTATATAAATATAATCGTGATGTTAGATTAAATGTATTTGTAGTACCTTACTTTAGTATGAATCAATCACTAACGTGTCTTAAAGAAATTTCAATTCCATGTATAATTATTTTATCAGATTCTCAAATAGAATTATTCAAAGATATGTCATATATGTTAAAACAAATACTAAACAATTATAATATCTCTATTACTTATGTAATTGGGAATCATGATGTCCATAATAATTATCCAGAAAGAGTAGCATCATATATATGTAATTTCTTGGATAGTAATATTAAAAGCAAACTTTAACAGATAATATATTAAGAACTAATTTTAAATAAATAAAATTGTACTTATGGAAAGCTGATATATTTGATAATCGATGTTGATAAAATTTGGAATAGATGCAAATTTATATATATTATTTATTAAATTATGGGAATTAGGGAAAAATATTATATCGAATTTAGGAAAGCTGCCTTATAAATATTATATGTTATTAATTGTTTTATGAACTTTACAATTTTTTATTATGAATTTATATACAAATGATAAGTGTTTTCTTATATATAATGTTTTGGTTTTTTATTTATTAAATTATTATATGTAAAAATTTTTTAATGTAAATTATTTTATTTTGATCCACATATTTATAATTGCAGAAAAACACTTATTTATAAAACATATATTAATTATGTTACTAATTTCATAATATTATATTTTCATTATTTTGTTATATAATTGTTATAAAATAAAGTCATATTTATAAAACTAAAAATGCACATATATATAATTCAGTACTTCTTGATTCATTCAGTAATCAATTTGATACTTACTAGACCTTTGACTTGTTGTATTTTAATCTTTACTTCATTATCTGCTCGAATAATGTTTTGCAATTCATCTTCTAACACTAAGGCCATGTGATTCATAAAAGAATCATTTCTTTTTGTATAATGTACATGATCTGATGTAAGTTCAATTTTATACCAACAAATAAGAGCATTTGGATGTAATTGTTTATTATTATTGCCTATTTTTTTTAAATTTACAACAGATTGTGTCTTTTCATTTTCTTTTATTTCTATTAATGTATGTATTTCAGATAAAGGTATATAAGAATACAGACTTAAATTTAAGTCAAATATTTGATCTATCTGCAACATTAGAATTTTTTAAATGCAAATTTAAACTTATCATAGACTATAGTATATTATTATATAATCTTACAAGTAGATTACCTTATATTCATTAATATATTCTGCAATCTTATAACTTGAATATGCATCTTTAATATTTGTCATAATATTAATATATTCATTATTATGCTACAAAGAAAAAATTCTAATAATTATAAATTGAAAAAAATTATTTTATTCTTAATAATATATACCTTATGAAAATTTGATTTATTCGATGTATTTTTTTCCCACTGAATATTTGCATCTTTTACAGATACTATTTTAGGTAAATCTTCTGAGAATATAAGTTGTCCCATCAAAAATACTTTCTCTGGTAGTATAATGCCTTCTGGCTTTAACAAATAGCTAAAATATATATTTCTAATTATTTTATTAAGAATATACAAGACAAGCCACAGTTAATTATAACAGTCTTAATATGCATATAAATCATTAGATATTATTAATATTTATGTTAATGATATCGGTCATTATAAATTATCGAAATAATTTTGAGATTATAAAAAATAAAAGATGACATATTACCTGAAAAGTTCATGACAACTATCTTGGCCCCAATCTTTTAGTTCTCCCTTCATATCAAAATTATGAAAAAGTATAATATCTACAGGATGTTGAATTTGACGATAATCAGATACAGCATAGGCTGTTCCTTGAATTTCATTTTCTTTAATAATTTGTTCAACAAGATGACAAAGTATTAAATTACTACTTTCATAATATAAAATTTCACTATGTTTATTTTTTTTTAATTGCATCAAACCGTAGATAGGAAATGGTGAGGTATCCAAAATACAATTTAATTTTCTAGTTTCATGAGATTTGCTAATTTGAATAAGAGATTTAATATATTCAAGATCATTAAGGAACATTATTATTTCTCTTGGTAAACGATATGTACATTTAGAATCAATATCAGATTTGAATGTGCTTAATGTGTAAGAACACTTTAGTTTTCCATTATGTACTTCAGTCTTAATCGTTAAGTTATCACCTTCTTTACAGACTGCTGGAATTGTTGGAAATACAGCCAGTTGCCAACAAGAATTTGCTTCTGATGTATCTATTACAATTTCTTCATCAAGATGTAGTTTGAACCAAGTTACCAATCCATCTATAATACCATCATATCTGCATTTAACACATCGTATAGCCTTTATGCCATCTTTTGCAAATTCTTGTAATTCATACATGTTATTAAAATTAACATGTAATAATACTTGTGGTTCTGTTATATGATTTATTTTAACATTTTCAAGATTTTCTGTATCATAATATTCATCGTCTGGTATTATAAGCACATTATCAAAACTAAGAGAGCATTCTTCTTTTATTTTGTTAAATAAAACTGATGACCTGTATCGTATATATTCACATTCAACAGCAGCCATGTAAAGAGTGGCTCTCATAGGTATAACCATTCCATCTTTACTTAAAATATTTTTGTGTGCATTAATCATAGAAGGTATTATTAATTCTCCAAACAAACCAGCATCAAATGTTTCAGTTACTATTAATTTCAACCTGAAACAAAAAATTAATAACTAAGTTTTTTCCAATCAGAAATTTAAGTTTTAGTTTTGTTTAGTAATTCAATCAACCTTTCTGGAATATCGTCTGGTATTCTAAGATTTGAAGAAAGCTTAGGTATCAATTTTATATCTTTTGCATCATTGCGCTCAAACACATTTTTTGCTATGTTAACCATTACTGTTGAATATTCACATGCATAAATGTTTTTGGCTCCTGCATCTTTTGCATATAAGCTTAGAAGACCTGTGCCAGTTCCTACATCTAAAACGGTGTCATAGCCTTCAGAAATTCTTTTATGTATTGCTTGTGCAAATGCATTATTTCTTTGCTTATCGTTCAACATTGGAAAGTGCCATCTAGCTACAGCCATACTATGTGCATTTTGCAAATTTCGTTCTGCAGGTAGAAAAGTAGGATCAACTCTCAAGGCTTTTTTCAAATAAGGTATTGCTCTCATAGGATCGTTATTCCTTAAACAGCATAATAATAAATTTTTCTATCCAAACAAGAATGTCTTATACAATTTATATCTATATATTAAAGAATCAGATGGTTATGTTTTAAAATTAAAGTATAAAAATAGATATATAAAATAAGCTAATAAGATCTCAATTTTTTGAAGTTGTTAGATATTAATCTATAGATCTAAAAACATGATCTCACCATAATTATTACCTTAGAAGATGCGCTGCAAAATTATTTAGCATACGTGGATTATTTGGATAAATATCTAAAGAATGTTTATAACATAACAGAAGATCAGAAAACCTATTATTGACCTCCAATTGCATACACCATTCACCTAAATATACATTTGTTTCATTGTAAAGAATACAAATGATATATACAGAAGACAAACAATATATACAAGGTACATAACAATATATAAATAGACAAGACAAACTATTTATAAAAACATACATAACACATCTGTAAATGCTTCCTCTATTTCTGCTCTTTTTGGAGAACATAATTCTGCTACAACAGTATAATAAGCATAAGCCTTTCCGACATGGCCAAGACTGTCATGATCCTTTGCCTTTCTCAAAGATTTTTCTATTATATCCTTCACTTCCATTTCCATCCTTAAAATATAATGAAATTAATCTTTTTATTACGTAAATATAAACATATTTACATTCGAATAACTTAAAAATATGACTGTATATCCAAAAAATCAAGTCAATTTCAACAAAAATATGTACAAAAAATTATATATGAAAGAATATATTCATAACAAGAAATCACGTGTGTAAATTAGAAAAAAAGATCATATATAACCTTGTTGTATATATTTGTACCAAATAAAAACATTAACTTTGAATTTGGTTGATGAGTTTTATGATTACACATACACAAACAGAGATAGCGCTGTCAGCTTAGTAAAAATAAAAAATAGGGTGGAGAAATAAGATTTAAAACAAACGTGTTATAATAAACTGTGCTTATTAGTCATACGGTATGAAAATAAAATATCTGCGCCTGATGAACATATATATATATATATGGATATATATTGTGACAGTTCCAATAAATAAGTAAATATAAATGACATTGAATAATTAAAATAATAAAAAATTCTAAAAAAAAAAATAATAAGAAATATATTATGTTATCCCATCAAAAATAAATACAGGTAGTTTCAACTTCATGAATTTCCGTCATGTTATTCGTATGTTAATAGGTTAGAAAAACTTCCCAATCTTTATACATATCTATAAGCCATGTGTATTGGAATTTCTCTTCAATATATATATTTAGCCATATAAAAAGATCGTTGTTAATGATTTTTAACATAAATTTTAACGTATACGTTATTCGCGCGTATTGTCGTCATCCAATCATCGTTGATGAACGTTATGTAGTCTTGCTGCCGAAAAATGTCTGTTTGTGGTGTTCTTTTTCCTAATCTCGCATGCGAGAATTAACACACTTCGATTGGAGTACAAGTGATGTTTTTTGAACTATTTATCAAGTGGAAGTCTTAAGGTTAAGAATGTTGCGAATACTTAGTTTAAAATCTTTCCAAACCCCACAAATTTTTATTAAAAATCGATTATGCGAAGTGATACAATTTAGAAAACTCAATTTATTAGAATATCAAAGCAAAGAGCTTTTAAGGGACTGTGGTATATCTGTACAAAATTTCGCCATCATTGATGATTTAAACAAAGCCAGCTCTGCTCTAAAGAATTTATGTTAGTATCATTTTTTTTTTCCTTTTTTCATCACATTTTATACATCTATAATAAAATAAACAAAATTTTTTTCGCTTGTGTATTATTAATAATTTTCTTGATTATGACAATTTTGAGACCAATGAACTTTTTGTATCTTTTGTTTATCTTCCAGATGCAAATGAATATGTTATCAAAGCTCAAGTGTTGGCAGGAGGACGTGGTAAAGGATGGTTCAACAATGGTTTTAAAGGTGGTGTACATCTTACAAAGGAGTAAGTTAAAATAAATGTGTAAAGGTATTTTATATGAAGTGGCCTATACAAAGTGTTACAAATTATTCTTGATAAATCTACTACAGCGGCTAATTTAAATTATTTTGTGATATTGAATGACATAGGGAACTGATCATTTAATAGTAATAAAAAAAATTAAATTCTTAGAATTTAATAATTAATAACAAGAAGGTTCTAGTGTCATTTTTTTTAATGCAATTCAATGTATGTTAAAAAACAAGACAATAAATTTACTATTTACAAAGGATTAAAATAAGAGTTGAAAAGTTTCAAATTTTTGCTTAAACATTTGTTGGAACTTAACATGAATTTAATAATGGATTTGTTTTCTTTTTTTTGTATTCAATGAAATCAATAATAAATTTAATATCACTTTTTAAAAACTTGCACTTTTGATTATATTAAATGTATATTTAATGATTATGAACGTAATAATAATTTTATATTTTTTATACGTTACACATTTGAAATATTATTATAGAGATAATAGTTGCTTTTGTTTAATTTTTTATGTTATTTTGAAATATTTTTTTTTAATAGTCCCAAAGAAGTAGTAGATGTTGCAAAGAATATGTTAGGTCATCGGTTGATTACTAAACAAACTTCAAAGGATGGCATTCTGGTACAAAAAGTTATGATAGCTGAATCTGTTGATATTGTTTCTGAAAAATATATTTGCATTCTGATGGATCGACAACATAATGGGCCAGTAATAATCGCCTCTCCACTGGGTGGTATGGACATTGAAGCTATTGCTAAAGAACAACCTGAATTAATAAAAACTGTACCATTGGATATATATAATGGGATTAATGATGCTATTGCCAAAGATATCAGTAATTTCTTAGGATTTAGTGACCCAGAGGTACATAAGAAAGCAATTTACGAATTGAAGAGTTTATGGAAATTATTTGTTGATATTGATGCTTTACAAATTGAAATCAACCCATTAGTATTAACCAAAGATAAACAAGTTGTTGCAGTAGATGCCAAAATTTCATTTGATGATAATGCACAATTTAGACAACAGGAGCTTTTTGCTTTAGAAGATACTAATGAAAAGGATCCAAGAGAAGTAGATGCATTACATTTTAATTTAAATTACATCGGAATGGATGGGAATATTGGATGTTTAGGTTGATATTTTACAGTAATATATGCATGTTTTTATAGTATATCGATTATTTATAACAGCATAATTTTTATTATTTTTATTTTCAGTTAATGGAGCTGGTTTAGCTATGGCAACAATGGATATTATCCAATTAAATGGAGGAAACCCTGCTAATTTTTTAGATGTAGGTGGAAATGTAAAAGAGGACCAAGTTTATCAAGCATTTCGTATTTTAAATGAAGGTATGCTTATAAATTGTTATTATTTTATATGTATAAAGTATTTTTATGATATAATTAATTTTTTAGATCCAAAAGTAAAAGCTATTCTGGTTAATGTATTTGGTGGAATCGTAAATTGTGCTACCATAGCAAATGGAATTATAGCAGCTGCACGAAATTTAGGTCTTAAAATACCTCTTGTGGTTCGATTAGAAGGTAATCATTTTTCAATAACAGAAACAAAAACATTTATTGCAAAAAATGATCAAATCAAAGAACAATATTTTTCACAATTCAATGACAAATATATTTTTTATTGAAAATTATGATGTTAGTTATAGAAATTAAAAAGAAATCTGTTTTGACTTGATCATTATTGCATTAAGTCTATGACACAATTAGTAATTTTAGTTGCAAGAATTGTTATTCTTTTACTTGAACACACAAGCAGTTAAATATGGTATATTTTGTTTCTTTTACTTTACATTATTTGCAGGTACTAATGTAAATGAAGCAAAAAAGACTCTTAGAGACTCCGGCTTGCCAATAATTACAGCTAATGACTTAGATGAAGCAGCAAGAAAAGCTGTTATGTCTATAAAAACATAAATACATTGCTATTTTCTTATAACTATATAACCTCCTAAAGACTGGAAATCTACGGTTGTGATTTGTAGTGTTGTAGATTTTAATACAAAAAAGATTCATATAATATAACTTGCATAGTTTTTTCATAAATTCTCATTGTCTTATTGCAAATTATTTAATTAATATTTTTCTGATTTTTACAGATTTTTAAAAATGATTTATATCGTTATGAATATAACTATATATATCGTTTTGAATATAACTCTATAAATATATTTAATTTTTTAATGCATATGTGTTCAAAGGAAAACAAGATTATGGTGTATAGCATTGAATTATAAACTTTATTTCGTTTTAGTAATAATGGATTATCATTTTATCCATTTATGCTCTATTATTTTTATGATATAGAATATATTAGAAAATGCATTTTCCATGTATTCTCAAAATGCAACTTTCCATTTGTTTATTAAAATTATTATACCTCTCTATTATAATTTTTATTCATGGGACTAAAAGTAAATTTTGTAATTTTTTTGTTACTTTCACTTTTAACATATTTATAAAAGAACACATTTTACTCAACATCTATCTATTGTTATATACTTTATTTAACGTTTTAGAAATATTTTTTAAACAAAGTACCAGATCAAAGAGAGCTTCATTGTTATTATTGAATGTCCGATTTTTCAATCATTGATTAAATATAACATATTTAGTCAGCATCAGTTGGTAATTTGTAAATATGCCTATTAAAATAGACAAAGTTTGTATAATATTGATTAAACATAAAAGTTGCACAAATACATTATTTAATATTTTGTAAATAATTAGTATATTCGTATTCTTAATATTTTCAGACGAAAAAATTATATGATATTAGATGTAATAACAAATCACATTATATGAATAATATTAAAATCTTGCAAAAAAATTTTCAAAATTATTTTTTGCACGAAGTTTAATTTGTGATCTAAAATCTGAACAATGTAGCAACATTATAATAATCAATACTGCATGAAAAATTGCTTGAAGATTGCACAGTGTATAAATATTATGTATAGTTATTTATTTATCATGTATAAGTACCATAATACGAAGTATTAAATGTTACATACAAACTAAAATGGGCAGAATAAGAGATACGACTTCGAGCATTTGTCTAAGAGTAAGTGGCATGAGAGATAAAATTTTTGTGACGTTATATGTAAAATATAAAATATTGTGTGAAGGTAGGAAACAAATGATTCAAATATCATAATGTAGTGCTGCATATGCTAACATGTTGGTAAAAGTTATCAAAATTTGATAACAAGTTTAGTTGATACAAATAATCTTGTATAATTATTAACTTAACCTAAACGAAATGTCACAATGAAAAACAAAGAAATAGTTTAATCATTTGATGCATAACATTTTTAGTAAGATAACTTTCAATTTTCATATTCGCAGGAAATTACATTCCACTTGACTTTCGTCCATTGTTGTATAAGGGGACTAGAAATTATACGTATGTTTCTTGCTTCGTCCAAAATAAGAAATAGTCTATTCTGTGTAAATATTTATACAGGATCTTGAATGTTAAATTGGAACTTAAGATAGGAATCCACTAGATTCACGCAAGACTATATAACGCCACGCCATATATATATGTATATCTAAATAGATCTTTTTACGTTCTACATAATTGTATAGAAATCAATTTGTCCCATATTATTCTATGTTGTTGTAGTATTTCACGTAAATTTGTAATTTCCGTACAATACTTCTTTTTTGTTTGTGCATCTCAGGAACAAAGATTTTCTAATTTACAAACGTATTGAGACGTGATATACATGCAGAGTTTTAACTTTTGCTTACAAGTGGAAGCGTGTCAGAAGCATAGTGACGTTCGCTCTTTCATATACGTCACAGTCGTTTGTGTAGTGTGCGTGTGGAATAGTCGGCGTGGTCCAAGTGAATTCCTAGCTTCGACCTCACGTACTTACCTAATATAAAACAAGAACACAACAAAGTTTTAGCATTTACTATACATTTCAAAATATTAGGTAATATGCCAATAATTTCAGATAGTTTCCTACCCTTTGATTTTTCTACATACATTCTCAATCTATTTTTTTCAAATACTTAGCTATTAACAATGTCAAATTGATAATGTTGATATTTCTTACTTTGTTCGTTAGGAGTATGCTTTACTATTTTTAAAGCAAATCTCATATTCATAATGCAGTTGGTTTTTACACATGGTACGGTAATTTCGTGTTCTGTATAGTATCAGTAAGGAAAAGGAGGAAAGAAGAAAGGAAAGATGTGAAAATAGAAATCAGCTTATCCACTCTTAAAGAGAAGGATGGCTACCTGACCCAGGTAGAAATATATAAAATGTCTTGTTTCGTGCGTTACATAACTTCCAAAATTACGTCCTACAATGCAGTGCCACGTTGGATTATATTTTTTATCAAATTCTTTCTTGATAAATGCTGCTATATCCTGCAATCAAAAAAATGGACAATGATTATACTTAATGAATTCCCATGTACAATATACATCTGGAAAATCTATTTTTTGTTCAAACATATGAAATAAATGCAATGTACGTTTATATTGTTAACTGTTTGGTCTTGTATCTAAAATCTGTATTAAAATGTAGAACTTCCCACAGACAAAGAAATCAGTTATGCATTATAAATCTACTGTGTTCATTTTTAGTATATATGTTGATAAGTAAAAGTCAAGTTTTAACAAAACATATTTACATCAGTAAAAACACAAACTAATTCATTTAGTGATTAAAAGAGAATGATGTTTATACATATATATATATATATATATAATATATAATATATATATAATATATATAATATATAATATATAATATATATATATTATAGTGTAATATTTATGCAGTTTAATCTGCTCTTTCTCATACATATTTTTTCCAAATGTATTATATGAATATTATTGAAATTCTAATTCTAAATTTTTCTAATATTTCTCATATATTTTAAACTAATGAAATGATAACATTAATGATAATTGAATAATATATAAATGAACAGAAAATAATACCTATTACGTAAATAAAGTATGCATTTCTAATATCATAAGTACTTTTCTTTATGCTGTGACATATGCTTCATTCTTATATGTAGATTTCCTGAGTGAAAGATGTATAAGATAAAAAATTATATTATAAGAAAAAAATTTCATTTTTAATCTTATTACATTTCTTATTTAATTGAATATGTATCATTATTTAAGTCATATTAAATTAAAAAAAAAATGTATATATATATAGAGAGAGAGAGAGAGGATATCTATTTCATACATTTTTCATTGATATTTTGAGTTATATTAAATTCAATATTAGTTAATAATATGCCTCTTAATACTTATTCATAAATTCCATGTGATGTATAATCAAGCATATACACATGGCACGCATATGCATGTTTCTTGTTATTGGCTACGTGTTTCAGTACCATAGTTAGAAGTCGTGTGAATTTTGATAGAAAAAAATCCATAGGAATCTTATTTTGCATTCCAATCTCCTGTTGTTATGTTTCCACATATATAATTGTTTTATAATATTCCTGGAAACCCTAGAATTTGTAGAAAAACTTTAATTCAATGAGGAAAAAATCTATAGAACCAATATCAGCTGAAAATGAACAGCCGTAATATAAGCTTGAAATGGGGATGACAAATACTGAATTTATTTGTTTTTATTTTATTTTATTTTATTTTTTTATATATATATATATAATTTAGTTTGTCAGTTTAGACTTAAGATCTTCAGATCATTTAAAAACTTTGCTCATGCATATTAGGCTAATACTGTCTAATTAAATGTCACTCCTACTGTAACGACATGCAAAATAAGATTCCCTGCAAATTCATTTCACATTATATTTTTACATTAATTTAAATCTTTAAGAAAAATAGATACTTTTAAATAGAAACCATATATTTTTTTAAAGCAGTTACCTTTTCTATATTATACTTTTCCAAAGCTTGAGTTGCACAATCGACAGCATCCTGCTGCATCTCTTCAGACATATCCGCATTCTTGATAACAGCCTTTCTGTCTGACATTTTGTTTGTTCTATAAAATACACGATTATTGAATTTATTGTCAAACACACACACATATATATATACATATATGTTATGTATATATATATATATACATATATATATACATATATATATACATTATTTTTTTATAACATACATAATAAATTTTTGACAAAAACTAATATGACAGATATTTGTGCTTTTAAGTTATAACTCAAAAATTTTTATTTGTATCATAAAAAGTAATTCAATGAACTATTAGTAAAAGTAAAACATAGAACAGATTGTTTTTAATACATCAATACCGCAGATAAAATTCTTTCATTAAATTTACGAAAAAGTTTTCGATATATAATAAATGAAATTGTGCATAAAATGAAAATATTGAACATACTTGAAAAATGGAAAATGAGCAATTTTAATGACAGCGTGTATATCAATCGATGGCATAACAAAAATTTTAAATTATCGAAAAAAGACAATGTTTTTAACGACTTAGATATCAGTACAATATTAACGGATGGAATGAAACGCGGGAGGATATTGTTTTGTCGATATGGCTTAATAAGTATAACAGTTTACTTGCACGCGATTGAAATTGCAATAGAAATCAATGTTAATATATTTACTTACAAAGCATATTAAATATGATAGATCAAAATATAAAATTATTTTTTGGCATATAGCAAAAGCAAGACTTTTACCTCGGTTTTAAAAAAGCAATACATCTGATAAAATAATAAACATACCTTTTTTTATAAACACACTTTCACTAAAAAACGCAGGGAAAGCGTTTATAATTTTCTTTTCCCCCTGTTATATGCGGAATTCTCAAAATGGAATAATTTACTTAAAAATTTTTGCGCACTTAAGCCGACAACGAAAATTACTCGACCGAGTTTCAGACTGAAATGTCCGCAGATATCCTACGGTTCTTATTGGCTCACGATTAGGGTCTTCTATCAGGGTCTTCTATCGGTCCAGAATGCCTTGCAACTAGTGTGCCGCGGAAAAACAAATTGAGATTTAGTTTTATCATTTGTATATAGACATATTTTTTTCATTTCTATCGATAAATAAAGCACGTATGACGTAATTTTAAGAAAGTTTTATAATTCTTTATAAAAATTTATTATAAATATAGAAAAAATAGTAACTCTAAAATTTATCTTACATTATTGCAGTTATCTTATGTTATCTTATCATGTCTTACCTGTCATATATAAAATCTCGAATAATTCATATCGCACACGACTCTGTTATTATTTTTATTATCAATAAATTAAAGAGATTAAATTTATATAATTAAGATAGTTTTGTAGGTTATCTTCTTAAACAATAATTTTTAGATAACAAATTTTTTATTACTATTAAATATCTTATTATTTTTGAAATAGTATTGAATATTTTAATAATTACTTTTTGTTATTATAATTAAAATATTTTAACATATGAGTATAACATCATAAATGATTAATATAAATAATTTCAATAAAAGAATTAATTTCATAAATAATTTTTATTAGAATTTATTAAATATAATATCCATTTGTAAAGTAAAAATTATAATATCCATAAAGAGAAATTGTTGATATTGTTTAAGTTTTATGATTTCGACGTTCGATTTAAACCAGCTTCGATTATCGATATAACGTACGTCAGTTTTTGATTTTAAATATGCTTATTCAAACCTACTGTCTTGTTACAACCTTTACTTAGTGTCATGTATGTATGAGTATTTGATTTATCGTTAATTTACTTGAAAAAAATTTACTACATCGAAATGACATCGAAATGATATTTCATGATTATTGTTTACCATTTAAAAAATTTTACAAGAGCTCGACAAAACTCTGTGTAAATCACAATCTAATGATGAAGATTGAAAGTGCTTGCAATATAAAGCTATGAGAATTATTGTTCTCATTATGTTTTACACTATGATTTATATAAAAAGAAGTTCCGAAGAAGGGATAGATATAAGAAAGAATAAAAAAACTCGAGCTATACTAAAATCGAGTTTTATTAAAAACTCCAATTACGATGTTTCTGTGAAATCAATTTCAAGATCAGGTATATATCCATAAATTCTAATAGTGATAACGAACGATCCTAAAAACGATTACTTTTTTTTTTAGAGACATTATTGAATGATCCGACCCGAACAATGAAAGTTACTTTTTTAAATGTAAATTATACGAATAATATACCGTTTAATTTATCGAAGAGCATGAAAGTTTATCTCATACAAATCAAGTTTCAAATTATCGATTATGATCCTTTAAGGATAGATGAATTCATTGTACATTACGGATTTTATGCAACTGACAATTTTTACGCCAATCAAAATGGCAATTTCAAATACATATATTTGGAGATTTATATTCCACGATACTTTTTTATTGATATAGGATTACGCACAGTTTCTAATTCGATAAACGTAAAACATAATGTCAAGAAGTCGTTTCTATTACAATATAATCGAAAGAAAGATAGTTTGACAAAGAAACGAAATAATAATGAAAACTATAATATACCGATACACTTTCGATTAGGTAGAAATTTAAAGTCAGTGATAATGCCACGTCACATTAAACATCAATTAGGGAATTATAAACCGTTCAAAATGCATCGTAATGAAGATTCAAAAAGGAAGAATAAATTATTAGAAAAATCATATTTAAGAAAAAAAAGAAATGCTTATTACTCATCTCATACTTCGCGATTTGACGATCAAAGTTCATTATTGTTAAGAAATATAAGAAATATTAAAAAACAATATTCTACTGCAGTTACAAATGCTAATATTTATAACGTAAGAAATGTAAAATCATCGAATTCGCGTAAGCTTCCTGAGAGAGAATTAAAAATGCAGAACAAAGAGAAACGAAGAAATGATATAAAAAGAATGTACAATGATTCAAAGAATCAGGAAGAAGTGACGAAAAACACACTCGATTACGATTATTACATAGATGAAAATCTAGAAAGTAATGATAAAGATGAGTATGAGTATGATTACGAGGAACCCGAAATAAGTACTTATTGGTATGATTATTACGAAGAAGAAATTACAACATTTCCCACGGCATTAATGACAATCGATTTAGAACAATTACAAACTGAAGTAACTTATACTTTAACGAGTGAAGAAATTGATCTTACTCCTTTTGTTACATTATTATCAATAATCGAAACTATGCGGACTACAGAATTAAGAGAGCCAACTTCGAGTTTTGCGGTTACAGAAGCATTATCATTTGTAACTACGATATCTATTATCGAATCAACAACAACAGAAATTATGGAAACGTCGTTACCTGTAGTGACTACAAAATTTACAATTTATACTAGTATTTCATCTAGTACAACTTCAGAAAGTACAACAGAAGCGACATATATGACAATGGAGTACAAAAGTACTCTGACATCTATTACAGAAGTTACGATCATGGAGACATTACCGTTTTTAACTGTCGAGGAAATGACAACATGGATAGAAAATATAACAGAATCATCATTATTTGAGGAAACAGAATTAATGATTACGTATGATACAATAACTTCTGTTACAACGCAATCCACGATGACATTTGAAACGTTAATAATTACTCCTATTACTATTACGGAAAGTATAACTACTACAGAGTTTATAGAAGAAACAGAAGAAAGCGAAATAATTACAACAATCACTTTTACATCTCCGTATATAATGGAGACGTATACAGATAAAACTGATATAAAAATATCGGATTTTACAAGCCCGACAGAAATATTAGTTTTTATGAGTACTATAACAGAATATGAAACAATAGAGTTTACAGAAACGATTAGTTCTGTTTCCTTAGAAAGTACAACGTTATCAATGAAAGAAGAAGAGGAGGCTGATTTATTTACAACAGAAATAATTTATACTACGTTTACCATTACTCCTGAAATTACAACGACGGAAATAATTATAAATGTAACGACAGTAGAAGAATTACCAATAATTACAGAGATTCCAATTTCAACCGAAACCACATATATCTATATAGTTTCATCTTTAGAAACATCAATAGCTACAACAGAAAGTGAAACTTACTTTTTCGAAACAACATCGGCAACATTCGTTATTTACTATATTGATAGGACAGTTCCTAAAATATTAGAAACAACTACTCCATTGTCTTTTACAATATCAACGGAAATTACCACGTTAACAGAAGAAATTTTGGAACCGACAAGCACAACAACGTTATCAACTTTATCAATCTCTGAAGAAAGTACATCTCCAGTTTTCAAAACTATATTTATTTCTTCAATAGAAACCACATATAGTTTTACAGTTTTTTCTTTACAGACCTCTGCAATAACGGAAAGTAAAACTTATGTTTTCGTAACAACATCGGCAACATTTGATACTTATTATGCTGATCAAATATTAGAGACTACTGTTTCATTACCTTCTACAATGTTAACGGAGATTATTACAATAACGGAAGAAATTTTGGAACCGACAGGCACAACGCTATCAACTTTAACAGAGTTTAGTCCATTTTCCGAAAGTATGTCCCTTCCACCATTATCAGAAATGTATACATTACCTACGTCTACTTATTCGGTAAGATATACCGAATTGGAAGAAGAAATAAGCACAATAGTCGAACTAATTTCACAACTTTTTACTTCTACTTTTTTGACATCTCAAGAAATTACATTGCTAGATTTCGAAATTACAATTATTCCATCGACAGAAATTACATCTACTACCTTGGAGGAGGAAATCTTTCCTTTAATAACAACACCTGTAATTGATTTCACTCCTTACGAAAACACTTCGTTTACATCTTTCTTTGAAACCTATCCGTCAACACCTATGTCATTTTTGCAAATTGATATGATAACTCGTATGTCATCAGAAGCGACTACAACGGAAGAAATTGTTCTATTCTTACCATTTAGCACTACCGTCGATATATTTAACAAAACAGAATCTTTAAAAACGTTGAAAACAACGTTCGATAAGAAAATGAAAACGGTAACAGATAGTTCAGAATATGAAGAATTCTATGATACAGAATATGGTAAAGATTATGAAGAAGCATACGAGGAGGACAAATATGAAGATGAAGATAAATCTATCACAACCTGGTATGAATACGAAGAAGAAGAAGAAACGACGATATTCGATCGAAAAACTACTTCGAAATTTGAAACTACCGAGATTATTGAGAAGGAAACAAGCAAGATCATTGAGAATAAAACTGTCCCGATAGTTTCATTGACTACGAAACCTATCTTAACGGAAATGAAAACAATAACGATGATAAAAGAACTTGAAACATCAACAACGATTTCTGAAACCTTCAAAGATTTCGAAAAAACATCGACAACAACATCTTCGGTTTCTACCATCGAAGAGTTTACTTTAACTTCAGATAAAATATTCACTTCCACAACAGAACACTTAGAATGGTGGGCTGATCAAAGCTCTCATAAAGAACATGATCACACATTAAGTACGCTTGAAATTGAATCAGAAACCAAATTGGATATAACCCTTCCGAAATTTATTGTCTCGCCAGATGAAACAACACTAAATATATCTTTGGTTACTGAAATAGGAACAATTACCCAGACTGAAATATTTCCAACAATAACTGATAGTAGTATACATTTGGAAATAGAAATAACTACTGACTATTTTGACGAAAAAAGTAAATTATTTGTTACTGAAAGCGAACAAACGGATTTAAAATTATATTTTACAACACCTTCTGATTTCGTGTCTTTATTGACGACGGATGATTTTGACGTAGAAAGAGGAAATGGATTT
The DNA here is from genome assembly GCF_050613455.1 of Vespa mandarinia. Classification (NCBI taxonomy): domain Eukaryota; kingdom Metazoa; phylum Arthropoda; class Insecta; order Hymenoptera; family Vespidae; genus Vespa; species Vespa mandarinia. The sequence goes on from NC_140819.1 coordinate 3,481,998, forward strand.
GAAGAAACGAAGGATGAAGTCACTCCATTATTTGAAACGATTGAAGGAAGAACCACCGTTGATTCTTTTGAAGAAGATGAGGATGAGTATGAGGATGAGTATGAGGATGAGGATGAGGATGAGGATAAGGATGAGTATGAGTATGAGTATGAGGATGAGGATGAGGATGAGGATGAGGATGAGGATGAGGATGAGGATGAGGATGAGGATGAGGATGAGGATGAGGATGAAGATGAGGATGAAGATGAGGATATTACACACAGATCGGTTTCACTAATAACATCATCGAGATATCTCAGTACTTTTAAACCTCCTATTGAATCGGAAAAATTTACACCATTACCACCAACAGAAAGAACCATCCCAATATTACGAAATTTAAACAGAGTGACAATGATTCCTGAAGGATGCAACAAAAAGAGAAAAAAGAAATTCATAAAGAAAAAGGGATATACAAGGATGTAAATAACACTAAAGAAAATTTATCATAATTTAATAGATTTTTCAAACAGATAAATATTAAGATAGCTACGGCATCTTTTGAAAAGTTTTGTATCTTGAATATATGCAGTAAGCTTATAAGAAAGAATAACTTTCTTTACTTTCCCAAATCTAATGGGAGAAAAGAAAGCTACATAAATATGACTGGTTAAAAGTAAAACTTAAGTACTGAAGTTAACGTGTAAATGATGTATAAAAATAAGAAATCTTGATAACTATAAATAATGCAGATAAGCTAGGAAGATGGAGAAAGATGTATAGATAAGAAATACGAAATAAATTAATATTAAATATTATATGTCTTAAGAAAAAAATAATAAATGTCGTATTAATGTTCGTAGACAATGAATAAATTGTAACCGAAGATTTGCCGGAGTATCATTTGGCGCGGTTTTATGAAAGCGAGTTGGACTGTTTAGCGGATCGTTCATATGGTTGATCGCGAACGACTAGTATCATGCGAGTCCGAGATCATACTGAGACATTTTCTAATCGTATAGCAGTCGCTTACATACTGTCCCCACTACACGCGTGTCTTACGCCTTACTCGCGTTGCTATGATACATAGAGACGCCGACATCACTCGCTTATCAAAATCTAACGGGAGCGATCAGCTGTGTTTACCTTCCGTCTCACCGAATAACCGATCGTTCTTCTATTTTCATCGCGCGTTCTGCTATTGTCATAGCTCTTTGAACTCTCCCGCTGACAAGACGTCATACAAAAACGATGTATGTGCGTGTATGTGTGTGTATTGCGTGAGTGTGTATATATATGTTTCAGAACTCAATATAGGGAGACCAAGGCAAATATCTTTTATCAGATAACATGAGATCGGATACACTTCGTTGATGTAACACAACCATCGGACAGGTATTGAATGATAACGAAGTAAACCAGTTATAATGGTCATACAAATATAAACTTGACAATTGATTGATGAAAATCATTTCATCTATAGAAACTGCTCTTGCCAGCGCAATTATTGGTTGATAATCTGATCGCGTAACTGGATAACGACGTGTCAACGACCCCATGATTTTTTGTTTGACAAAAAATCTATGCCTTGGTCTCCCTAATCATTCTTCGCAATTCGTGTATTCAGTTTTGAAACACCCTATATATATGTATATATAGTGGTATAAATAATTATAAAATCAAAGACATTTTCTAAAGTTTCTCTGGAATATTTCCATGATATAGAAAAAAAAACATATAATCGATTTAAAGAGTTGTTTTACTATTATGAATAATTAAAAAGTGTGATTAAGTTTATAATCATTTACAGCAAAGTACTCTGTATATGTATGTGTATGTGTGTGTATGCGTGCGTGCATATATAAATATAGGAAAAAAGAAAAAAGAATTCAATTGTTTCTTATATAAATAATTTCACAATATCGATAATGTAGTATTCTTTATCCTTACACTATTTAGTTACGATTGGTAAAGAGAAGAGGAGGGGTATTTAAAAGCAGGTTGAGTGCTGGACCACAACTAGTTCGATTTATACAACGGACGGGACGATTGCTCTTGAGAAACAAGGTAAAAATCAGTGTGTTTTAAAAGCTAAAATAGTTTTTAATACTAGGAATTATTTATATAACGTTAAATTTTCCTTAAAGAAAAACGAATACTTAAGCGATATATAAAATGGCCTCTTAAAACGAGGATATATAAAATAAATGAAAAATTTGTATATTATATTTTTAAAACATATATATATTAATAATTAATGGTAATTGTTTCATAATTTTAATTTTTTGACAACGGTGATTAAAGTTATTATATTTAGCTTTGTTTTTATACGTTTTAACGTTTTATTCTAAATTGCTCACATCGTCTTTAACATGAAAATATAGCCATCGTTAAAAAATATCAACATTTAAAACTTTATATATATATATATATATATATATATATATAAATAATTAAAGACCATTTATTAATACGTTCGTATAGATCCATAAATTGCAAATATAATAAATATATAAACGGGAAACCAAAATTGTAATATTTCATCGTTAAAAATTAATTATTTATTATCTATAATATTAATTCTGTAGTTTAATTTTTGTTTCGAGGTAATTTTTATGAATGTAATACTGGCACAAAAATATATTAATAATAATAATAATAATAATAATAATAATAATAATAATAGTAATAATAAAAGAACATTATACGGCAGTAGAAAGTACTATAATTTACAATAAAATTTTGGTTGTGTTTTAATTACAATTTCTCTTACTATATTAAAATCATTATATAAGGCATTATAGTATAAAACAAATGACGGTGCATTTTCGTTTCTTCCGTATACCACTTTCTCTCAAATACCGTATTTTACTTTCACCTTCAAAGATCTTGCTTCGCGAATATACATATGCACAAATAGTATAACTTCGATAATTAAAATAGATCATATTTTAGTAAATATATTACAATAAATTATAGTTTCTTTTATACCATTTTTATTTATTTATATCTACAGAAAATTATAGCCTGTCTCAACTATATTAATATTTCGCGGTCCATTGATGAAAAAATGTCGTAATTGAAAAACGCGTGAACTGTTTATGAGAAAGTAAAATACATATGCAAAAAGTAAAACTTGTAATTTTTAGAAAATTTACGATAAAAAAAATTTGGATATTATATATTTAATTTTAATATTAGAACTATCAAACCTGTAAAAATGACGGATTTTAGATTTTCTTTTTTACTATTAATAAAATTATAATTATTAAAAAAATTCTAATTAAAAGCTGCATTTATTTATTTATTGTTGTCAAATTAAATAAATAACAAATAATATCGAATAAAATATTTCTTTTAAATTATACACTTGTCAAATTGATAGAAGTGATAAAAATAGATCTATAGTTTTGGTATTAACAATTATTTATATCGATATGTGTATTGTTAAAAAACATTGAATAATGTATTCTTAATACATATTGTGTTTTCGGAATATTTTTGAAGATTATGATGGTTTCTTGAAAGATTATAGACCGCAAAGTATTAAGGAGTTTATAATTTATAGATCTGATAAATTTGTAATTGAAGTGGCTTATATTTCATTGTTTTTCAGAATGATTGTCACAATTAGTTTATTTTTGATATCAATAATGTTACTATTATACTTGGAGTCACGCAAACCTAAAGGATATCCACCAGGTACATCATTTTGAGAAAGTTTGTAATATATAGGGTGTCTCGTCTTAATTCGACCAGCTTCAATACCTTTCTTTTAATGATGCAAAAAATGTTATAGAAAGTAATTATTTGATTCAAAAGAGACAACACTTTGATTAATACAAGAATGCGTTATTTTACCACATGCAATTTTAATATGTTCTTTTACGTTTTCCGATGTTGTTGTAATGCTAATATCATTGATGATTATTTTACGAATTTCCCATAAAAAAACATATCAGTATCTTTAGCTCAAATGCTCGAATTAAGTATGAGACACTTTGTAAAAAATGTTTATATTATTATATAAATAATTTATAGGTCCTAAATGGTGGCCTATTCTTGGCAGTGCGATGGAAATAGCACGGATACGAAAGGATACAGGATATTTATTCAAAACTTGTTCCGTGCTTTGTGAAAAATATGGACCAGTGACTGGTTTAAAAATCGGTAGTGATCGCATAGTGATACTAAACGATTATAATAGCGTATGCTCTATGCTTTCAAATCCTGATTGTGAAGGTAGACCAACTGGTCCTATGTATAAAGCAAGAACTTGGGGTAAAAGAAGAGGTGAAAATTATTTATTTATACATAGAGTAAAATATAAATAAATTAATAAGATATAATAGTTATATATATTTCTTTTTACTTAACGTTTCTTTCATCAGGTCTTATCGTTGTTGATGGTCAATTGTGGATAGAACAACGTCGATTTGTTCTTCGTCATTTAAGAGACTTTGGTTACGGTCGAAATAGTATGGCTGCAATCATAGAAGAGGAAGCCTCGAAACTAGTCGAATATTTTGAGAAATTACTTCGTAAAGAGTGTCATAATGTAAATGACAATATAAATGGAACGTCAAGAGTTAGTAACAATTATAATATTGGTATTAATAATAATGATGAAATATATCAATTGAAAAATAAAATGATTGAAAATGAAAGGAAAAAATTTAAATATAACGTAAACGACAAATATAGTATAGATAAGAAAATAAATAATGAGAATAATATCCACGATAAATTAAATATAAAAATAAATGATAACAAATCGAATAATGCGTTTACTTCGAGACAAATGATCATATCGATGGATGATGCCTTTGGCGTAACTGTCCTAAACACGTTATGGAGAATGATAGCTGGTAAAAGGTCACTTTTTAATATTTTATGATATTACATATATGTGAGTCGGTGATTACGAAAGATAGATCTAAGTAAAAAATTTTTTCTCTCTCTCATTATGCAGGTTTAATATCGATGACGAAACATTGATACATTTTCAAAAGATTCTTACAAAACTTTTAAAAGAGATCGATATGATAGGTGCACCGTTTAGTCATTTTCCATTATTAAGATACATTGCACCTAAACTTTCTGGTTACCAATCGTTCATAGAGACGCATCAACAACTCTGGTCATTCTTACATGTAAGTATGTTGTATAAAATCAAGTAATTTTGTTGAAGAAAATAAGTCAAAATAATGGAATAAACATGCGTAATTATATGCGTGTTATAAACATCTTTTATAAGTTCTTTTCTTTTTTCATCAAATAATTTTCTTTATTTCATAAAATATGGAAACAATGAATGTAAAAACAATCTTATTATTAATAATTAAAATGAAGAAATACTTATTATTATGAAGAAGTAATAGATAAGAAAGCTTGATATTATGTACATTTAAATTAACATTTTTTTAATTTTGCCTTTTTAGAATCGTATAATTTTTTGTCTTATCAAAAAATATTAATTTAATTATATTTTTTTTAGAATGAATTAAAAAACCACAAGAATACGCTTAATCCGAATGCACCACGAGATTTGATGGATGTTTATTTATCATTTCTAAAATCGGAAAAGTGTAATAAAACATTTTCAGGTATACTTTTACATTTCATTAATACTGCAATTAGCCACACATACATATGGAATTATTAATTTACTATATTTAAAATCATCGTATTATTTACAGAATCTCAGCTATTAGCTATTTGTGTAGATTTATTTATAGCTGGTTCTGAAACGACATCCAAAGCTTTAGGTTTTTGTTTTCTGTATTTAATACTGTTTCCTAATGTTCAAAAAAAAGCGCAAGATGAAATCGACCAAGTTATTGGTCACGGACGTTTTCCAACATTAGCCGATCGATCGAGGTATACAAATGCTAATAATTTTTATAATATTTAAATATATTTGATATTTAAATAAAAATGTATATATAATTTCATTGAAGTATGATCTATTTAAACGCCATTGTTTTGGAATCATTAAGAATGTTTATGGGGCGAACTTTGAATGTACCACACAGAGCCCTAAAGGATACATATATAATGGATCATCGAATTCCGAAAGTATGATATTTTAGTTAAAAATAAATTTATGAATTAAACAAATTGTTGTTTCATACAATAAAAAATAGACGCTTACATGATTTATAGGATACAATGATTATTGTCAATTTTAATGGATTACTTATGGACAAATCTTGGAGTGATCCAGAAGAATTTAGACCAGAAAGATTCATTGACAAAGATGGTAGAATTTCTGTACAAGATCAATATTTGCCGTTCAGTACAGGTATGTTTATATCTATAATACGATCGAAAAATATAATCGAAACATAAAATTTAAAAATATATTTATAATTGTAACAGGTCGACATCGATGTATGGGAGAGTCACTAGCAAGAAGTAATTTGTTCATTGTAATAACTGCTCTCTTACAAAGATTTACGTTTTCTATAGTACCTGGAGAAAAAAAACCATCCATATTAGATTTCCTAGATGGTGTAACTGCTGGTCCAAAACCATATAAAGTATTAGTTACTGCTAGGACATAATCCATATGCAAATGTTCTATGAACATATCAAAATATTAGACATATTGTTACATATGATTAAATTTATTAATAAAAATTGTTACATATGATAAAATTTATTAATGAAAATCTTGTACATGAGACATATCCCATAATTCCAATTTCCTACCAATTCATTAAAATTAAACGTATTAAACTATTAAGAAATAAATGTGAAATTGAAGATATTTTTACTATATTTATATTTTTATTATAAATTTAATTACATTTATTATTTTATTTTAATTACAATAGTAAAAAATAAAAACTCTTCATTCATGTAACTTTTCTGTACTAATCTCTATAGGTAACAAATCTCCCCATTGGCTAACTCTTGCACAACGATATGCATTCCTATAAATGCATAATTTAAGTATTAATCATAGTCAATGTACTATTTTTATTGAAATAAACAAAAAACATTATTTACTAACTTTCCATATTTGTAAGAGGTGAATATGATTTCTTTTAATGTCCCATTAGCTGTGCATGTACGACATATTACATGCTTGGATCGTTTTAATGTTGGCTGTACAATACGTGGCCATTGGTTATCACTATCTGATCGTACACCTAAAAATATATATTTTCTTTATAACACTATAATTCTGTTATTTTATATTAATAAAAATGATATTTTATTGTAACTCAGTATACCTTTCTTTAATATGACATAAGAATAGCGTTGTTTTTTTAAAAAAGAAGGACCTGACAATGGTAAAGTATAATAAGAAATCTCAAAATTGCAAGGAATATCATCTGTGTAATATCTTGGGCATTTCATATCATGAGGACACTAAAGTAACAGATTTATAAAATATTTACTATATTAGTTTCATTAGTTTTAAAGTTTAAAAAGTGTTAAGAAAGTTAACTATTACATTTAAATTTATTATTTAGATTAAAATAATGAGTAAAATTTGAATAAACATATATTTTTTAATAGTACTTACAGGTGCAAAAACATGAGCACAATTATTATTATTTGACTTATCTGACTTCAAAATATTATACAGTATAATATCACGTGCTTCATTCACTGCCTTTAAAAAAATGATTGATATTACATATAAGAATAAAAGAAATATTATTTCAAGGAATTTCAAAAATACATACTGTAAATCCTGCATTTGTTCCATCTTCAATAATAACAAGATAATCTTGAACTTTAGCCCAAAGTTTTTGTATAACATCAAAACGAGTCTTTGTATCAGGTAGTTCCAATAAAGAAAATGAACTAACAACAATATCATAAGTTGGCTATAACCATAAAAATGCAATTAGATTCATTTAATATTTAAAACATAGTATATATAAAATTGCAGAATTATACCACGGGAAGTGCAGGAAGAAATTGTCTGTAGAAAATGTTTTTAATTGGATGAGTATTATATTTATTTAATTCTTCTGATAAATCATTCATTTCAGAAGAAGAATCTACACCAAAGTATTCTTTTAAAGAATCAGACCAAAGTTGAGATGCTGACCTAAATTAACAATATCTTTTATAATTATTTAATATTTATATATCCTTAATACATATCACATTTAATACATACCACATAACTGTTCCAATTCCGGATCCAAAATCAAATAAAGTTTGAGGTTTAAAATTTACATTCTTACTTTTAATTTGATTTAAGACTTTATATACAGCACAATACTCATATTGACTTCTACCAACTATATATAACAAACCAGTTCGTCTGTTATAATCAATAGTAATAGCTGAATTATGCAATTGCTGTTTTTCTTTAGCTAATTTTGAATTATTGTTCATATTATATTCAATAATATCTTCATTCCTTTCATTCAAATTAGAAGAATATATAGTAGCTTGTGATCTTGTTTTTCTATCCTGTAAATTTGGTTGTATATCTGGTATAAATCTACCAAGTAAATGTTTCATCAATTTTTGTCCACCTTCCCATAAATATGATGTTGGAATTTTTGAATCTTTATATAGTAAAGAAAAAAATAAAATAACTACTTCACATTATATATTATATTATTATTATATCATATTTAAGTAACAATTATTACAAACCTTTTAAAACTATCTGAATTGAATTTTTAATCCAGTCAGGTACTTCTACAACTCGTGGTTTTATAATTCCAGGATGATGTCGATGCTTTAATAACTTATTTTCAAGTAAAGTATTTGTACTATCATTAAGTTTTACTTCTACTTTTACTGAAAACTAAAAATAAAATTATATATATCGTATATATTATGTTGTTTTTTTTTATAAGCCGTAAGTATTTTTAAACTTACATTTCGTACTTGCATACGTCGAAGAAAATACAGGTTTAACATCATGTAATTTCTTTTTCAAAGATTATATTATCAATTAAAGAAAATTGTGTGCATTATAACCTATAAAAAATATAAACAGATTTTCTAATCGTTTCTTTATAAAAAAACTTTTTTAACAATTGTAGTCATTTAAAATATTATTTATTATCTATTAAATAATCTTTTCATAACATATTTTTTTATAATGAATTTAATTACAAAAAAATTTTCAAAATAATTTCATAAATTTAATAAAAACAATTCTTTTTTATTTGTGATTTATACCAATTTTTATTTATGTCATTTGATACCAAATTAATACAAAAAGTTATTCAAGCAATGATAGAAATACATATATAAAATCATAATTTATATTTTATTACATATCTAAGATCCAATTCTGTTACACATGTTTGTTGTTCTTCGATAATATTCTAATAATGATGTAATAATATTTGACATAATAGCAAAATGTAGCCAGTAGAAAGCGAGATTGATGATAATAATAGAAAACTATTTAGAAGAACACTTTCTTTTATGTTAAAAATCACCTCTAGTTTTATAATGATTTATGTTAACAATGAGTATAGAAGTAATTATTGAACGGTTTGATAAACAAGATTTCATTTTAAAGATGAAGGTTCAAGCGAGCACATGGTTTTTTCGAACTTTTGAAAAGTTTTCTTTTCTTTATAAAAAAATTGTGTCAGAAAATGGTGTTTTATGGAAAATAACTTATACATGAAAATAAAGCATTTTAAAAAATTCGAAAAAGCCATGTCCTCGTTTAAATTTTCATTTTTAAAATAAGACCTTGTTTGTTAAAATCGTTCAATATTTATGCCTGGACGTGTTGTATATACCCCATGATAAGAGTATAATTTAACAAGCTTATATGCTAATTTAATAGACGCATAGTGGGGATAGTGTTCTCTTATTTTCTATTATATAGTTCATATTTTGTCCACACATTGCTGAAGTCACTACGAGCAATAGATGGTGAATAGCATTAACGGGTTTTAAGAAAATAATGAAGAGAGTATTAAATTATCGCAAACTTATATAGAGAGTTAATTATGTTTTATAAAAGATGAATACAACGAAAAAGAGTGTTAACGAAGAAAAACAAAATTCATCGATTCCTACATATCGTCTTAATGAAGCTCCAAAAAAATGCAATTTATCTTTTTCAATTAATTTTGATTTTGACTATACAAACAGTGATAATTCGTCTGATTCCGAGACAGCTGATTTACAAATAGATATTTCAGAAATCGATAATGATGATCCACCAACTAAACATAAAAGAGAATCAGTCAAAGAAACGTCGGTTCTTAACGAAATGGAAGAAGAAATTGAAAGACAACTTGATGCTAAAGCAGCAAAAACTAATCTAACTGCCACGAATGTAAAAAATATATTAAAACGTGTTATTACAAATAATGAACAAGTAATGGCTGTGGTACAGAAACGTTTACATGATACAGAAGAAGATATCATTTTTGAACCTAAACTCACAAGAGCTAAAGCAAAGTATGTAATTTATCTTAATACATTATATTATATTGTAATATATATAAATTTGTATGAAAAATTTTAATTGATTTTATAATAGAGAATTAGGTGCTGTAGAACAAGTTAATGTATTATGGAACACTAGGCCAGTTAAGAAACCACCGTTACAAGTATTAATAGATGAAGAATTCCCAGAAGATTCTTCTGACGAAGAATATAAGCCAGAGCAAGATAAACAAAGTGATGATGATAGAGAAATAGAAAATTCCGCCAGTGGTGATGTAGAGTCACAACTACCTATCCCAGTACATGAACTTGATTCAGCTGTACAAAAAAAACCTAAATCACCTAATATTCAATATGATCCAGAGGGGATTTTTAAAATTCCTTGGTAAGAAAATGATATTTCTGTAATTTCAATTATTTTTCATCATTAAAATCTACATTTTCTAGCTTACCTTGTGTACCAACAGAAGAAGAAAGTATTGGTCATAGAACACGTTCTAAACTTTGCTTAAGTGAAACACCGTTAGAACAAATTGAACAAGCATTTGTGCCCCCTGATATTACAACAGATATGTATGATTCTGATTGCGATGAAGATTGGGGTAATTTTTTGAAAGAATTTACACAACCTTTAGAACAAGAACATACTGCAGAAGATGATCCAGAAGCTGATCCTGAATATAATATTTTAGAAGATGAAGAAACAGATTTATGTTAGTATCTACAAATACAAAAATGTCAATAATATATTTAATTATAAATAAATAAAATATATGATAATACTAATGTTTATATATTTTCAGTGGATAAAGAAGAATTAAGAGCCGATAAAGATGTCGAAATTACTTTTAAAGAGTTAATTGATTTGTTTGAGTTTACAGATACATTTATCAAACAAGAAGAACAAGAAGTATCTAAGAAAAGGAAATTATCAGAAAATATAGATACACCTGTTGAAAAGAACACATTGGTAAAAATATAATGCTGCTATAAATTTGATACAATTCAAAACAATTTGACTTCTTGATTTAATTGCTAATTAATCACTCAATTGTTTTGTTTTATGATAGAATCATTCTGAACTTTCAATGTTAGTAAACTTTGAGCAACGCCATTTACTAGCTATTCAATTTCAACAACATGTTCAACTATTGGCACAACATTTTGCTATGACATACATGCACCCAGATTTACATATCCTCTCAAAAAAATGTAAAGAATGCTTAAATAACATAAGGTATACGAGAAGTTATATTACAAGACATCAAATTTTTAATAAGATCTTAATTAAATTTGTGGACAGATATTTTATTATCATATATTATTTATTTCTTTAGAAATTTAAATAATGGACCAAATTCTGCATTCAATATAGAAAATGTATTTGATGCTTTAAAGTTAGTCTCTGATTGGGAAAATAAATTTTTGGATCCAAAATTTCATGAAGAATTTAAAAAACATATAGAGGATGAAAATACTATAAAAACAAAACATCTTAAAAATAGATGGGAATATATACCTCAATTTTCTCCTGATCTAATAAAATTATTTATTGAAAGTAAAGCTTTGATATATCCACAACTTCTACCAGATATACCATTCAAAAGTGAATTAACTAAATATACAAAGTTACCATTTTTAAAAACTGAAGAAACGTAAGTATCTTAATTCTAAAAGATTATGTTAGTACATTATATAGTTATAAATATTTTTATTTTTATATAAATATTTTTATTTTAGTTTAATTGCAATAGGCCTTGAACAATTCTTCCCATTTGTGGCATCTCGAAAAACAAAATTTAAAAGTAAAAAGTTCCAATTATTTGATGTGGCTCAATTAATTGCTAAACATTTACTACCTGTTAGAGAATCCAAAAAAATATTTTTCTATATTCGAAGACAACGTTCTGCCAAAGATTCAAATCCAATTAAGGTAGTTAATTGGTATATATTTTTTCATTTATAAAACAATATTTTTAATAGAATTTTATTATAGCGTTATTTTGACAAGGGTATAGCTCCCAGAATAGTACACTGTATAACATTAAAATGTGATCTTAAAGCACCGATACATCAGCCAATACATCTTTTACCTCCAAAATGGCAGAATTATCTTACTAATGTAAGTAAACGAAAACTGTTTGTATATTAATTAAAAAACGTATGAGTAATATACTAAATAGGTTTGATAATATTGTAGACTAAACCAAAAGTGGATCTTTTAAAATCTAAACGTATTCTGAATTCATATAATGATATATCTAAGATTGAAAATCTAATAAATAATAATTTCTATCTATATCCTTATGTTTCAAAACATCATCCACTACGAAATCCAGTTGTAAATGTTTTGCCTAAAATAATGCCAAATTCGAAACTTTTATTAAATAATATAATAGCAAGAAATGCATCACATGCTCAAGGAAAATCTGATATTCATACAGCTAGATCACAACAACCATGTGATATTAGCAATACTAAAAAAATGTTAAATAAAAGTACTGAAAATGCAGATAAAAGTGCAATAACAAATAAGGAAGATAAACAAAGTGAATCGATTAATTCATTAAATGTAGAAATAAAAAACACGAAACTAACAAAAAAGTCAAGTGAAGCATTATTGCAATCTCCACAAATACGAAAAACAACTCCACGTTTGGCAAAAACAAAGAGTGCACAAAATATGAAACTAATGGCTCAAGGTTTAGGATCAAAAAATGTATCTAATTGCAGTAATGCAAAGACTAGAGGAAAGGGAGATCTGGAAAAAAATTTGGAGTGTTCTACTGATTCATCAAAAGTTGTAAGTTACAATTTATTTAAATGTATTTACAGATCTGCAATAATAGAAAGTTACAAGAAAATATAAGTTGTATATGATCATTGATTGCAGGATAATGAGGATGAAATTGCAGAACTTATGTTAGCAAGCACTACTATTAAAAAAGATAATAGAAAGAAGGCTAAACAGGCTAGAGAATTAGAAAATATAAAGAGATTATTGGAAGCTGATAATCTTTTGAATGAAGGAGAAAGAGAAGAAAGTATGTTACTATACAATATTACTTGAATTAGATTTATAAATATTATAAATTCCATGCCCATGCAATTTATACACTTGAAAAGATTATAAATTTATTATTTTTGTTTTTATTTTCATACAGAATTCGCAGCATCATATCTTCAGAAATTACACTTGACATTGGAATCTAATAATCCAGATATTTTAAAAATTGTAATTAAATTAATATTAGATTACAATGACAAAATTGAGAATCTTAATCAATTGGAACATGAAATCTCTTTTTCTAAAAAATATGAATCCTCTGAGATGCAAGAAGTGATAGAAAAGAACATGATAACTAGAGATAAATTAGCTATAGATTTATATCAAAATATTTATGATAAATTACGAGATTTTCCAGAATTGTGTTCAGATTTGTTGTTATTTTTAAAACCACATCAAGCTGCATTAATAGGCAAATCTGTAGAATATATAATGTTACAAAAAATGAGTGAATTTTTAAACGTCATACAAGTCTATTTTACTAAGCAGCCATCTCGGCTTGCAAAAATAATGCAGGCCATTACACAACTTTCATCTGATCCTCATGTAACATTAGAGAATGTTCATAATATTATGATTCCACTTCTCAAGGCACATCCCTTAGTTCTGGATCTATTTTTACAAATATTACCTAATGGTAAACCTCCAGAAAGGTAATTATTTTGATGTTTATGGAATTCAGATTATAAACTTGTTTAGTAAAATATATTTTTTTGTGGTTTTTATATAGTTTATTTGCAGTAGATATGTTTGAAAATTTAACTTTCCCACTGGGTCCTCATGATAAAAATAAAGTATATACAGATGATGCACCAGAATTATATGAGAATATAGAATTACCAATGTCAGTTTCCCAAGAAGACCCTTATGGTGGAGATAATTGTAAATGTGATTGTCATAATGCAGATGACTCAAATAACAGAAATACTAATGAACATTGTATATCTTGTGGAACTAGGGTATACATTTATAATCGTTTAATTTTATTATATTACATATGTATTACTCTTTCTTTAATTTTATTACATTACATATGTATAAATCTTTATTTGACAGTTTCTTAATGGAAGAATATATCTTCAAACTTCTGAAGGCTTACGTCCTGCAAAAATAACATTCCCAGGAGCTGATAAAGAGAAATTAGAAAATATTGCAAGAGTGTCTTTAAAAGTTGCTGATAAATTTACACCACCTATTGCATCTAGACAACGTCGAAAATCTTCGAAAGCCGATATTGGCGACGATTCATGTCAAAAACAATGTCTTCCCAAAAATTCACCTGTGAAAGAAAATGAAGATAACGAAAGAACTATATCAAGATCTAAAAGAGGTACGAAATCACCACCCAAATCCGGAGAACCAAAAAAATCATTGAAAAAAGTAACATTTACTGATGAAATAATATCTACTAAAAAGGCATACTCTCCACAATCTATAAATAAACGTGAAAAGAAGATAGAACGAAAGACGCGGTTGGAACAAAATTCTTATGATAATTCATGTTCAGAAAGTGACTATACCTCCAAATGTGTTACAATTGAAAATATATTTGAAAAAGAAATATCTTCAAAGGATAAAATGTTCATGAACAAGAACATGGAACATGATATGAGTAAGCACAATTGATTTTATTTTTAAATCATATATACGTATAAGATCGTATAATTAAAAATATATTTTTAACAGAAGATAATATTATGTCGCCTAGTCCAGAAAAAGATAGAGATATAATAAGTAGTAGCAGAAGTTTCGAAAAAATGGATGTTTCAAATGATTGTGATTCTGATACAAATTCTGAAATGGAATTTATTAATGACAAACCTTGGACACGGCAAGAAGATATGATCCTTCTTTTAGCCATTAAGGAAGAGTATTCGGAAAATACATTTTTGAAGGTTAGCCAACAATTGGAAGATCGTACCATTGAACAGGTATAGATATATAGATACTTATAATTTTTTTCTTTAATTTACATAGATACTGATATTATTTCATTTTAGGTTAAGGAAAGATGCAAAACATTACTTTCTTTGTTAGAGCAAATGTTATAATTATTAGTCAAAGAGATCTGTGAATTTTATTTTGTGTACATAAGACATTTAACGTGATTGGAGAAAGGTTAGAAAAGTACTTGTATTACGATTTTTATATTTAGAAAATGAATTTAATTAATAAATATAAATAATAATAAATTATTTAATTCGATTTTGATCTATAATTTTATTTTTCTTTTATACATATCTGCTCGTAACAAATTTATACACATATTTCTTTTTTAATGATGATTTAAAAATTTAATTATATTTTCATCATTTTAAAGACAAATATGTGATATAAGTATAAATATAAAATTGTTATTAAGATGTAGGACAAAATTACAACATACAAAATATTGTTTACAGTGCTATGAAATGTATCATACAAGACGTTTACTACTATGAATCAAGAACTTAAGATTAGATATAAAGAAAAACATTTTTAAAAGCATCAGTTTACAGTCATAACGTAATTTACAATAAAACATTCCTATAATTAATGTAATAAAGTTCCTTAAAATTTGTATAGTCTAAGGTTTTTTTTTTCAAAAGCAAGAAATATAGAATGAAAATGTTAAAGATAATCATTTTTTGACTAAAAACTTAATAAATTTAATAAAAGAATATTATACTTTTTACTTTTAATAACATTATGTTTAAAACATAATTTCATAAAGTATATTTAATATAAAGGTTTATCCACAGATTATACTTATATTAATGTGTAAAAATTTATAATCATGGTATTGCTAAATCTTAAATATACAAATTGATAATAATAGAATCATAGTTTTATAACAATTCGACTATATCAAGCCATGATCAAAAGTTTTTGCACAATATTTAGTCCTTTTAGTTCATAGTACAAATTATAATCAATTTTATTTGTTTCTAAAAACATTATTAACATGGACACTATTTATCGTCACAAATTGTTTTATGTAATAACGTGATGTGTACCTTGCAATATTTTTATCCTCAATTTATCTCGTACTTTGGCTATATATTTCAGATCTTCTCTCATTGTATTCATAAATGGCATATTAGATTGCAATATAAAAATGTAGAGAACAAGATGTAATTCTAGTAAAAAAAAAATGTAAAATAATTATTACACAGCAAATAAAAGTTTCACTATTTCAGTATAAATCAGTCTAATATTGTCATCTGTGAATATGATGAGCATGTACAAACCATGCAAATTTATTGCATATACACATTGTAGTCTAAATTATCATTATTCTGGATTGTACTTTTGATGCCAATTTGTGGAGTAAAATTAAGATATTCAAAACTCTTCCATGTTGTCTACATCTATACCAATGTCGAGAAAATCGTCATAATCTTGAACTTGTCTTGATTGAAGAGAGTGCTCAGAATGATGTTCAGTGTGATCTGGATCATCTGTAACGGGACTAGGTGGAGGATTAGTTACTGTACGATCAGAATCTAAAGGAATTCTATCCATTCCTACACCACGTCTTAACCTTGCTTCTTCTGCAATCTGTCTGGTTGAAAACTCTGCTTTCGTTAATAAAGCTGGAAGATCTTTATCAGATCCATCTAAAGAAATACAAAATATTATACAGTTTAATATAATGCTTATTAAGTGGATTTTTTCCTATATTTGGTTGTCATCATCATATTATTTTAATTTAAAACTCACTTTCAAGGCTTCTCATGAGTTCCTGTGTTTTTTTTCTTTTCTCATCAGCTTGTATTTTTTTCTGTTGTTCCACATTTTTTTTCTTATCGACATAAAATATTTCTCTGATTTTTTCTTGTGGAATATGTTCGTCATTTTTTATAAGCCATAAATATACACCACCTGTTGTTCTTCTACGAGATCCATTCATTGTTAACAAACCACCATTTTCTTCGATTTTTTTGGTTTTTTGAAAAAAGTCAATTGCTTTTTCTTTTCCAAGTATTTTTACTATCTTTCCTACAAGAAACAAGTAATCAAATATTTATAATATATATTTTTTATAAGAAGATAAATGATTAAAGAATATAAAATATATTTTTAAAATTACTTATAAGGAGATTCTTATTTTCGCAAAGTTTATCTGCAATATCAATTGCAACATCTGAATCTGTTGAATTTATTGTTGTACTTAAATCTGCTATAATACGTATAGATCCCTTTTGACCATCAACTTCCATAGAATTTCTTCTTTTCCCTAATTTAAGTTTTATATTTTGTCTATCAGAATTTGTCCTTTTATTGGTTAGTCTTTGTCCATATTTTTCATCATCTGGACTAATATTGTTATGAGATCCATTGGCATTTGATGGATATCGAAGAGTAAAATTATAACTTTCAACGCTACGTTCTTGATAGAGTTTCTTTGTAACACCACATGAAACTAAATCTTCTGTTAACGATTCTTCTTGCACCTGTGTACACCATACTTTGTATTTATCGTTATTTTTTTCCCAATTATTAGATAAGCTTTTAGATCTTTTTATTTTCAACTTAGGTTTTTTGTTTCTAGTATGTGCTGAATCGGAATCTGAATCACTTTCTGTGTCCACAGAATCATCTGATTCATCACTATATCCCAGTTTTGTCTGTCCTTCTGTTGCTTGCACCACGTGAGGCCTCTGCAGTACATTGTATTCTTCAAAAATATCGGTTGGCTATAGAAAGACATAATCTTTAATTGATAGTATATTTATTTTAATAATACAATTTTATTATTATATTTACATTGAGATATGTACTTTAAAAGATATTACATTTATAAATCTAAAATACTTGTAAAATGTTAAATATGATAATTTTAAATATCTTACAAATTTGTTAGAAATAACAATCTTATTGAAAATATCGTATTATTAATAAATTAATATAATAAATAATGATTTATTAAATACAGAACAGAAAGAACAATTTTATGAGAACGAGTATTTGTATTCATACATTTTAATTTAGACTCCTGTCAAAAACAAAATACTTAATATCTGACCTCATCATCGACAATCTCGCCATCTTCAAGCTCTAAAGGTTCTGCTTCCATATCCGAACTTGGAAAATGATATCTTTTCTAACGAAACAAATATTTTGAATAAGAATTATTTGTTTCAGTTGCACAATAACATAATACCTTAACCACTTTTCTAACTTTATGGCAATATCGCAGCAGATTCTTTTGTTCGTTTTCATGACAGAAATAATATTTGCTCTTCTATCCTTATGGCGATTGGTGAAACATTCAAACTTTCAACGAATGGATTTGGAGGTTTAACAAGAAAGATTGTTTCGAACGTATATTCAAGAGAACACTCATGTATTGAAGGTATAATGAACTATATATACGAAATAAGTAGAGAGAGAGAGAGAGAGAAAGAGAAAGACTATAGTATTTAAATTTTTGTAAAAAATATGAAAATTCGAAAAAACAAAAGGTTATATATAAAATAATATTCTATACTTTTTATTTGTTTTTTTTTTTATGATTTGTACAATTGTCATTAAAATTTATGTACATCAAAATTAGTATGTTATATTTTTTATCTGAGAAATCCAACTATAGGTTTCGTTGGTCCAAGTTCTGTTTCCTTCTTTAATGCATTCATAAGAGCATCATTTAATGCAAGTGCAATAGTTTTACCCATCTGTAAATGATCATAAAATTTCCATGAAATATTTGACATTTCTTATATATTATTTATTTTGACTACAATACATATATAGACACAAAAATAATATTATGCTCATTTTAATATTAATAAACCATTTTTCAAATACCTCTAGCATTTTAAGTAATGTAACATCCTGCATACTACCATATCCTATTTTGACAATTGATGTTATATTACCATTTGGCATTATAGATATAATTGTACTTGCTGGACTACACATTTCTTCTTCTGAAGTAGGATCTATTACACAATTTTCTCCTATCTAAAAAAAAATAGAATATGTATATCTTTTATCTATAAATAGATAACGATTAATTTAAATCATATTCATTTTTGCAATATCTTCATATACTTACTTTACACAATGTGACAATAACTGGATAATTTGTAATATCTAATTTGATACAATCAAAAGGATCATCTGATATTTGTATGTCTGCTTCTCCACCATCAAGAGATGCAGCAGTTACTCTTGGTATTTCTGTACTATATAAAGCAGCTTTTACAGCTATACCTACAGCATCAAAAAGATTTCCTCCACATTGTAATATCTATGAACATATTCAAATTTTCTTCATATGGATCACAAATGTAATTATATTTTTTTAATATATATGCAAATAGCTCTTACCAAAATATCAACAAACATTTTCCAACATTTTTTATATGGTAAAATACATAAATCTTTTAAGTTAAATGCACCTGGAGTCTGATAAGATAATGACAAAATATTACTTATTTCCATTGCTAGATCATCTCCACCTTTACCTTCAAATTCTGGGGTAGCATTGGCTGAACTACAAAATAATATATTATATATATATATTAATAAAATTATATGAAGAGTATAAGTTTAGATTAGTGGTTCAACAAAATACCAATCTACAAAAAATTCTAATTTTCCTTCACATGGTCGATCAATATATGGTGAATCAATTTCTACTTTAACACCAACTAAAATGTCAGTATTTCCTATTCGTAATCTTGATGAACCATGCGTTTGTTGCATCAAATTGGTTTCAATTTCGAATGATCGATATTCATATCTTTTTCTTCCATCATTTCTAAAATCTGCCTAAACGTTTCAAAGGAAGAATATTGATTTTGATTCAAAAACTTAAATTTATTCTACAATGTATACACACATGTATTTTATACTTACATCAACTCCATGAAGAATAAATGTTTTTTCTCCTAAGCTCAATGGAACTTCGGCCATTTTTATAAATTACACAAAAATAATATTTATCTGAAACTCAATATATATCTATATTGGATATTAATTATAAAAATTTAATTTATTTATATTTTGCATTTCCAATCAAAGTTAAGGATTCACTCTTCCACATACGAGTGAACCAGTGATGCTAATGTTTTTAGGATGTGTAATATAAGTAAATTTCTTCGAAGATTTACTTGTGAATGGTTTTTTATTTTTGATTGATTTATTACATCAGGATAAGATCTTCTTGTTCAAACACATTTATAATTATTTAAAATTTTTAATATTTTAATGTTTAGTTTGAAATATTTTTGTCGCGTGGAAATAATAAAGAATCGTTATATTCGAGTTCTAATAAAGAATGAGTAACAAAATATTAGGTTATGGATAATCTCTGGATTACAAGTTGAAACTGTGCATGATTTTCTTATAATATTTAAAATATTTGCTTGTAAGAAAGAGCATCGAAGAGTTTGCTTTATATTTTTAAATAACTATTAATTAAATATTTAATCGAATCCAATTGTTATGTACGCGTGAGATGGAAATAACCAAACAAGCTTATACGATAGACATATGGTGGATAGACAACATTCTCCGTTTGTATTCGTAGTTCATATTTTGTTCATAGTTATCGCTAAAATCACATACACTTCGAATAAAAGATAATGAACAGCTGTAACGAAATTTTTTGAAATACAAATAACGCGCCGTTTATAGCGCTAGTATCGTTGTTGGCGCTAAGTAGGATTTCGTGTCTATTTTAAATTGTCAATATTTGTTTCAGAATAATTTATGAAGATTTCATTTGTTTAAAAATTTTGTACATGAATTTACGGTGTAGAAGAATTGCAAAATGATTTTATTAAGAAATATTTTCAAGGTATCTGAATAGTTTTTGTCTCTTCATGATATAATTTAAAAGTATCATATGTATGCAATATTTAAAAAATTTAATCGTTTTAATTATGCTTTAAATTTGTACCGAAATCAGTGTATATTGATTAATATTATATATTAACGAAATAATTTAGAATAGATGGATGAAATCTTCACATATTTTTGCCTTACAACATCGATATTTGGGTATATCTACATACCTTGCTTCTACTTCTGTAAAGGATACAAAAAGTTTTCAAAAATTTAAATTAAAACAGGCCAGAATGCAGGTATATATTTTAATTCATGATCTTTGCTAATCGATAATGCTATTTTAAAAATTTATATAAGTATTTTACTTTAACAGCGCGATGATGAAATTCCTACATATTTAAAAGCTGGTTTCCGGGATAAGGTTTTATTTAATATAACATTGGTTTTAATTCTACTCGAAATTATTGGGGTTATTTACACGTTACGTGATTTGATTAAACGTGATTAAATTAATCTTTTATAATAATTAAAATTTAAGTTATATGTTTAAGTGTTATCTAGCTAATAAGATCAAAATACACGCATTACATTATTAAACTTTTTACTGTTGTAAAACATTAATACACAATATATTACATAGACATACTTTTTTTCTCATATATACTATCTTGTAATAAATTTTGGAAGAAATTCGTAAGGCACTTGGTTGTTCTGCGAATACCAATATGGAGACTATTTTATTCTAATATTAATCAGTAAGAGTAAAACATTAGAATATATAATTATATTATTTTTTTTATACATTATATTAAGTGACATAAATAATATAGACCAGATAAAGAATTTCACGAAATTTTATAAATATAATGTTTAAATGCAAATAAGTAAAAAACGGTAGGATTTCAATTGTATTATTTAAATTTAAGCTTTATAACAGAGCTTGATAGAACACTTGGATAAAATGTTTATACCATAAATAACCTGACATAATGGTTTTATTGTATAGCTCATTCTTGTAACAAAAAGTATGAAAATTAGAATAAATTCTAATATATTTGTAACTACTCTTTTGAACAGAAATTATTATTGATGTAGTTACAGTAGAATTTAGCCTTTATTAATACATTAAGATATGTTGTAATTTATCAGTAATGGATTTAGGAATGAGAGGCGCATGATCGTCCATATTAGTAAAGCAGATGTATCAACTAAAAAATACAAGTTCTTTTATATCACAGGAAAAATATTTACATCATTCTTAAGGTATTCCTTTTCAAAGAAGATGATTCATTAGACAAGGTTCAATTTCTTCAACTACTGTTTTCATTATCTGTTTTACTTGTATCATCCTTAGATATTTGATCTCTACTAATATCAATAGCTATATTGATAGACTTTGGAGAATTTACAGATTGCCTGTTGGTATTAACAACATGGTCGTTTTTATTAGAAACTTTATTTAAGTTTAAGTTCATTCTAGAGTTGCTTATCGTTGATATATCTATTGTAGCATCTTTTTGCTGTTTTTCATCTTTTTCAGTGATTTGATTAAGAATTACTTTTTTCACAGCATTTGTGTCTGTTTGTGGAAATGTTCGAGGCATATTATTTTGGATATGAATTTGTTTTTTATTTTCTAAGTTCAAAGTAGATTTCCCTTTACTTCTTTTTCTACGTTGAATCAAATCTTTTAAAGCTTCACTAAAGTCCATTAATGTTTCCGATATTGGTTTATTCATATATTTATTTGCTATTTCATCAAATTTATCATCTTCTTCAGAAGTTAATTCACTTTTAAGATGTTTGAATTGATCTATTATTTCTTTTAAACTTTCTTTAGCATCTTTAACAGTTTTCAAGTTGTGATTATTTGCATGATAATTATTTAATGATTCTGCATCTTCGTTTTCTATTGTTCCATCTGTTTCACTAGAATATTCATTACTATTCAAATTAGTATTATGTTGCTGTGAATCATTATCTTCATATGCAAAATCTTTTTCAAATTCTTTAAATTGATCTATAATATTTCTAATACTCTCTTTTACATTAATTGTAACTTCTTTATCTTTCCTTTGACTTATGATTTGTTGTTTTTCCTTTATATCTTGTTTTGTTGAAATTTTTGGTAATATGGTTGATTCCATTTTTATTTTCATTGGTTTTTTAATCTTTACGTTAAGTTTACTTGTAATATCTACATTTTCTTTTTCCTTAGTTATATCTTTTTTGATATTATTCATTTGAATTTTTTCTTGAATTCTCTTTTTTACAGTTTCTTTTATGTTACTGATATTTTCAACAGCACCAACAGCATCATTTTTAGATTTTAATTTAGTTCCTATCGATCCTTTTTCATAATGTACATCCTTCTCTATTATTTTTTGATAATTAATACCAGAGTTATCTTTTATATTAATTTTTACTGCGGGTATGACTCGTAATTCATTTTCTTGATTTATTATATCCATATCTTTTGAAACATTATCTAATGAATCTGCAGATGTTTTAACAAATTGTTTATTTTCATCTGATAATATATTTGATATATCATCAGATTGGATATCTTTTTGTTTAATAGATTCGATTTCAGCTTTTATCAAAGGTTTTTCAATCGAAGATAATGGTTTTCCAATTTCTTCTAAAGATTCAACAATATCATCAAGTATTGGCTCCATACTTTCTAAGACATCATTAGTTACATTTAGACTTGTATCTGATATTGTACTATCATTCTGAAATAAATTACGCGTGGAATGCTTGGAAACTTTAGCTCTATTCGGATCATATTTGATATTAGCTTTTCGTTTCATAATGAATATAGTTGGTTTTGTTTTTATTTTAATTGGTGGTAACATATTATAATTTAATGTTATATGTGAAAAGCCATCAATCGAATCCAAGATTTCATGAGTTTTTAAATAAGGTTTTATATTAGGAGAATATTTGCTTTTGGCTTCTATTAACAAATGTGTATATTGTAATATTTCTGGATCATTAACAGTTATGTCTTCTTGTTTTGAGTAGCTGTAAAATTATTGTAATATTAATAATTAGTAATTATAATTATTAACTTTTTGCTATACTGATAATTAACAAATAATAATTTGATATTATTATTTTATTACTTCCAAGACGAATTAGTTTGTGTAAATCTTGATACTCCAGTTTGTGCTGCTAAATTATCGATATGTACATATACTGACTCTGAAGAATTTTGTTCAAGTCTATGCAGTCTAGCAATAGCCAAACCTCCTGGATAGTTACAACTAGCTATGCATAAGAGAAACATAGAGAATATGGTATTTAAAACTAAGTGACCAATGACAATTAGCGACAACATTCCATTCCATGGCGATTTTCTTCTATTTTCCCATCTATCAATTATAAAATTAAAATTGATAATAAATAGTGAATTTAAATTTTCTATTTAGAATTAAAATACTCTTACATTCTATGACATGCAGCTGCTGTTGCAACATTTAGCAAGGGGAAGACATATATTATAAATCTTAATTCTTTATGTGGTAGAAATGAAAATAGTACCACAAATATTATAGCAGGAACGGTAAATGCACGTACACGTGGGTCCCATAAAATCCCCAAAGGAATTAGAAAATACGAAACAGCTAGGCCACGTGGAAGAGCTGAGTAAAAGTACCATAAAAATGGAGATGTCTATTTATATGTCAAGGCATATTTATATTAAAATATAAAAAATTAGATAATAAAGAATAATAAGAAGATAAAGAAAAAATAGTTAATTTTAATAGAAAATTTTAAGGATACACCCCATTCACTGCTCTTATTAAGAATGGTGTTGAAATAAAATACTTCTCCTTCTGGCCATAATAAACGTTTCCAAAAGATTGTGTCTATTCCAATAGTAAGTGCTAGGAATAATATACCGGCAGGTATTGCAATTTTAAGTAATCTAAAAATAAAATATTATATCAGTTCTTGTAATATCGGTTTCTTTTTTTTTTCAAAAAAAGGATGAGATATAAATTTGGACGAAAAAATTTTCACTTTAATATGATAAAATATTCCATTTGTCTAAACGCAAAGTATGTTGCAGATTTTTTTTATTTTTTTTTTTTTATTTTTTTATTTTTTTTTATTTTTTTTTTTTTTTTCTTTTCTTTTTTAACTATCCCTGAACAAAAAAGCAAATACTTTGTAATAAGTTTTATACGCAAACAAAGCTTACAAATCTGTGCAGTTTTGCAGAAGATCCCTTGATGATTCTAATCACTTCTGTATGTAATGTTACAGCCATACTAGGTATCAATGGTCCGCAATATAATATGTAAATACCTTGGAACAGAAAGTTTCTGGTTGGCTATATCATATAAAAGGAATAGTCCCAAAAGAATAGAAAGTTCTGCTCTGAATATGATTATGGCTGCAGCTGACGACCAAATAAATATAACATGATTCTGTTTTAACCATCCATATAGCGCCAGCAATACTAAAAATCAAAAAAAAATAGTTACATTTTTTTTTTATTATATCATTTAATAGCTCAAAATTAAATATATTATTACCTAGAGGCATGGCCATTATATTAGGCAAAGGTCGGCTAAGATAATACATAAAATGGTACTGCGTTACCGTAATAGCCACAAACCAGTTTGTAAATTTAGTACCAAAGACATTTTCTAAGGCATTTCTATATAATTTCAAAGTGCCTATTACCAGCAAACTCAAAGTAGCTCTTACTGCAAAAAAAAAAAAAAAAAAAAAAGAAGATATTTTATAATTAATATATCAAGGAACATTTGAATTCTCAAAATAATTTCTAATAAAAACTTACCTATATATTGTGCAAGAAATTTATTAATATGAAAATATTTAATAGCTGCCACAAAGGGATAAGCAAGACCGGATATCGCAATAGGTCCAAGAAAAGTACGCGGTACAACTCCAGGAAACTCATGATGATCGTACTGTTAAGGTAAAAGCTTAATTAATTTTATTAAATTTTTTAAATAGGTACTATATAAATAATAAAATGAATTGGTATCATATTATTATTATTTAAACAAAAAAAAAACGAGTTATTGATATTATCGACATATGTGTATACGATTATATCATTATATTTATATAAAACAAGGAAGTGTAGTAGTTCAAATAACAGGTGCATAAATGCAACTGTGTCTCAGCTGATTGTACGATTATAAATACGCGCATCTCGTGCTAAATATAATACATGAGCTTTTGCGTAATATCTATTCGTTCGTGTTCGACAACCTGTCAAGTAAGATAAATAGTTTCGTCCAATTTAATTAAAACTGTTGAAGATTCTATTTCTTTTTCAAACATTTTTTTTTTTTTTTATGAATAATTAACGATTAATGAATTACCTCAGACAAATTAAAGCCATGATACAAGAGGTCGTGTGTCGCTTGTAGATTAAAGCTTTCTTCGACTTTCGTGAATGGACAATACAATAAATGTATCGTTGCCACTAAAATAATTAAATGATCCATATTGTTCTTCTACATTTACGATCGATTCGAAACAAATTTGATTAATCCTTTTTTGCTCATGATCAAATTTGCAAAGACGTACGGCTTTATCGTAGTATGATAAAAATGATAAATTATATTACGACAAATCTGGCACCACGTCGTCTGCTTCGTTATTTCCAACACTTTCTATATCCAAACTGTGAAAAATCAAGAATACCAACGTGCCGAATAATATTGTTCCTAGATGAAATGATATTTATATGTTGGCAAGGAAGTAATACGATCGAAGAAATTCTTCGTTGGTCGATAAACATATATTCTCTCTAGACATATTTTGGATAGGAAGAATTAGAAAAAAAAAAAAAAAAAAAAGAAAAGAGAGAAAGAAAAAAGATTAAAGTATCGATAAAAAATTTTATTTTTCTTTAAACGATACGTTAAATTTGACATACGATTAATAATAATTGTATAAAAGTACAACATTTTCTTTCTTTTTTTTTTCTTCTTCATTCGTTAATCAAATAAAAAAAAAAAAAAAAAGAAAAAATCGTATAAGACAGCGTAAAGTTATTTTTACGTGAGTAATATTAATTTTTTCAATGTTAATGAAATTCTCGGATTATTTAAAATCGCATTAGAAAAAAATGACACTTGACATTTTCCATCGGTACGCTTGTAACGAGAAGAATAACTAGATATACTCGTATAATATGTATCTTGGCATTAAAAATATCACCAAAGATAATTGGAACGCAACTTATATATAACACAATACATATATGTATATACACGTTGACACGAAGGAGCTAAGGATTTTACTAAAATATTTATAAGCTATATGATAAAGAATTTACTCACGAAGATAAAAGAAAAATTGACAAATCAATGAGTAAGTGACATGGATCGATGATCGTGAAACGATATAAAATTACATACGTAACACGATGTAATAACACGAATACGCGCCTTTATTATATCGTACACATCATCATTGTAAATATAATCAAATAATAATCGGAAATAATAATTAAACTTTTTTTAAAATAATAATTAACATGTTTTTTTGTTATTATTATGATTATTATTATTATTATTATTATTATTATTATTATTATTATTATTATTATTATTATTATTATTGTTGTTGTTGTTGTTGTGTTGTTGTTGTAGTTGTTATTATTATTATTATTATTATCAATATTATTATTATTATTAATATCATTATTATTATTAATAATCGATCATTGAGAGGATGTTATAATAGAAAAAAGAAAATAAAAAGTGTATATAAAATTATACGCGAGATAGAGACGGTAAGCGTGAAAGGGATCGAGTATAGAACGGATTAAACGGTAAATTCGATTTAGGAATGATTTCGTGGACTCTTAGTAAGCTCTTTTCTTTATTTGGAACGTCCTTTTTCCGTTTTATCCTCGATCGATAGAAAAATCGAGCCGATCGAAAGGGTTAAAAGGGATGTAAAGAAGGAAGAATGGTCGAGTAGGTTAACGCCTCGGTCGTGGTGGTGGTGGACGTGAAGAGGGCTTGTTGTGCAGCATGTGCTCGCACTTCGGAATGTGACGCTCCGCTGCCGCTTGGTTGAACTTCCTGCCACAGTGCGGACATTGAATATAGTCGCTGGTGTCGCTGACCGGTGGTGGTGGAAGGTCACTCAATCGTCCACCTGCCGCCAGATGTGCCTGAACTTGCTTCGCCGAGCGAATCGCATTTATGAACTCTTCGTGCTTACGTCGCCAATTCGACTTCACCTCTGGCTTCTTTGATTTCAACTGCAAACGATTACACAATCTATACGTATTTTCAGACATCGTAAGATGACCGACCTAAATACGCGATACTTTTATAAAAGGAAGGAACAAAAGTTCTCTTGATCTGAATCGTTTGTAACAGAATTTACTTCCATCTGACATTTCAAAGAGACTCAAATCTTAGATGTAAACATACATTTTTCTCTCTCTCTCTCTCTCTCTCTCTCTCTTTCTTTTTTAATTCTTTTTCAAAAAGAGAAAATCTTAAAAGTATTCTATATTTCTTTCGAATAATGGTACAACCATTTCTATAGATGCTAAAAATAGATAAATATTATATATATCGCTTTTATGTATATAGATCTCTAATAGATTTTGCGAATGTAAGGATTAAAAGATATCTGCATTGAAATTTATAGATATTTCATAAGAGAATTATCTATGATCAATTGTATTTTCATGCAACGAAAAATATTTCGAAATTATTACGATTCTTCCCTTATTAATAAATCGAACGAACTTACGTCGCCTTTTTTAGAGTTTTTCTTGACGAATGACTCTAATTCGGTCCCCTTAACTCTATACATAGTCGTGTCGAATTGTTTCCTTTTCTTTTGTACAGTTTTCGCGCATATCTGCTCATGGAGATTCACGCGATCTTGAGCGAATCGACGTCCGCATACCTTGCAGGCAATAAGGTTCTCTCTGAAACAATTATTACAGTGATTTCTCTTTCGAAAGTATTGCCAATTAAGATTCGAATCGTGCTAATAATAATAAGAAAAAAATTAAATAGCGAAAATGCCAAGATAATAATCGATTTTTACGAGCTTTCTCTCTTTCTCTTTCTCTCTTTTCCTCTCTCTCTTTCTCTCTCTCCCTTTCTTTCTCTTTGATTTTATTTCTTAACAACGATCGGAGAACAAAGGCAAATGAACGAGCGCAAAGCAATGTACATACTAGCTACGACTCTCTTCATCCTCACTTTTCTTTTTCGTTTGCTTGTTGTCGAGATGGGAGGGTCTGTGAAGCACAGACACTTCAAGAGCTCTGATATAATAAAGCTTCATCTGCATTTCCCCCGTCCTCCCCCCTTTCTCTCTATCTCTATCTCTTTTTATTTCTATCTATTTATCTCTATCCTATTTCTTGATTGTTTCTATATAAGTCGTTTCGCATAATAACGAATTACTTTGGCTATCTCTCTTCCTCTTTCCGTCAATTTACCTCCTTTATAGTTTGAATGAGTTACAAAGCGGTAAGAACGATCATCGTCTGCTTTTTAAAAAGCAGCTATTGAGAGTTATTTTCTCGGTTTCTTATTTTCTTTCTTTCTTTCTTTTTTTTTCTTATTCTCTTTTTTTTTTTTTTTTTTTTTTTATTCATTCAGATAAAAACGTTTTCAGATATTTTCTAAAATATCGATAGAACTTATTAAATAAAAGAACCCAAAAGGTTCCATTATCATATTCTTCTTACGTCGTATTTTGGTTGGTTCCACTTTTAACGGCAGGATGTCCTTTGGAGCTCGGCGAAGCGCTGATCGGAGTTCTCGCTCTTGTAGCCATTCTCCCTTTCGAGCTGGAAATATGAGCCTGCGTTGTATTGCCGCTAGAAGCGGACGAGGTCGAGGACGTTGGTCTTCCCGATGTGGCCGATGATGTTTGCTGTTTCTCAAAATGTAATAAAGAGAACGTAGAAATTTAGATTCTCACGAGAATGACATTTTTCTATTCTACATCGACAGTCTTTGTCATTATATATATATATATATATATATATATATATATGTGTGTGTGTGTGTGTGTGTGTGTGTGTGTGTGTGTGTGTGTGTGTATGTATGTATGTATGTATGTATGTATGTATAAATATACACATATACATATAGATATGTGTGTATATCTCTTTTCTTTCTCTCTTTTTTTTTTCAGTGCCGCCTTGACAAACGTATATAACTATCGAAATTTTTACTCACTTCCATGGATTGCTTCTTGCCCAATGGCCTTTTGGAATCCGTACTATCGTTACTCTTCGAGAACGGTCGTTCCTCGAAGTCGATCGTAAACGCCTGACATTTCTTCGGTACATCGTTTTGTTCCTTCCTTTCGACGATCTGTTCCTGTAAATGTAAACCGTTCTGAAAGACGTTAGGAACATCCGCTTTTGTCGCTGATCTTTTAGACGTGATCGAATCCGAAGCTTTCACGAAGTTCGCTTTTATCGATGGCTTCGTTTCTTGAGTCTT
The DNA here is from genome assembly GCF_050613455.1 of Vespa mandarinia. NCBI lineage: Eukaryota > Metazoa > Arthropoda > Insecta > Hymenoptera > Vespidae > Vespa > Vespa mandarinia. Next base: position 3,512,715 of record NC_140819.1, read on the forward strand.
AGACTCGGTCGAGATACGCTATAAGAAAAAAATCGTTGCTATTAATAATCTATGTATCTACGTCCCGTTTCATTGGAAGAGTAATAAATAAATATAGGCTTGAAATTCTATGGAATGACAGGATTATATATTAGGTTGTTTGGAAAGTTTGTGCTACTTTTTTATATATCTATTGGAACATGTTAGTACATGTAAAACGATACTAAAAATTCTTTCATATGTATATGTATGTAATATGTATATATATATATATATATATTGAAACGAGACATTTGATCAAATCTGTACATTTTTAATTCTTTTTTTTTTATTTAGTGATTCATTTCAATTTTGTATCTCATTGAAAATGGAAGGTTATAAATTATTATTAGGAAAGACAAGAGTGCAATGCGAATGATAAAAAAATATTTATACTGTTTACGATTGTTCTGAAAGAACATTTAAGAAATGATTTGCAAAGTTTAGAGTTGAAGATTTCAGTTTTGAAGATATCAAACTCTTGGGAAGACCTTTCAGCATTGATGACCAAATCAATATACTGATCGACTATAATCAGCACTATGCAGTTCGCGAGATAGCAAAGATATTCAATTAATTGAAAATTAAGGTTCAAAAGTATTTAATAAAATTTTCTAATCGGCACGTACTTCCTAGACAACTCAATGAAATTATATACATAAAAATATATTTGTTTATTTGTGGATAAATAGGAATACTTACCCTAGGTAAAATATCTGGACTCTTCGAAGGTGAGGAAGGAACGCTTCTTCTCGTCACCATAGTACGACAATCGTTATCCGAAGATTTTTTCGAATTTGTCGAGTCGGGACTCGGACTTTTCGTAATCCTACCAAAACGCATCGAGTTCTTAGATAAAATCTTTCCACAATCTCGTAGGTGAGAATTATTCTTCGATCGATCGTTCGAAGGAAACCTTTTTCTATTTAGAGGGTCACTGTCGACGACAATTCGCGACTGCCTTTCGGACTTCGTCGAAGCCTTTAAAATTTCATTTGCAATCGCTGACCCCATTTCGGCTTGTCTCGCGGGATCGATATTGGTTATTTGTGTCAATGCTACTACCGTCGTTCCGCTACTATCTGATACGATGGATTTTCGTATGTCCTCGATAGAACGTAATGGCTTTACGACAAGCGTACAATCCTCATTCTCGTGTTTTTTTTTATTCTCGCTCGTAGAAATTTCCATGGATCTTCTAAGTAAATCATTTCCTTTCCGTTCATGAGACGGATCTTTTATCGAGCTAGTACATATACCTTCATTTTCTTTTTCAAAATCTAAATCCTGAAAAAGTTTACGTTTGCATATCGGAGATCGTGATTTTGGAGTTCGAGCAATCTTCATCGAGTCTTTCGCTTCCGCTATTTTCTTTCCTTTAATACGATCTTGTCGTAAAGAATCTACCTTCGTTAAAAGTATTTTTCTCGAATGACCCGGAGATTTCTTAAATATGCTAACGTTTGTATTCTTCTTTTTAGAATTCAATTTCAATTGATCCATATTAACTTGCGATGATTCTAACCTTTTGGTCTTTGCTTTTGTTTTTATAGATTCTTTCTTCTCTTTTGGAATTATCGTTGATAACTTATCGACAGAAATTTTAGATAATAAATCATGCGTCATGCTGTCTACGCAATCTCGTCCAATTGTGTCTTGATATTCAGACTCTGCACCGATCGAATCGAAACGTTTCAGAGCGGATTCTACGGAATCAGTTCTATCATAGTAATTTGTTTTTGTCGATGATGATATCATAGAAATTCTATTAGAATATGTATCGTTGAATTTATTTTTTGAAACTGATTCTGTTAACTTCAAGTTATCCATTTCTTGCTTATCAGAATGTTGAGCTTTTATTACGCGTCGTATAAGTTCAGTAGATCGTAGTAATTCTTCTTTCGCGCCTTCACTTTTAATTTGTTCCGTCGGACTTTGAAGAACTCGTTTGTATAACGGGGAAGTACTTCTCTCTCGAATTTCCTTCCTCGATTCATCGAAAGTTATGTCTTTTAAACTTACATTAGTACTTCGATTCTTCGACATGCTGTCCTTGTTCGAGTAAAGCGACGAAGTTTTCGTTCGTAAAGATTCATTTTTAATGGCTTTCAAATCTTTACTGTTTCGCCGTTTAGGAACAGAAACAATTATCTTCTCGTTCTTGGACAAATGCCTTTTGCTCGACTTCGAACTCGTCAAACCTTTCAAATCGATACTTTCTATCTCTTGTTTTTTCCATAACTTTTCGTTTAATGATCGATTACTTTCCTTAAACTTTTGAACTTGATCGGTTTCATCCTTACGATGAAATATATTCGTATCCAATACGGAATTTCTTTTTTTACCTTCTCTGCGAATAGGATAAGTAAAGAGATTTGCCGATCCTGTCTTGTCGCCATTTCTTATCTTTTTTCCGCTCGACTTCGAATAAGTCTCATCCGCGATCGATTTTTTGATATCTTTTTTTTCCCTTTGCTTGCAAGTATTATCGTTGTAACGCACGTGTTGATCGGTCATTGTAATTTCTTGAACTTCGGTATCTATCTCGGTCGACGTGAAACTTTTTGGACTTTTTGGACTCTTTGGACTCTTTGGACTCTTTGGACTCTTTGGACTTTTTGGACTTTTTGGACTTAATTGTAGATTCGTATCAATAGTCTTTAACGAAAGTTTACGTTCGCGATTAGTTAATACATTTTTTAAATCAGTAGTATCTTTTAGATCTATTTTAAGAAAAGTTTTTTTAATAGAATCAATGGGAGATCTTTTGTTAATTAATGTTTTACCATCGTGCGGCTTGTTTTTTTTCGGCGTAATATTGGAATATTTCATTGAATCAATTTTTGAACGATCTTCGTCCTTCTTATTCTTTTCTTCTGTATTTTGTTTTTTCATAACGTTACGAATAAGTTCTATAGATTGTAAATTATTTGTCGAATCCCTTCGTGACTTTAATTCGAAGTTGAAACTCTTGTTAGAAGTATCGGAACTATCTGATGATTTACGAATTTTACGTTCCAGTTTTAAATACGACGGACTTTGTTTGGCAATCATCTTTTGAGAGATATTCGATTGAAAATCTTTACTCGTCATGATACCATCGTGTTTGTCCTCGTTCGTACTCTTTGGTCTTGGTTTAAGGCTCATCGTTGTAGCGGATTTTTCAGTTTCAACACAGAAAAATTCAGGACTCGTATCACGTTTTTCTACGATACTGATTAATTCTGGAGAAGGACTATGCTTAGATTCCATGCTTGTCGTGGTAGAACTTTCGGAACGTCTACGATAAGGTAAAAAAGTGGATGGTTCTCTTTTGTAAGAACGTTTATCGTTGTTACTCGGAGCGATGGGAAAATTGTAGACTTTTCTAAGAGAAACTTTTGTACTGGCGTCTGGTCGTTTCGTATTCGAGGAAGGTTTCGATGTACGCGTCGAGATGTCCAAGGTATCGATAGATATCTTCGTAGCAGATTTCTCCGATTCCTTAGAAAAGAATCTTGGGTTATCTCTACGATATATCGTTTCGTCTACGGTAGGGACATCGGCTTTTCTCTTTTGAAATATGGAGCTACCCGCAGACGTGCCGGTTTTTCTATCGTATCGTATTTTCTTCGATTTAGCTTCTTCTGTCTTCGATTTTTCAAATGGCTCTTGACCGTATTTTACTCTAGCTTTTTCAGTTTTATACTTATTTGATCGTTTCTCCCTGATATGTCCCGTTTTCGTCTTCGTGGTCGTTGCACTCATCGTTACGCCGTTGCTACCGCTTCTGAGAAATGTAAGTTTTGACAAAGGCCAAGATGATAATTTCTTTTTTTTTTTTCTATTTTTTTTCTATTTTTTTTTTCTATTCTTTTTTTTTTTTTTCATTTCATCGACGAAAATCGCTCAAATCTCTCACCTGATCTTGTAATCCAAGTAGAGGTATTTTTTTTTCTCTCCCTAGCTTAGCACGAAAATGATGTGGTTAGTGATCCGTGCGTTTAATGCGCGAGAGGCATTTTACATTAAGTATTTCTAGTCGCTAATGAAAAAAAAAAAAAAAAAAAAAGAAAACTTTGAAATCGCTTGTATTTTCCTTATCACCTTATGTTAAAACCACTGTGTGACTTGGGTTAGGGGATACATTTAGATGAACAGACAAAAAGGAGGTACAGCGAGAGCCAGCCGGTCGAATTTGTTCGCAGCAGGATTATGTCGTCAGCGAGCTTAAGCTGGGATCTATCTCGAAGGTTTCGCCGCGCGTTTAGAATCGAGTTAGGGACTCCATTCGACATCCTCTTTCTGCCTTGTTAAATTGATGTCACAGACAGCAATGCGAAGCTTCCAGCGACCTCCAATATTTTCAGGATCTTGTTCAACATTGACAATATAATTGTTATATATCTCTTTTCCTTCCAAATTATTCTCTTGTCGTAACATTAAGGCGAATAACACAGGATCGTGCATTTCTTTCTTTTTCGACTGTTTTGTTTTTTTTTTTTTCTTTTATACATCTACCAATTTTTAAATCCTTCGTTAAAAGCACTAAAATTGCTTCTTTCTCACTTTCTTTCTTTCCCTCTCTCTCTCTCTCTCTCTCTCTCTCTCTCTCTTTTTCTATTTCTCTATTTCTTTTTCTCTCTTACTTTCTTTCTTGGAAGTTTTATTTATTTGTTAAGCTACTACATTTGCATAATTTTAAATGCCTAATGCCTAGTCAGCGATTGCAACGATATATGACGATAAAAATTAATCGTGTGGTAAGCAGTTGCGTATTGTTAGCATGATTTATTTTCTAATTTATTATAGATCGCGTAGATTTGTTTTTTCGAGAACGTACGAACACATACACACACACACACACACACACACACATATAATGATTTATCAATTGAATATTTCTACAAAAAATTTCATCGAATGACAAAGGAGGTTTTTAAAGAACGTGAATTCTATAAACGATAAAATACCTCGAGGTCGTTCGTGCTGGGAGCAATGGTTCCGATCGTTTCTTGGCCCCTGTAGTCGTTGAATTTGAAAGTTTGCTAGCATTATTTCGTTTGGCATTCATATTCTTGAATCGTTCCAAGCGTGCCTCGGCTTGAGATAACTTTTTACTGATAGTTCTCTTCGGTACTTTGTCGGTAACTTCGACCAAAAGATCTTCCGGAAATTCTTCGCTTTCTAGATCATTTTTAACGCGATACTTCAACGTCTCGTCGTATTGCATCAAATGTAGCTTAGCCATCATTCGATTTCTTTGAATCGTGTCCTCGTCCATGATCTCTCGTATTTGTATCTGTAACAAAATGTATTCCCATTCTGTTTATTCGTTTAATGGAAATAAGAAGGTAGGAGGAAAATGGAATACCAAGAAAAAGAAAAGAAAAGAAAAAAAAGAAGAAGAAGAAGAAGAAAATTTGTACAGGGAAAATTAATTATTTCAACGAACCTGATCAGGATAATTTCCATTAACGTAATGAGTCGTACGATTTTCGTTACCGAACACTTCCACATCGTCCGAAGGTACGTCACGCGATGATGATGATTCCCTTGTGATCTCTTCGTGATAAGAAACTATAGGTTTGCCTTCGTTAACATTGCTGTTTACGTCGGAACGCGTTACGCGTTTTACAGTAATGGATTGTCGATTGACGGTCAAATCATTGTTCCTCGAATTGCCGATGCCATTGCTTATCGGTTGCTTTCTCGTTTTATTGTCAAGTGGCTCGAGGGGGTAACTTCTATCGATGCCTTTCACGTTCGTCTGTCGTCGATCGTTGAATACTTGCTTCACCTTATTCGAGAATTTCGATAAGATTGTATTGTTGAGTAATAACATTTGACATTAGGAGGACGATATTTCTCTTTTATTTTATCGAAGATTCGTTAAAGATTCATTTTTTCCAACTTTTTTACTTTCTCAAAGTTTTGAAAAATTATAAAAAATTTAATAGCATCGGAATATTATTAAAATAAAATCGTTAAAAGTTTTACGAATTACTATTACCTTTATTATTTTTAAGAGAATTCGAGATCGAGCAATCTTGAATAATATGCAAAGTGTTTCAGAATATCCGAGTAAAATTTAAAACAGGTAGGATCGAACGGACACCCATCGCTATTCGTCTTTTCATCCGTTGACGTAGATATATCAAGCTCGTAGAAGATAAATGTTTTACCTTGGTAGCTTGCGAGGTCGAGGTCATGTGACCGGAGGAAGAAGTCCTCGTAACAATCTGATGATGGTGGTTAACCGTTGAGGTCCCTTGGCCAGAGCCATTCGATCCTGAGCTGCCTCTTTGTGCCACCTGATATGCCCTCTGTTGTTGCTGGTCGTAAAGCTGCAGCAATTTCTGTTCCTTCTCCTGCAGCTGCTTCTGTTGAAAGCGGGCCTGCGACACGCGTTGATAATTATAATTTTCCCTCGTGATGGCCGTCATCGAGAGGCCGACCCGCCCTTTAGCCCTAAGCTTTAAGCAAGTTTTCAGGGTTCTACAATCCGTTCGCAAGACACCAACCGCGAATAGAACCACGAGTTGCACGCTATAGTCCGACTCAGTGTACGTAATGCATATGCACCGCGAGTGCGATGGGTAACGTCCGACCTCATCGATTCCTTCTGACCTACATCCAATCGAGGGGTTAGTAAACTCGTTAGCTCGGCTGGTCCACTCTTACAAAGCGCGTCGAAACTTTTCCCTCTCCTTTAACGTTTAACGCTCAATGCGTAGCTATATAGGCCGCGACGAAATCTTTATTCTTTGTTTCATAGTAAATTGAATTTATAAGATAAAATATCTTAGTAGCTTTTTCCCTCTTTTTTTTCTTTTTTTTTTTTTTTTTTCTTTTTTTTTCATTTTCTTTTCTTCCATCTCACATCCTTTCACTTTTGTAAAAGACTTAGTTAAAATTTATAATTTTCTTTGCAAGTTATTATTTATAATAGATTCATTATTATTATCATATTCGCTGTTAGAAAAATTCAATATCTTTTGAATGATATGAAGAACTTTTGAGCAATCGTATTTGGTAATATGGATCTGTTAAGATCATAGTTCCAGTTGAATACATTTTAAATGACAGAGATGGAAACTCACAAAGATGGAAAGGTTTGTCCTTGTAACATCCATTATCTAAAGTGTAACTATCACGATATCAGGTAGGGAACACCTTCAACAACGACGCAAATATAAATTCGATGCTGATTGAATCATTGAGTTGGCAATCAGGCACACCGATAATTGATTTAACCCTAATGAGACAGCGTTCTAGCGTACCTCGGCTAGCCGCTTCGGCAACCTGCCTATACCTGCTTGTGTTCGTCGAGTTCGTATTCGCGAGTGTACACGTTTGAATTTCGAATGCGTTTGTCTGGATGGTCGCGTACAATGTAATGTCGATTAGATCCATTAATATCGAAGATATCGAATATAATCATTTTCAAGAATTTTGTTTAATGAAAGTCAATTTATTAATCACCGTTATCATCATTTCTCTTATTGTTGTCACATTATCATATTCAGTAAATTTTTATGAGAGATCGGTGCCAATGAAAGTGACGTGATTCGAACGATATCACGTTACTTTTGAAATCGTGATACGTGCTTAAAGCTTAGCGACTGTATTTATAGAGAGAGAGAGCATCGACAAGCATTCTCCTACGTAATACCAGCGATCGATTCACATTAAGTGCACGCTACCAATCATTCTCTCACGAACGAAAGAGAGAGAGAGGGAGAGACAGAGAGAGAGAGAGCGAGAGAGAGAGCGAGAGAGAGAGAGAGAGAGAGAGAGAGAGAAAGAGAGAGTGCCTCCAATCAAGAAAATTTGCATTATTCCGTGGTATAAGAGAATAAACAATCTTACGAAGCGTGATGAAGCGTCCACGTGTTACGGAATTTCTTAGAAAAAATGAAAGAAAAAAAAGAAAAAGAAAAGGGAAGAAACGTGTTCGGTCGTCATACTTTCGTGGAGAATGTGAACCAAGGCAAAGTTAGCGTGATACTCCGTCGTTCGTGTTAAATTTGATTTGGATTAGGTCAGGATACTTCGCATTTCTTTTTTCTTTCTCTCTCTCTCTCTCTCTCTCTCTCTCTCTCTCTCTCTCTCTCTTTCTCTCCCTCTCTCTTTTCTTGAATAACGTTGCCAGTGAAAAATAAAAAAAAAAAAAGAAAAAAAGAAACGAAAGAAAAAAGAAAAAGGGAAATTACGTAATTGCGAATGCGAGTGTCCTTTCTCGCTCAAAGGACACTCGAGGAACACGTTTATCGATGAAATGAGTCCTTCAGAGGGGATTCTTCGCGTGGGTGAAACTGGAAATTAATGTGTATGTATATGTATGTATATATGTATGTATGTATGTGTGTATGTGTGTATGTATGTACGTATGTATTTTAGGGAGGAGGGGAGGGAGTGACGGAGAGAGTGCGTTCACCTTGTCCTTAAAGAAGTCGCTGGGTCAGTGTAAACGGCCTGAAGCTGTGAAAAGGGAGCAAGAAAATGGTAGGAAAGGTGAAAGAAGATAAAGAGCAGACGAAGAGGAGAGAAAGAGAGAAAAAGATGCGAATATACGTTGATGGCGAAGGCAGAAAGGAGGTCAACGACGAGTGCTTTCGTAAGACTCGTCGTCACGTTGTCCCTTGAAAACTGGTCTCTCATCGTCCGAGTTCGTTTCGTTGCATTTCATAGAAAGAAAGAAAGAAAGAAAGAAAGAAAGAAAGAAAGAAAGAAAGAGGGAAAGAGAGAAAGAGAGAAAAGAAGGACGAGGCTTTCTTGAACGAAGAAAAGGAGAAAAGATATGATCAAAGACGAGACGAAGAGAATATCTTTTTCAATATATTTATATAAATGTATATATTATACATGTATATACATACATGTATATATATGTATATATATATATATATATATATATGTATATGTCATTGTTTAAAATATTTAAAAAAAACTACAAGGGAATCGTCGTTTCGTCTCGACCGATATGAAAAGCTATCTATTCTATTTCAATAGTGCATCGTGATACATAGTACATTACATTTTCCGGAGACTTTACTCCGTTGGTTAGATTTGTTGGAAAGGAAGGAAGTTCATGAAAGTTCGATGACGTTTGCAGATCCATTGGTACGGCACGATTGGCAAGTTGTTTCGACATAATCGATTCGATTCTTGTTCGTTTATTGGATTTATCTTTAACGATGGTATCGTGATTATTCTTTTCTTTGGTACGATCTTGCCAACAGACAATAAATTTCTCCACTAAGTCACCGTATTCCTTGACCTTTTGTTTTCTCATTTCTGATCGATTGTCCTCCATTATGGTCGATCATATTAAAAAGCGACGAATTTCCTTCATTGTTAACATTGTGAGTTCATTGAAAATATTTTTTAATCAATGAACAAGATTTTTCTTAATATCGATATTGTATAACAACGATGAGCTAATCATTGTTTATATATATATATATATGTATACATGTATATGTATGTGTTATTCACTGTTGTCGTCTTGATAAGTAACGTGTGTCGGATGAGACAAGTTTTATTGTGCGTCTGATTTGTTGACGGTGAGAAGGTCGTAGTACCGCGTGTCAAGTTCACAGTCTTCTCTTCGTAAACTTTGGAAGAACTAGTTCCTCGAGAAACTCGGTGCTGTTCAGACGTTAGTCGAACAAAGCGTACCAAGTTCGTTATCGAACTTCCGCGAATTGCATATCGCGTGTTCCGGTACTTTCTTATTATATCGTTGCATTTTTATCCTCTGTTTTATATTTTCTCTTTATATATAAATATATATATATATATATATATATTATATGTATAATAACGATAATTCTCTTATAATGTGATTATAGAAGTAACGATATGCTTACAATATCTTTGTTTTCTTTTCATCCAACAACTTCTCTTAAGTGTTTGTTTTCTATTATTACTCTCTATATCGACGACGTTATAGTTTCAGTTTCTAACGAAATGTTGGACGTACCGTTAGAAAGAGGAAAGAGAGTACTCGTAGGGCAGTACACGAATGTTGCCACAGTAAACTGTGTTATATCCAACTCTCTACAGTGTATTCGTGTTTTGTTGCCACGCATGCGTAACATTTCTATCCTTAGAGAGTTTCGCATACCAGGTATAATAAAAACAGGATAACTACGTTATAGTTATAAAAACGGTGACGTCTTTTCGAAATTCACATTTTCGTTCGATCATTTTATTACTTTAAGAATATTAATGAAGATTTTAATAAGAGAGATTGTTTATATCGATTTTTACGATTGAATTAAAATTTATGATCCTGTTTCGGATAATAGATCGATAAAAGATACTTTTCGATGGAGCATAAGAGAGAATACAACGGGTGGTGGAGAAATTCAAGGTCAGCATATCGACGTTCCACGGATCGAAGCACCTAGAAATTCTGACTCCATCGAGCGAAAGGTTCAAGGTCTCTCGAGAATATCGTCTCGGTTGTGCAAGACGATTGCTTACTCGTTCAAACAGACCTTTCCCTAATCACCCGTGATAAGTAATAACCAATAGGTACAATTCTCTGTAACGAGTTTCCTACTTCACAATGGAGAATTAGGTCAATGAATTAAATAATTCTCGAATATACTTTCCATCACGATTTTTTTATGTTAAATAGAAAATAATAGTATTATATAGAATATTCGTGGACAAAGGTGCGCCGAAGAAGAGAAGAACGATTGTTAACTGCCTACGCTTGACCTTCCTCAGTCGTTCGTTCTGGGACGAGAGAGAGAGAAAAGAAGAGAAAAAAGAAAGACATTAAAGTAACATAATTACGTCATGATACTTTTTCGAGAAGGCGTAATTACGTTCTTGATATACATATACATACATAAGTTAGCATTTATTTATCATTAAGTACGCATTTAAGAAATGATCGACTGCGAAACGAAAGGTTAAAAATATTTCCTTTGAACTTTTGTCCTTTATCATTATCGCGGAAACAAATAATATTCTAGAATTACTCGAAGATGAAAAAGAAAAAGAATATATTATAGAAGACGATTGTAATCATACTCATTCAACGTTATCTTTTTCTGTTCTATCTAGTCTACCAAGTAACTTGTCATTTAACTGACACTCGCTTTTATTATTTAATGGGAGAACAGGTATATTGAACATGGCGGGAGGTGAACTCGTTCACGTTTTTATGCGGTTTTATGGACGTGAATGCCGTCACGATGTCATGCGAGAAGAAGGTGCGAGCTTGCGGTCCCAGTTCTGCGTCTTCTAGTTCTGATACGGATAAATCTGTAAATGTGGGTTTGGAGCAAGGAGGACTACCACCTCTCTCTCTCTCTCTCTCTCTCTCTCTCTCTCCCTTTCTATTTATTTATCTTTCTTTTTCTAGTACTTATCGACACTCTCGATAACGGTCATCCTTGGGTGATATAAATTATTTATAAGAAGATTCGCGTTGCAAGACGCTCTGGCAATTTGTAATTGTAATTTATTTTGCCTATGTGGAGAGTGTTACACGTACTTACTTGTTAGACAAGCGGACGGCCAACTAACGCAATTATATACCGGATTCGTTCTACGAACGTGTGTACCTACGTTCACGAGCTTGAGAGAATCTAGCGCTGCCTTATCCGTGATAAAACGTTTATATGTACATAGAACACGTTGACTTGTCTCGTATCTTTCAAAGTATTATACCTATATTAAAACTTTACAATTCTCACGAGATTAATAGATATGATTTTCTATTTAAAAATATCGATTATCGTGGAATTTCATCTAGAAGAGAAGAGATGAGAAGAGAAGAGAAAAAAAAAATACTCGTTTGAGTTTTGGACAAGCGTGGGTGCTTCGAAAGTACACCAATACCACCCACATGCCTATCGTCATTATCCTCGACGTCCAAATATTTTCTACATTCTTTCCATCGAATTGTCTAATAAGTTTCTATAGCACGCCACTCATCCCACCTCTCCCATTTTTAATGAGAGAAATTTATTACGAAAGAATACCAATTTTCTCTCGGCATATACGCCATTTCGTTTATCTTTTATTTCTGCAGCTCTCTTTTTTTTTTTTTTTTTTGCGCCTTCCCTCGCAAAATTTTTGCTACAAATATCATAGCTAAAAAAAAAAAGAGAAAAAAAAAGAAAAAGAGAAAAAGAAAAACAAATGCTCGATGAATTTCCACGGATAAAATCAAGATATTTTAAGAGATAAACGATTGAAAGAGTTTTTTTCCTTCTCGACAATTGAGATTGTTTTCTTTTTTATTTTGTTTCTTTTATTTTTAATTCTTTTTTCGAAGACGAAGAAAATAAAATAATTCAACGAAGTCGTTCGCAGAACGAGGACGAGGCTTCGTCGGACGGCGACTGAAAAGACGGAGGAAATGACGTCACATTATTATGGTTACGGATCTCCGTGGTCGGTTGCGGTTGACAAACCAAGCGTCTATGATTCCGTTCTCCTCCGATCCCTTTTGCCATCCTTTTTCTTCTCTATATTTTACCTTCTGCCTCTTCCTTTCTTCGAGGATTGCTCTTTTGTTAGGACTTTGTTATATGAGAGTCCAAAGTAGCCTTTGCTTTCCATTCGAGCAACCGACATTCGAAACCAGAGAGCGACCACTCGAGTTGAAGAAAACAAGACGATATTTCGGTACTCTTTTCTATTCGTGCAACGTTAACGTTTCGTTCGTTTGCTTGAAGATAGAAGAATATAAGATAGATAGATAAAAAATAGATAGATAAAAAGATGGAGAGAGAGAGAGAGAGAGAGAGAGAGAGAGAGAGAGAGAGAGGGAAAACATGGATTTTCAAATTATTATCATATTCCTCGTGATTGTCTTTGTTCAAAATAAAATCATTAGGAACAAGAGAGATTGCAGATCTATCAACACAAAGCTCGTGAAGCTCGTTTAATTAACTATTTATTACGACGACATCGTAATCTCATTTCACCGGTTTCTTCATCGTATTTCAACAATGACTATATTCAGACGGTGGATATCTCTGTCCTTTGGTTTTGGGTACATCGAATACGTGGGTCGTTAGCTAGGTCATACGCTGGCAAGACAAGATGCCATATATGCGTCGAGTCAGCGCACATAACTGATACGTGGGCCAAAGGAGAACGAGAGATAGATAGATAAATATATATATATATATATATATATATATATATATATATATATATATATAGATAGACAGAGAAGGAGAAAGAGAAAGAGAGAAATATATAGCGGTATGCCTTAATCCAACCTAAGAACATATCGAGAACGTGAGCCTGCGTTCACGAAGACTGTCACAATACATGTTACGATCATTCGAGGATCTACGTGTTCATAGATCGATGTTAAGATATCCTTTATTCACAAGAAGGGTTATTAAGATTTTCGTTCCCTCACCTGCAGCATCTCGAGACGCGATGACGCCTGTGGTGCTGCCATAGTTGATTAGCTGTATTTCTCTTCCCCTCCTGTTTCTTGATCGCGTTCGTCTGCAAACAAGCAATTAAATATTCTGTATATTGCATCTGGACGGGGAACAATAGCTCAAGATATCGTAGCACGATTTCTATTCTCTACTTAGGTTCGTTCGTTCGTTCCCTCGTTCGTTCGTTCGTTCGTTCGTTTGTTCGTTCGTACGTTCGTTCGTTCATTCGTTCGTTCGTTCGTTCGTTCGTTCGTTTGGATGCCGGCACTCTTCCAGCACTTTGGAGCTTTTAATGACGTCATTATCTAAATTAAACCCACGAGTGTGTGCAGTAGCCGAATATGCATCCAACTACCAGTCTCAAAACTACCGGTAACTCACGCTCAGATATATTCACTTCTGGATACAGTCCGTTGCATCCGAATACACGCTTACTTAACACAGATACAGAATGCTAAACGAGTTCCGAAGAAAAAGGACGCGGGATTAATTTAAACGCCTCGAGCTCACCAAATGGAATCGCTCGTATAGTTCGATGAGAAAAACGATTGGCGAAGATAATCAACGTAGTTTCTATGATCATCCTACGTGAAAAACTTTGTTATTAAGGTGCTATCCAAAATGTACGGACATTGAAGAACACACACGATCGGGACAAGAAAGTATGTGGTGATATCGAGCTCACCCACGTTTCGTGCCAATCGATCCACCCACGTTTAGAAACGTTTGATTTTTTACTTACTACAAAAATCGTTCGCAGAGAGAGAGAGAGAGAGAGAGAGAGAGAGAGAGAGAGAGAGAGAGAGAGAGAGAGAGACAAACAACAATCGGCTTCGTGCTTCATTCTCCACCCACGACGATATCGCGAATCATTACGTGTAACAACACGAAGGGATCGAATTTAATACTTCGAGATTATCGTAATGGAACAGGTGGACAAAGTGAAAGCACAAGACGATTGGATAATCGAAATGCCGAAAGACTTTTTACCAATTTATTCTTGAAGAATTTCTGATAAAAATGAATGATCGAATATTGTTGGAAATTTTTTTTTTCCATTTCGTTATAAAGTCGAGAGAGAAATGAGGAGAAGTTGAAGTGGAATTTCGTTCGGAACCCGCGGCCGTGATAATCGGTTTTGGAGTACTAGAAAATCGGTTTAATAACTAGATCGAATATTCATGAAAAATTCCACACCTACGTAGAAATCGAACACACCGTTGTTGTTCGATCACTCGTATTACTTACTAGTGAAAATTGATTTTTCTTTAACTATTGCGACAAACTATCGATTGTTCTTGCTCGATTATATTTAATTACTTGAATTTCTAATAAAGTTTTTCTTTTTTCTTTTTTTTTTTTTTTTTATTACGAATCAAAATAGAAAGTCGTGCGATTAATCTTGAAAGTAAAGTTATTTCGCATCCTTTCGCAGACTGATTAACGTTCGTAGAATTTCTAAGCACTAGAAGTAGACGCGAAGCGAAAGTTGGACGAAGGGCCGTCCCGTAAAACTGAAAACTCTCGAGGAGAAGTTTGGCATGAGGTATTCGGGTTCGTTCGTGCGTCTGGGTCGCGTCCTCGTAGAAAATTATTAACTTCAAGTTGTGTGCCGTTATGCCATGTAATAGTCGTCGTTGTAGTCGCTGTAGTAGTCGTTGTAATAGTCGTTGTAATAGTCGTCGTAGTAGTCGTCTTTGTCGTCGTCGTCGTCGCAATAGCGTTTTTAGGACGGCACACAGCTATCGTGACTCATGACGGCGACCCATGACGTAATTGCTACAATCTTTTATGGTTAAGAAGCGCGAACGATGAATACGATTCTCCATTCTTTACTAACTTTCGATTTCAATGTTCGACATCAAAGTTCGACATGATCATCGTCCTAGTCGTCGTCATCGTCCTCGTTCTCATCCTCGTCGAGTTGATTTCAATCGATTCTATTAGCAAATAATCACCTTGGAAAATGATCTCCTTTCGATCATTAATCGCCATCGCAATCGATTCACACTCTCGGCTATCGCAATACGAGGTATCTACTAATACGTAGCAAGGTGAACCTGCGGTTACAATAACTTGCGATTCCACCCTCATGAATAATCTCGCAAGGTGTTATTGAACTTGAATGGACCGCTTTGCGTACCTCCGATATTACCCAACTCGTCCCTTTGTATGCTAAGTCCATTGTAATATGAATTCGCGGTTTGTGTGTATGGATGCAGATAGATATTCGTATGTATTCGTCGCATTTCCGTGTGAATGATGACGCGTTTTAAAAAGTGTGATATTTTATGAAATCGTATTTGAAAAGTTTCTCTCGAAAGAAATTCGTTTTCTAGGACTTCGAGGGGAATTATAACGAGGTGATCGCCAAGTTTTTCAGTTTCTTCGCATAAGAAAAAAAGAAAAAAAAAAAAAGAAAGAATGAAAGAAAAAAGGAAAAAAAAGAATCCTCCGGCTTTATATACTTTACATTTTTCTAATTAATTATTTTAACTTGAAGAAGGATAAGCAACATGATGTATTGATAAATTTGTATTTTTTTCAATTATTTTCTTTTTTTTGGAAATTCATTTTTCCCTTCACCGATGGAAAGGCCAGAAAAAAGAAAATTACTAAATTAAATTGAATTCTGACCTTTCGAAAGGTATGACCTTTTGTTGATAAAAATTGAAGGAAATTTCAATTAGAAAAAATGCATTAATTAATCTGATAACGAAAGAATGATAAATTTCTCACATTTTAAGATAACGTTAAGTAACGTAGATATTTGGTCACGCTCGTGTCCTATTGCCAGTATTATTTATAGTTTAACTAAAAATGTACGTATGCCAGGATTACCATTACAGTCCCATGCGTATGGTCACTGTGGCAGGTACGCTCGACTCCATTTCTATAATTAAACGGCGGTCACGAGAAACGACGGACGCGATCGTATGCGAATGTAATTCGTTTTAAAACGAAGGAACGATTTGTTAAGAGAAACGTGCGAACGCATTCTCCCACATGGGATGCACGTGTTACTGCAACGAGATGAACTTTGTATCATAAAGAAATACCTATTCGACGCGCCGATGCATTCTAACGATATTGCTTGCACTTTCGTTAATTTAAAAATATAACAATTCAGAATATTCGTGACTCTTTATTATACAAACCTAAATCAAATTTGATTTAAAATATATTCGATTTGAATGTAATATTTTTTTCTTTCATTCTTTTCTATTTTTTTTTGTTCTTTTTTGTTCTTTTTACATCAATTTCTCAAAGAAGTACACGTAAATTATTTCTAATTACGAAAATATTGTCATTTGTATTTGATTGATAATTATTTATAATTACAATAATATTATCATTTATAATTCTGATATTATATACAGGTATATATATATATTACATAAATTATATAAATAATTATATATATAAATTATATAAAACAAATATATATATATATATATATATATTTGTTTTTTTGTTTTTAATTAAAATACGAAGATCTTTAGAGAAATAGATGGAAGTAATATCGATATAGATAATCATAAAAAAATATTCGCGGAAACTTTTCAAAAGATCTTTCTCAATCGATCGATTAAATGAAGTTTAAAAGTAGTGCAAGCAAATAGTTTTGGATAACCTCGTATTGTTAACTCTGTACGTATTAATGATACAATTGGGATTACCGCGTCTAAAGAAGTCTCGTAAACACTCGGAGAAAGCAGACGCTCGATAGACGCATAGTCTAGTCTGTTCTAAACATCTTCCCTCTTTCTCCTCTCGTGCGGATCTATAGCGCGTGCGAACTATAGTAGCAAGGGAGTTAAGTACTTACTTACGATCATCTTCCTTCGAAAATCACGATTCTTCGTTGTAATTAACTGCATTTTCATTCTACGAATTTAAAAGCGATGATCTCGAGCGAATCTTTAACGAATCACTTTTAAGATTCATCTATCTATGTATCTATCTACCTATCAATTTATCTAATCTTCAAATTAATTTTCTTTTCTTTTCATTCGTTAATTTTATGATAACGTTTACGTTTAACAACGACGTTTCTAAATGATTATACCAAAGTAAAATAAACCAAAAGAAGAGGATTCGTTTTGCGTGTATTCCAATTGGTTAGAAAATTACTAGGAGACAAATAACACGAAACTTACCTTTTCCAACCAAGCAGAAAGGTACACCAACGGAGAAGGAATCGCAGGTGATTCGTGCAGCTCGTCCTTTCGTGCTGAGGACCAATGTAACACTGACAGTTTCACCGTCCCTCTCTCCTCGTCCGTTCACGCTCCCTCTCTCATTCACCCTATATCTCTCTCTCTCTTTCCAACTCTCACCAATGTGTTAGAGGAAGAGGAAAGAAGGAACGTGCAAAGAGGAAACACACGAGCCAGAGGAAGGGTTATCAACCCACACGTATAAACGCAGAAACGTAGCCAATGTTTTTGAATATAATTCTTATGATCCTTTCTATATTTTATCGTATCGTTTATTTCGTTAATATCGATGTATTCACATTTTTTTTTTTTTTTTTATCGGACGAGTTCTCGCAATCAAAAAAATGAAAGTGTGAGAACAAATTCAATTCATACGGGTACTTGCGTAAATTTTTTTTTTTTTATCCTAAAAAGGTTTAATAATCTTATAGATTAGATCGATTATATTAAAAGTATCGTATATGTTAAATTAATTTATAATTATTTATAAATAATATTCTTGTACGTAAACATATTTATGTAAACAAGGAAGTCTCATCGATTGAATGTGCGATGTGTTGAAATGGATTAATTATCGAGAGAGAGAGAAAGAGAGAGAGAGAGAGAGAGAGAGAGAGAGAGAGAGAGAGTAAGAGGGGGAAAGAAAGAGGGAGAGGATAAGAGAGTAGATGCAATTTGCCTGGCTCGACGAGACTTAAAGTCTCGATGTGATTCACGAGGTACATAAGCTAAGCTATCCTCCCTATAAGGCTTCGTTTAGGAGTTGGTGTCTAGAAAGAGAAGGAGAAAGAGTAGTAGTATTAGTAGTAGTAGTATTAGTAATAGTAGTATTAGTAGTAGTAGTAGTAGGAAGAGGAGGAGGAGGAGGAGGAGGAAGAAGAAGAGCAGAAAGAGAAGAGGGAGAGGAAGAGGAGAAGAGACTGGACGAGTTCCTCGACGAAATGATAGATAGCAAAGTCTTGGTTATCGTTTATATGTCATGCAACGAATGATCCATCGATCTTCTTAAATGTAACGGATATGATTGTGTCGGCCGATCTGTCTTATTTCTTATGACCAAAATAAAATCGTTCGATCGTTATGTACAAGGAATGAATTAACCATTTCAATCGTATAATCGATGTAAAGCATTTAAAAACATTCAGAGAGTACAATGTAATTATGGGAATTCTCGTTAACGCATTAACGATATTTTAATATATTCAAATATGATGAGTAAGGCAGAAGAACTAGTCATCAGGTGTAACCTTTAATTCTGATTCCTCGTACGTACACCTACTTTCTCGTTGCCTGGAGGCCAATATCGAGGACAATCGTAACCTTCCTTCCTGATACGTGGGTGTTTTCTATTGATGCGAAAGAGAACATATATATATATATGTATAAACGGATACTGTATTGTGTATTTGATATTAATAATTTTTATTTCTTTAATTAAATTTTCAATATAATCGACGCTTTCAACATCAATCGAAAGAAGGATCTCTCGTTACAAACAAGATTATCCGAGCAGCGTTCTCGGATTCTCCTTTCGGCAATACGAGTAGGATTATTTAACTTGGTTGTATTTATATAATACATATAGTTCGTATCTTCTGACTCATAGGTGTTCTATAAAATGATATTAACGCACGTCCGGAGTTTGGTTGTTTTTCTCCTTCTTCTTTTTTTTTCCTTGTTTCTTTTTTTTTTCTTTCTTTTTTTTTCTTTTTTTATTTACGATCCACGCTCGACGTTTATTTTCTCTCAGGGGAAAACTCCCAGAGCGATATTTCCTTCCTTAGATGGATATTTCTAATTAACATCGAGCTAGCTAACGTCGTTTTCCTAGTTAGCATCGTAGTTGAAACGAGACACGGTTTTAACAGCATCGGCTGTTCTACGTTGATACACATTTTATTTGTAATATTTCGATCGGCTCGATTGAACAAAAACAAAAAAGCGCCCTTTAATTCTTAAAAATAGAGATCCAAGGGGTGGAGTTAATTAAAGATATCTCATCTCTGAGGAATCTCTGAGATATCTCATCTCTGGACGTCGGCCAAAGGCTTGAGTTCCTATGTCATTGAATCGTTAATTAATGGGCATCGAATTAATACTCTCACGATGAAACCGTGCTCGATTCAGAGTCTCTATTTAGAGAGAATCGAGTGGTAAATAAACCTTTGAGAAACTGCGTCTGGATAGCGTCGAGTTTAAAGAGGTATCGAGATGCTGCGTTCTAAGATGTCTCACGATTATAGGTGAGCTATTGTTTTCGATGAAGTCAAATACGTGTTCGCATTTAGCTTAACAACTTTTGATTTCACACTTCGTTAGACACGATGAGACATAAAAAAGTTGATTTATTCTTTTCTCGTGGGTGGTAGTGACTCTTATGACTCATTTGCCTCTTTTTGCATCTTTACATAATGAATCAAAATATACGACGCGTATTTACTTCGTCGTCGTCGTCGTCGTTGTCGTCGTCGTCGTCGTCGTCGTTGTCGTCGTCGTTGATAACAACAACACGCATAGAAGAAGTTGCTGATTAAAAAAAAGTTTCAATGCTTCCTATCCTCGTAACTCGAGTAACCTGCAATTATTAATATGAAGTTTTCACGTTTATTACGTAAACTTTTTCCGCGACTTTGACTTCAGAGTCACCGACGCCTACAGCAATACGATTACGTAGGTATCTACTTGTGCTCGTTCTCTTCATTACTTTTTCTTTAATTAAGAAGAAAATCGATGATCATTGAAACATTTATTTCATTATTTTTGATCTCGGATGATAAAGATATTTATTTAATTATTTCTAATAATACGGTATATACGAAACGTTAGATTAATTTACTGTCGATTTTCTTTAATACGTTTTTCTTATGAGAATTAGAAATTTATTAATTGAGCTTATTTTCTACCTGACAATTAGCCGATTGACATTTTACAAACGAGTGAGTTAGCTTCAGAAATATTTTCAAATGTACATATATATATATATATATATATATATATATATATATATATATATATATGTATATATATATATTCATGATGTCATGAACAGTTTCAACTTTAACAAAGAATCGATTGTTCTTAACTCTTGAAACTTTTATTTCTTTTTACGTGATTAAACAAAGATTATATAATACGAAATTTATGCCGATGTAATTACACTGTACTAAATGTAAAACTTATGCTTAGTAAACATTAACTTTTGGTTATAAATTAATAATCATTTTCTTGACGATGAAAATTAAATAAAATAGGTATACGAGCGTGTAACTACGAAGTTACATGATAAAGTTTTAGTCAGTTAATTTAGTTTTATATTACATTTTCTTTAATCATTGAAGTTCTGTATGGCATTTTTATTTTTCCAAACTTCGAGAAGACATTAACGAAACTCTCTCCTCTCTCTCTCTCTCTCTCTCTCTCTCTCTTTCTCTCTATCTCTATACACATAGACGCACAGACACAGCAATGAATTATTTCGTTGACCTGTTGCTCTACATTCTCGGAACTTCCAATAATTCGAATTATATATTTTCTTTTCACAAAGTGCTTCCAGCAAAATTCTTTGAATTCCTGTTGGAATAGATGATTTACTCACACGAACGACATCAGCTTATCCTATTTTTAACGTTTTCATCTTACGAAAAAGCAATTTTCAAAGTCACGTCGCCCGTTATTCGATCTCTAACCGAACGAAGTCATGGCACGAAGTACCGAAGCCTTTGTGGATTCGACCATGTCGGAGGATCGGCTCTGGTTCAATTGACAATTGGGATCGCAGAAATGAGGTCATCTGCGACATATTGCAGACTGACAGAATACCTAATTTCATTGTAATTATGATAACCAGTTATACCGTATCATCAGAGACAGTTACGATGCTCAAATGAATTAGAATCGTGCAAATGAATTGATGATAATATATATATATATATCTTCGTTTCAAAATCAAAAAATATTTTTTATTTTTCCATTTCTTTATTCATCTTCTTCTCTTAATTAATACTTCTACCAATGAAATAATATTTTCTTGTCTTTTTTTCTTTTTCTTCCTTACAAATGTTTATTTTTACTGTTTTGTGTAAATGTTTATGTTTATGTTTATGTTTATGTTTATGTTTATTTGTAAAGCGGTTGAATACGAACGATGTTCAAAGTCGATATGGCAGAATCGAGTTTAGAATTATTCGCGTCGCCAATGAATTTTTTGATTTTCCCACAGATGGCGGTAGTCGATGATGTCTGACCAAACGCGGTTCTATTCTCCTTACGTAGTAGAACAAAACGTTGATTTGTACGAAGATATTTCTTTATGTTAGCTATTAAAAAGTATTTCATTCATCTATTACATTTATCGGATTATAGCGTTATCGTATGTCTTCATTCTTCGAGATAAAACTTGATATTTGTTGAAAAGTTTTGTGTTCGTTTTAATAAGGATAATTCGTTTGACTAACTGGAATATTCAAAGTTCTGTAGAAACAATGATTTTCCCATTATAATTAAGAAGTTTAATTCGTGTAAATAAACTTTTTGAGAAGTAATTTCGACGAAAGGAACGGCGAATGTCAGTTTGCAAATAAAAAAAGACTAGTAATAAAGAGAAAATTGGAAAGAAATGATGAAAATGATATTGGAAGCTGACTTTACTCGGGTAGCAAAAGTCTTATTTATTAATATCTTCGTATCGATCTTGTACGTGATTATTGAAAGGGACTGGGAATTAGAGTTTCTCCCGTAACGTAGAACGACATTTATCTTCGAATCGAAATTAATAAGTTTCTTGATTGGTACGAATGGTATATATATATATATATATATATTTAATGTAAATATATATATATTTAATGTAAATATATATATGTATATGTATATACGCGTACATATAAAACGAGTTTTCGTAAGTTGAATGAGAATTTATTCGTAAGCTTTACATTGTTTTACGGTTTTTGAAGTACTCGTTAATTCGCGAAAACCTCCTAGTAGAATTTTTATTATTTCTGTGTGTGTTTTTTTTTTTTTTATTCTCTCTCTCTCTCTTTTTTTTCATTTTCACGTAGAAATGTTAAGCGCGTAACCGTGAAAAACGCAAGGTAGATCCTTTGTACCGAGGATATTTCGTTTGATCGCATCCTTTCTTCCTATGCGCTGGAATCGGTCCCGCTGTGATGGAGAGCTTTGCAACGTTAACGCTTCTCTGCATTGCACCTGTTTCGAAGCCGATCTGTAGCAAAGCTCGTCGATGGTGAACAATGTGCCGACCGTCGAGTTTTTTTTTGAATTCGATACGTGCGCAAATGTATCCGATACCGAGAGTTTCTCTATGCTTTCGAATCGTGTACCGTACAACTTTCATATATTGATTTCGATCCTTTTTCTCAAAACGTATTGTGAATGCGAAATCATTTACATGAACAAAAAAAAAATACATATATATTATATAAAAGAAAAAAGAAGTAAAAAGAAAGAAATTCTCACGTTTACATAAGTACAATCTACGTGTTCATAAGTTCTCATGAATTTCCATTAAGGATTTCGTATTGTCGACAAATTTTTGAAAGAAAATAATGATCGAGCCCGTACTAGGGAATCGACCGGTTGATGGAAAAACGTTATTAGCGTGATTATTATTTCCGAGTAGGTGGGTTTGGAGAGAATCCAAGAATGCACGGCAGAGCTGACTTAACTTTCTGCATTTGAGCGATGGGTAACGGGTGGTGCGAGCGAGAAACGGGGAAATGGGAAATTCGTGCCGAAAATGACACCAAGAGGTGAAAGCTACTACAGTCGTCGTTCCTGTTCCTGAAGCACCCACGAATATATAAATATATATGAGAAGGCACACATCGTTGGATATTGCAGATTATACAAGTTTATATACTCTTATATACTTATATATGTATATATATATATATATGTATGTATGTAATATATGTATAGATAAATATATATGTACGTGCAATACTCATCGTTCCGTTTTTAGCTAGTATAGCTCTCGTGCGCACACTATTCGCTACTTCGTACTATAGTACTAGGGGCTAACTCTATCCGTGCGTCCGTGCGCGCAATATTACGTGTCGCTTTTTCAAACTCAAACGGGAAAGTTCCTTTTCAATGCCGTCCTCTTTCTTCCAGAGAACCCTTTCTATATGGACGAACGACGTTGTCGATCCTCCCGTTGCTAGTGCTGTTATACGTTTGTAGATGTGAGACAGGGAAAGAGAGAGAAAGATAGAGAGATAGATAGATAGATAGAGAGAGAGAGAGAGAGAGAGAGAGAGAGAGAGTTACTCGACGAGAATCGATGCTGAACGATTATCTCGATTCTACGCGGGTCACGAGCGAGATTGAACTCTTTCTTTATATTATATGATGTCACGAATACGGGATGCGTATATATGTAGGTGAGCTTTTCGAGAAGCCCTTTCAAAGCCGATGCATTGCACTATCGGACAATGAACTAGGAACTATCGTCATGAAATATGAAATGAAAGTTTGGTAGACGCCCGGACGATCTAGGATTTGATCATATCCTTTTGGTATATCGAGCCTTGTCGTTTCTTCAACATTTTTCTCTATCGGTGACTTAAGATTTATATAAAAATAGAAGTTTTAACGTTCATCTCGATATTTCTTTTCTTTTTTTCTTTTTTTTTTCCCCTTTTTCATTGTTTTATCGAATGAAAGGAATTTATCATAAAATTGACGATGATAATCGCATGAGCTTTTTCTGACCTCTATAAAGGATATATATATATACACGTACATATATACTCAAACATACACACACACACACACACACACGTATATATATATATATACACGTATATATATGTATATATATATATATATATATATATATATATATATATATATATATATATACAGACTTCACAAAGCATTCGCTTTCATATTCGTGAACAGTTTTGTAACGTTGCACAAACTGCATTAGGATGATTTTAAGGAGTAGATCTGTAGTAAAGGGTATTACAGGATGCCTACTTCGTTTGAAATATTCTTTAAGGGTTTTCAGTCATGTTTAATATATAAATCCGTTTGGTAATACGCTTTCAATCTTGGCACTGGGAAAGATATTCTCATGGTAAATTTAAGTATCCTTCTCTCTGTCTCTCTCTCTCTCTCTCTACCTTTATTATTTTTCTTTCTTTTTCTCCCCCTCTCTTTTTCTTCCAAAAGGCAAGGACTCTGACGTTATCTGCTTATCAATCGTACACGATCGTCGCATATTTTTCTTTTCCTTCCTTTTTTCGTGTCTTTTTTAAAAGTACATCTCGCCGATCTTTCTTTTAATTTAGACGTTCGTCAAGTTTGAAACTAAAAAGAATAGATATAACGTTACATAGCGATTCTGGCTCGTTTACATACGAAAGTAATCAAACGCGATACCGAATATGGATATGAACTTTATCTCTGGCTTCTACGTACTCACGCTTTTCTGTGTGACGGAGGTTTTTTTCCTTTCTTTTCTTTTTTCTTTTTTCTTTTTTTTTTTTTTTTTATTCTTTTTTACTTTTTTATTCATCCTCCTCCTCCCCTCCCTACCTCCTATCCTCCCGTTGCAAAGGAAAAATCGACGACGAACAACTGGACTCGTTCGATCGATCCACCGTTTGAATTGAATTACATCGCTTCGGAGTGCATCGGTGTGTAACCAATAGGTACGCGAAAAGTTTCACGTGATGGGACAAAACGTGTGTATGTACGTACATATATGTGTGTGTGTGTGTGTGTATGCGTGCGTGTGCGCGCGTGCGTATGTGTATCTGTACGTATGAAAGAGAGAGAGAGAGATAGAGAGAGAGACAGATAGAGAAAAAGAGAGAGAGAAAGAGAGAGAGAGAGAGATTGGTTTGGTCCTTAACAATGTATTCTCTGGCAGTGGTGTTACGATGGTTAACTAGCGATGGACTCGACAATGAATACATCGAATCGTTTTCGCTATCGTTAATTTTCTTGTCGAACGTTTTCAGATTTCGAAATATTCAATTGATCGTTACTTATTAGAAATCGATTCTTTTCGAAGAATTCGTATTTTATTTTACTATAAAACTCATCTTTTCGATCTTTGCCAATGATATATCGTTTCAATCATTAGAACTTCGATGGTTCTGTTAAAAATCCCTTCTTTTTTTTTCTCTTTTTCTTTTATTTCAATAAATTTGACGAAGTATTTCTGTTCCTTCTTTTCTTTTATTTCCTCTCGTTAAATTTATAATTACTATTATATCGCTGATATAATTAAGTAAATTTGACTACCGTATTGTTTAGAAATTTCCTGTTAAGATCTATGGATTATTTTTAATTCATTTGGTATTACGTGAAATAGTGCGAAAGTATGAAAATTCTTCGTTAATTCTCACTTTTTTCTCTCGTTCTTTTTTTTTTTTTCTTTTTCTTTATTTTTTCTTTTTTTCTTTTTTTTTTTTATGGAAATCGAATGTAACGTAAAATTGTCGTTACACGTTGAAAAATATCATGTTCTCGACTACTCAAAATAACTTTTATCATAGACTTTTATACGTTTTACGATTACTACTAGTGTTTCGCACAATGAAACGTATGCGTGTAAAGATTTGTATCTAGAACGTGGGATCGAAGAAAAAAGTGTGTTCTTTTATCACGTACATATCTTTTATATGAGACATTTCATATCTAGTTCTTTGTTATATATACATACATAAACACACACATACATATACACATATATATATATATATATATATATATATCTTCTTACAAATTTTCACGGACCAACAGATAACGGAAGCGTTCAATAAGTGTGAGAGAAAAATGATATATACTCGACTGGTCGTTGGTCCTTTCATTTTCATTTTCTTTTTTCTTTTTGTCCTTTTCTCTTTTCTCTTTTCTTTTCCTTTCTTTTCCTTCTTTTTTTTCTTTTTTTTTTTTATCCCGGCCACCACTCGCCACTCGTTTATACGGACGATCCCCTATAAACCTCGATCGATTCGATTCTTCCGGTTCTTCGAGCTCCGGCGTGCATGCCGCACTGCTTCGGACGTGCGCGTCGTGGCTTGAAATTAAACGAGGAAATATATTTTGCAACGGAGCTCTCGTTTCGTTCTCCCGCAGGGAAGACCCGTTCCGTGATTCGAGTTTCCTTAGCTTTCTCACGGACTTTGTTGCCTCGGAGTTAAAGCGCACTGTCCTTTTATACACACACACACACACACACACATACATACACATATATGCATTTATATATATATATACTAACTTATAAAATTTCTTTATTAATATTACATCTTGGTCATTTCGATGGGTAACAAAAAGATAAAAGCGACCTTATCTTCTAGAAATAAATCTTTCCTCTTTGCGACGAGTTCCTTTTTGTGATTCTAATGAGTATAAAGTCATTTTAAAGTAATTTTTCTCTTCCCTTCTCTTTCCAAGAGAGAAAGAGAGAGAGAGAGAGAGAGAAAGAGAGAGAAAGAAAGAGGGCGAGAGAACGAGATTGACAAATATTATATTCGTTTTCTCTAAGTTCTTTATTGTCTTCTAAGAAAAAGAGATAAATAGATGCACATTACTTTTGCGCTCTTTCATATTATTTTTGTTTTTATCCTTTTTTTATTTTTTTTTTTCACGGGACATTTTTTATTAACCATTTCATTAAGTATCACGATTGGAAATATGTCAAACGAGTTTTCCTTGGGATGCAATTCGTTAAAGTAAGTATCCGATTCGTTATGATGATATTACTTTAATTCACCGCAACTATTAACGTCGGCTTATAAACGAGCATAGGATTAACGAGCACGTTTGCTACCCCGGACAGCTCTGTATTACTTTAACGTGGCAATAAACTTAATTAATGCGACGATTAATCTAAATGATTTTAATAATGGCATCTTTGAAGAAACGAAGTAGTTTTTGATAAGATCGCGATTAACTATCGCCAGAGTTTCTTTACGAGCATTAACTATTCGTTTTTTACATGCTTTGTTAAGTACAGCACTTGGATAATGGCGTGTGTCGTGCTCATTGTATCGTTTTTTATTTAAATTTTTACTCGCGTATTATACGTTCGAGCTCATTTTAAATTCTTTCGTATTGAAAAATTACTTGGAGAAAAAACTTTTTGAAAAATTCTTGATCTTGATCGGAAATCTGAAGGGTTAATTATTATTTTTTTTCTTTTTTCTTTTTTTTCGATTTTTTTTTTTCTTTTCACTTTTTTTACAACCTCCAAATGTTTCGAGAATGTTTAGGTCTTTTCTTCGAATAATATTAAATGGAAAAAAGAAGAAAAAGAAAAAAAAAAAAAAAGAAAAATTATAAATCAAAAAATCTATCAAAACTTCGAGGTAACATAATTAACATGTCTTGTTCTTTTCTTTATTCTAGCATTAAGTATAAATGTTCGATCTATATAGTATACTTCATATACTTGCTATCTTCGTGAAAATTTTTGAGAATAACTTGAACTATCCCCTTGAAGCGTTTTCAGGAATCAGGACGATTAATAAATCAACATTTAGGAGTATAACCCGCGAAACGGTTTAAATCGAAAATTGAATTCGGTCGGCTTTAAAACGAAAGCACTCGGGTACGACGCTGTCGTTTCAATTTATACGTTGTCGAAATCGTACCAATTTCTGGACTTGCTGAGTCAATTTTCTGCATGATATAAAATGCGAAATATATATAAAATATTGACATTTTCATCGTCTTGATGCGACGTATTTCGGACGTATTGAAGCCTTTAGATTTTCTATTTCCGCGTCTCGCGTTTCTAAGGAGAACGAATGAACGAACGAACGAACGAACGAACGACAGAGAGGGAGGGAAAGAATGAGTGAGCGAGAGAGAGAGAGAGAGAGAGAGAGAGAGAGAGAGAGAGAGAGAAACATGACGTAGAGCCGAGTCTTGCTTCATTTCGCAGTTCGACAGACCGCGGAATTCCTTAGGCTGCATTTCTCGAACGTGCGGTATTATAGCTTCGCTACTCTCGTCGTTTCTTTCTTTCTTTTTTTCTTTCTTTCTTTCTTTCTTTCTTTCTTTCTTTCTTTCTTTCTTCTTCCTCTTCTTCTTCTTCTTCTTTTCCATTTTCTTTTCTTTTTTTTCTTTATTTCCATCCCCTTTTCTTTCCTGGTCCCGTGCTTTTTATCGAAAAGTAATAATTCCCTCGGACGATCTCGTCGTTGCAGCTTTCCGCATCGTCGTTACGATGCAGTCACCGCCATTCTCGATAACGAATCGAATATGATTGCTATGCTGGATCGATCGATCGATCGATAGGTAGATCGGTAGATCGATTGGTTGGTTGGTTGGTTGGTCGGTCGGTCGGTCGGTCGGTCGGTCGGTCGGTCGGTCGGTCGGTCGGTCGATTAATTCATTTCTCTCAGTTAAGCCGTCCTTCACCGAAAAACTTTTCAAAAAAAATCGACGTTTTCATTTCCGTCGATTCTGACGATCAACGATTAGATATGCTCGCCCCGTCGTTTGTTGTGTTAAAAAGGAAAAGAAGAAAACAAAAAAAAAAATCAAGGAAAAAACAAAATAAAACAAAGAACAAAAAAAAAATTATTCAACATACATACGTAAGCCCAGTTTAATTTTCCGCCGCGTCCGATGAGCTTTAAGCGTCCCGCCGCACCGCTTTGATTCATTAAATTTTCTCGCAGTGACGGCCGGCACGCGCACTGTAAATAAATCGACCCGTTATCGAGCTCTAAATTTAAGAGAGCAAGATAGAAACGATTTTTTTCCTCCCGATTTATTTCAATAAATCTCGACGTTGAGCCTCCCTTTTCGAACGAATCCATTTCGAAATCCTGATAACAATGATGAGGAAAACGTTGAACGAAATCTCGCGCGCTTATTGTAAAGCTATGTGAAACGTAGTAAATGTATGTCCACTGAAATGTTATATATATACACACATATATATATATATGTATACATGTATACATAGAAAGAATATATATATATATATATATATATATATATATATATATACATAGAAATATTATGGACTGAAGGAAAAATTATGAATTATTATCGCGACCAATCTTAATAACGAAGGTCATAAGGATATTATTTAATTAATAATCCAAAAGATGAAATATTTTCGTCGATTCATTCGTCGTTCTATGTATATATATATATATATATATATATATATATATATATATATATTTGAGTAGAAATGTTAGAGATAAAAAGAAAAAGTGGAACGAAAGAAAAGTAGGACATTGTTCTTGTTTGTAGGGATATTTTCTTTTCTTTTCCCTTTTTTTTTTTTGTATTTTTTTTTCTTTCTCTTGTTCTTTTTTGTTTTCGGTCAAAGGCAAGAATATTTTTTTCGAAATTTCAAGAAGGTGAAATAGAACCGTTTTACGCTTGCCAGAGCAAAGCTCATAGCTAAGAGAACTATGTTACATACACGCGTGTCGATGAAAATATCGTAGCTCAACTTCTATCAGGCATTATTTGCCGTCTCACCGATTCCTCTCACGGTCGGTAGAAAATGAGAAATTGAAAGGATGGGTCAATGATATGCGTTGCTGTCGTGTGGTTTCGACAGGAACTATTTCCCAGTTCCCTAGGTCCCTCGTACGTGTCGCCTCATCTGCATCCCGAGCCGATCGCGTCCCGCTTCCATTTATTTTTCGATATCCTACCAGCTTCGACGTTCTCTCCCAGGAAGACAGGGATTTCTTTTCGGATAACTAAACGTTTTCTTGCCAGGAGAGACTTAACTTAACGCGTCGCATCGAACTCGAAACTTTTAAGAGGTCGAGTAATAGTATGGTTGCCTTTTTAAGTCGGACCTCTGTTAGATCCTTTCGAGAGAAGAAGGAACATTGTTAAAATTAAGATTCTCAATTTGCCTCTTTCATTCGTTATTTCATTCAATCCTGTTTGCATAAAATTAATAAGAAAAGTTCGATGGGATATTTATAAGAAAAGAATATTATTATTTCAGAAGATAAATATATATTTATACTATAATATTGAGTTGTATGAAAACTTCGTGTCGATTTGTTTTTCATTTTTAATGATACAGAAAATCGAAATGAATCGATAAATATTAAAAATAACATTTATAAAGATCTTATTCGGATATCGCATTACTATAATAGAACGATGTACACGATTATTATATTTTTATTATCATTACGTGTGCATAGAGAAATAAGCGGGAGGAACATTACGGTCAATCCAATACTTTATAGGACAAGGTTATAGTTTCTTATTTATTTTTTTTTTCTTTTTCTTTTTTTCTTTTTCGAGACCAAATACACTTTAGAAAGGAGATTTCTCTCGAGGTTATTTCATTCATTCACGAAAAATAGATTTAGGCGTTCTCATTAAAATGAATCATTCTTTATCAGTTTATACA
Source organism: Vespa mandarinia (assembly GCF_050613455.1). NCBI lineage: Eukaryota > Metazoa > Arthropoda > Insecta > Hymenoptera > Vespidae > Vespa > Vespa mandarinia. The sequence goes on from NC_140819.1 coordinate 3,543,752, forward strand.
TATATTATACATATATCAGTTTATATATATATATATATATATATATAAATATATATATAAATATATGTATATGAACTGTTTAGAAATTCAACATTTTGCAAAGAATATCGCGAATCTTAAAAGCGTATCGGAAATAAATGTTGACCTTCGTATCTACCGAACGTTGTCTTCAATTTATCTTTTGTTTCTATCAAATTCGTTTCTCTCTCTCTCTCTTTAACTCTATCTCTCTCATTGTCTCTCGAGGACGAGTATACATACAATATCCTTGACCGTTCTATCGTTCCTTCTCACCTCATTATTATTCTTCACGGACGCGCTCGGGGCGCCATCGCTAACTGTTTTTCATCCGGAACGCAACTCAGGGGCGTTCCTTGATCGAAAAATAAAGCAATCCTCTTTTTCTCGATCGCGAAGCGAAGATTATCCGTAGCCGCGGGATTTTTTTCTCTATTTATTTCCTTCTCTTCTTTCTTCTCCTCTTTTTTTTTTCTTTCTTTCTTTCTTTCTTTCTTTTTTATTTTTTTTTTTTGTATTTTTATACCCATCTTCTTAAGATTCAAAAGTCGCCTTAGCTTCGTCCTTGAAGTAGTTGGATTTTTTTTTACGAAGAGACGCAATGACATTACTGACCCATTTTATTTTTAATTCGTACGTTTTCCTTCGTCTTTCAAACTTTAGGATACGTGAGAATGAATCGGTATTGTAATAGAGATAGAGAGAGAGAGAGAGAGAGAGAGAGAGAGAGAAAGAAAGAGAGAGGAAGGAAAGGGAAGGATGGAAAGAGACCTAGCGCGTACATCAGTTTCAGACAAAGGAATAAAATTTCCAGGTTTCGAAGGAGTGAGTCGAGAGAGAAGTGGCCATCTTCTCAGTTGTCTCCAAGCTGAAGGTTTCCGATGCATCCGCCTCTCTATTTCTCTGAAGTGCTTTCAAGTTCGTGACGCTCGCAGCTAAGTGAATCTACCCAGCGCGACATGGTTATTGCCGTTTATATATTCTTCCATTTCGCAGGGCCGCCATTACTCGTTACTCGAGCGTAAACTAATTGTTCGTTGAGCGTCCAGGGGAAACCTCTTTGGATGGGGAGGGTTATTCTAGTTGAAGAAGAAAATTTTGCTTTTCGTAGAACGTATAGTCGTTGACGTGAAAGGTTACGAAAGAAGGACGAGAAAGAAACGTGGGCAGAAAGAAACGTTATGTTCTGGTATAATTTGCCTGTAAGATACTAGAACTGGAGAGAAAGAGAAAGAGAAAGAGAGAAAGAGAAAGGGAGAAAGAGAAAAAGAAAGAGAAAGAGTGAAAGAGAGAAAACTCTTCGCTCTCTTTCCATCCTTCCGATTTTCTCTCATCCATGTTTTCCTTCATTCTTTTGTTTTCTCGTTAACCGCGAGAGATCGTTTCGAAAAACTTCTCACGAAGAAAAACGCTCCATTGGAAAAGTTTCCACTGCAAACAAGCCCTTCTTCCTTCGTATCTATAGCGACAAACTCTCTTTTCCATCGTTGATGCGATACAGTTTCTTGGTAGATCCAGAGAAAGAAAGTCGGACAATTTCATCGGTCGAGCAAGTCGATCGTGAAGGGGATCAAATTTAAATGAAAGACGATGAGACGTACGCGTACGATCTCTTGCTGGTCCGTGTCTCTACCTTCGAACGAGAGAAAGACATAAGAGGTAGAGAAGAGGAGCCTTGGCAAGAACGTTAGCCATCTTGCTCGTTCGTGCTGTATCGTTCTCGCGGATCAGTGCTTTTCAGGAACAGTTCTCACTCTATCTCTCTCTCTCTCTCTCTCTCTCTCTCTCTCTCTCTCTCTTCCCTTTTTCTTTCTCTTTCTTTCTATCTCCCTTTTTCTTGCTCAGTCTCATGGTTACACGACCGGTAATATATCTACCCCAACGGCAGACACCTACCATCCCTTTCGTTGACTCGGCTATCCCAGGAATCACCATTCCAGTTGCTTTTTCTTTTTCTACTTCTTCTTTTCTTCTTCTTCTCATTCTGTTTTCCTTCTTCTTCTCTTTCTTCTTCTCTTTCGAGCATCTCCTGCTCGAGTTGTCTTCTATCGGCTCGTAGTAAGTCGCTCGTGAATTTACTCCTTACCAAAGGTTAACAAAGAAATATATAAAGGAATTTATTGTATTTATAGTATTGGGCTCGTTAAACACAAGAGGAGAGATGTGAATGGGATGGTTAGAAGGCTTGCGTTAAATTTATAAGAATAATTTATACAAATTAGATACGTTCCAACACAGAATTTTTCTTCATGTGCTGTCAATAATGTGTACTCGTGACAAAGTGGTATAATAATTAAATGTATTATTTATATGGGAATGCTTTCTGTTTCGACGTCGAGAAAATAATTGAAAACTTTTCAGTTCACTCTGTATTTTTACAGGAAAAGGATTATAAATAATTACATAGATAGTATTTCGGAATAAAAGTTGTTATATAAAAATATATGAAATGGAATAATAAAAAGTACATGTAACAGAACATTTATTCATCTCGAGGCAAAAGAGAGGAAGAGTGAGAGAGCGAATATATATATATATATATATATATATATATATATATATATATATAATACGTTGACAGTGCTATGCTGGTTACCGATGACCAGCGCTACTAAATTTTAAAAATTAATTCCTATATAAATCAAGTGCCACCAAATAAAAAATGTTGAATAACGCAAATAATTAGAATTGATAATAGTTATTAATAATTTTGGTTTCCGTTGTAAATAGAATAACGAAATTATGAATAGAGGAAAATTTTATTTATGTATGTATTTATAATGCGAGCATGTAAATTATTATTTTGAATATTAATGACCAGTTAACTCGTCTTCGTTGGTTTAAAAGTTAACAGACATACTATTTAACAGAAAATTAAATTTTGCGGTGAACTCTATTAAAACAGCATAAACAAAAGTAGAACTGACAACCGCAAGTCTTTGTTGTTACTTTTATGTGCTATTTTTTCCTCATAAAAGTTTGACTGTTTTTAAGTTGTCGAATGCAATTACTAATTAAAAAATATTTATTATATTAATTATTAACTATAACGTATCTAATTTAACTGTAATTCAAAAAACAATTTCAACCCCCATTAACTTCTATAGAATATTTTTCTCTCTCAAAAACTTGGATCTTCTTCTTATGGGAAACTTGAATCTTTTTTTTTTTATGGAAATGCGAGCGTAGCTTATTATTATTATTATTGTTATTACTACGACTATTACCATAATTATTATATGATCACCACAATACTTTCATTATCGACATTTTGTTTTCCCGATCATCAATCTAAGCGGAAGGCATTACTCAAGACAGGTTGGTCGGCCTTTGGATCGATTCAACCTTCGACGGAATGAAAAAACTGTCCCTTGAGGTCCTTTTATATCCCCTTCGAAGCAAGTGTCCCCTGTCCCTTTCCCGAGTTTATTATCTTTTTCAAATTCTTATTAGCTGAAAATTCTCTTTATTTCTACTTCCATAGCTTGTCATTTCATATAAAAATATTACCTTACATATATATTATATAAGTATGTATACATATATATATATATATATATATATATGTATATAAATAAGCTAAACTAGGGCGATACACATATACACAAACAATACCTATAATATCTATAATTATTGCCATCGGAATGAAACATTAAAAATTAAGGATTGTCGTTAAGAGTGACGTTAATGTATAATAAAGAAGAAAAAAAAAAGCAAGAAAAAAAGAAAAAAAAAGAAAAAAAGAAAAAAGAGAAGAAAAATAAAACTAAAAAAAGGAAAAAAAAGAAAGAGAGAAAAAAGATAAAGCTCTCAAATCGTCATCTCTCAAAGACGATTTCAGGAATACCCTCAAAAGGAGCGCTCTCGCGGGTTTCTCGATACACGGTTAGGTGGTGGTTTGTCTGAAGAGTCGAGAGAGGGTGCACGCGCGCGCGCGCGTGCCTCGGATGGATTATGGCGCTTGCGCGAATGTATACTGTGTCGGCGTCGGCGTCGTCGCGCGCCGGGGGCGTCGCACCATCGTCGTCGGCCACCGGACCGACCGTCCCGTCTCGACCGAGCGAGACGAGAGGAGTCTCGCGTCTTGGCCAGTATCAAGCCGGGAGCCGTGGTCGTTGTCGTTGTCGTCGTCGTCATTGTAGTTGAGAGAGAGAAATAAAGAGAGAGAGAGAGAGAGAGAAAGAGAGAAAGAGAGATAGAGGGAGAGAAAGATAGAGATAGAAAGAGATATAGATAGAAAGAGAAAGAGAGAGAGAGAGAGAGTGAGAGAGACGGACAGATAGAGAAAGAGAGAGAGAAAGAGAGAGAGAGAGAGAGAGAGTTCGATCTTCTCCCTTCCTTCTTTCTCTCAGTGTTTCTCGATCGTGTGTTTGTTTCTTACTAGTGTGCGTGCGCGTACGGTGGTGCGTAGCACCGTCAAGGAGGAGTAGGAGGAGGAGGAGGAAAAGGAGAAGAAGAAGAAAAAGAAGAAGAAGAAGAAGAGAAAGAAAAGAAGGAAAAAGAAGAAGAATAAGTAGGAGGAGGAAGGTGATAAGCCGAAAGGGAGGAAAGGAGGAAAAAATATCCTCATCGTCGTTGACGCTGTTCGTTGACGTTATCGTCGTTATCGTCATCGTTGACGTCGTCCCCGTCGTTCCGGTCGTCGTTGTCCCCGTCCCTTTTCCCGTTTCCGTCATCGTCTTCGTCGTCGTCGTCGTTGTCGTTGTCGTTGTCGTTGTCGTTGTCGTTGTCGTTTCCGTCGTCGTACTCGTCGACGTGTGCAAAGGAATAAAGGAGGAAAAAAGAAGGAAAAAAGGGAAAAAAATGGGGCGTACGCGGGGCCACGAAAGACGGATCGATCGCGAAATAAACGTACGTCGGAACGACGGCGTGCACTACTGAGGAGACGACCTTTCCAACGAGGCTCGACCCGGAACACATTTTGACTCTGATACAAATCTTTGACCGAACTTTAATCTGTCTCTTGCAATTAGCTTTCCCTCGAATACATTGAGGTTATCTCTCTTTCTCTCTTTTGTCAATTAGGTCGGACCACGTTTATACGTTCGTTTGTACGTTCGTACGTTCGTTCGTACATTCGTACGTTCGTTCGTTCGTTCGTTCGTTCTTTCGTTCGTTCGTTCGTTCGTTCGTTCGTACGTACGTACGTACGTACGTACGTACACGTTCGTAGGTACGTTCGTACGTACGTGTATACGCGTACGTACCACGCATACTCTGAGTTTCTACCGCTCGCGCAGTGAAAGTGATTTCGTTCGTTCCAACGACAATTTATTTTTTCTTTTGATCTAGGGGTGGGGAAGGTGGTTGGTTATAGTGGACAATCGGGGGGGGGGAGTTTCTACCGTATCTCTCTTTCTCCTTAACGAAGATCGTCAAAGCAGCTCGCGATGACATCGTTCGCGATCAGATGACCGTCGCTAAGGCTTCAAGGAGTGCAAGGAAGAACGTATATGTGCGAGAGTACGAAAGAAAAAGATAGAGATAGAGTTAGAAATAGAAATAGAGATAGATAGATAGGGAAAAAGGAGAAGGGTGAGAGAAATAGTTAAGGATAGACGAAAAGAAAGGAAATAAAGGAAGAAAGGGAGAAAGAAAGGAAGTAAAGAAGGAAGGAAGGAAAGAAGAAAGAAAGAAAGAAAGGAAGGAAGGAAGAAAGAAGAAAAGAAAGACGGCGTTCGATCGAGTCGAGAGAGACAGACTCATCTACTTGAGAATCTCGGTGCTTCTTTTATCGTCGCGATCGTGAGTGTGCCTCGTCGATAGGACCATAAAGAAAGGGGTTGCTCGTGGAAAGAGAATTAGAAGAAGAGAGAGAGAAAGAAAAGAGAGAAGAAGTAGAAGAAGAAGAAGAAGAAGAAGAAGAAGAGGAAGTAGTAGTAGTAGAAGTTGGGAGAAAGCGGAGAAAGAGAACCCGTAGTGCTCTCGAGAAGACGACGACGTTGGGTAAAAGACGGAAAGAGAAAGAGATATAGATAGATAGATAGATAGATAGAGAGAGAGAGAGAGAGAAAGACTACAAATATAGATGCAAGTGTGTCAGCGACGTAGAACGAGTTGTCTCGAGGTGTTGCAAGGGTTAGGTCGTCTCTAAGCAGAAAAAGAGGAAATTGAAAAAGATCCTTCGTGAATCGTCAATAAAGTAATCAAGTTTTTTAATTTTGTCGAAACGAAACGACGAAACGATTACGTACGTCTTTCGATAATAATCGTAATCTCCGAGACAGTCATTCGTCTATCACATCGAAATCTAACATATCGTAGATTTGTTTATATAAAAGAAGAAGAAGAAGAAAAAACGAAAGAAATAAAAAAACAATCGTCGCTCAGTCAGGACGAGCACGTTGTTCACTGACGGCCGTCATATCGTATTTTCCCTCGCTTTTTCTCCCCGGAGCCCTTTCTCTCTGGGTCCACCTTCTCTCTTTGACTGACGCCCACGCACGCATACCAAAGTGAGCGTGCGCGCGTGCGTGATCACGTGCGATTGCAGCCAATGCGCGCACTTTCTAGCAACAAAGAGCTACGGGAAGCCGGTGGGCAGTAAACAAGTGTAACGTAAAGGAATTTTTTCGATGTATCCTTTGAGACCCGAGATGAAAAGTATTTAATAACGATCAAGAGAGAGAGAGAGAGAGAGAGAGAGAGAGAGAAAGCAAAGGACAAGAAAGATTACTTCTTTCGAAAAGGAATAGCGAGAATTAAAAACTTTTCGATTGGAGAAAGAACAGAAAGCGACGAGAATGTACACGAAGTATTGGATGTTAAGGGCAAATGCAGCGGCTATGGCCCTGATATTAATGACTCTTTTAATACTCGGACAGGCAGCGTTGTCATTCGTTTTGGATGGCTCGTCGACTAGTTACGCACAGTTCCGAAAGTGGAACGCCGCATTGAACGGTAGCTTAGAGTTCGAGTTCAAGACCGAACAGGGCAACGGTTTATTACTTTATACGGACGATGGTGGTACCTACGATTTCTTCGAGGTTAAACTAGTTGAAAGCGCGTTACGGCTTAGATATAACCTCGGTGGAGGCGCGCAGATCGTCACCGTGGGCCACGACCTCGGTGACGGTCACTGGCACAAGGTACAGATAAGCAGATCCAACGAGAATACAACATTGACGGTAGACGGTGTCAGCGCCGTATCAACTTCGCGCGGCAAGGAGTTTGAATTTGGAAAGTTGTCCGGTAACTCGGACGTTTACGTCGGTGGTATGCCCGGTTGGTACAACAGCAAGCTTACCCTGTTAGCTCTGCCGAGTGTCATCTTTGAACCAAGATTCAATGGATTCATCAGAAATCTCGTTTATGCTGATGCCGAGAGTTTGGTACCAAGGAGACAGGAAATGAAGAGCCGTGACGCCAAGGTAAACAACGAGACATATCGATTCGATTGATCTATCGAATCTTTCATAAAACCTTCCATGTCTACATATACATACATACATACATACATACATACATACATACATACATACATACATACATACATACATACATACATACACACACATATATATATAAAACACATATATATATAAAACTGTATAAAAACATTTACCTCACAGATGAAAAAATGAAAATCGAGACAAAATTTAAATTCTATTTTCATTTTCATTCTCTCTGATTTATTTTGGAATATGCGCGTGTGCGTCTATCCTTTTAATATACTTCTACATATATTTTCGCCCACGCACTACATTCGTACGTGATCATGATACTTTCATCTTGCGTACTATGACAAGTAACGTCGGTGACACTGCGTGCGCGCGCTCATTCTCACCCTCGTACGATTTACGACTTTCTCTCTCTCTCTCTTTCTCTTTCTCTGTCTCTCTCTCTCTCTCTCTCTCTCTCTCTCTCTCTTTCTCTTTCTCTTTTTATCCTCCCTCGACGAGAAACGTTTTTCCTACGTATCGTCACGCTTCGCAACCTTGACATACTTTTTAACTTTCCCGCAAAGCACGTTCTCACCCTAAGCGTAGACCATTTACCGTTTTGTTCTGCGATAATGCACCCTTGCTTTTCTTGTAATGTTTGAAAAATGCACTACTTTTGTTATAACTATACGACTACTCATATACATATGTAAAACAGGGAAAGAGAGAGAGAGAGAGAGAGAGAGAGAGGGAGAAAGAGAGAGAAAAAAAATTTAGTAGAATAGGGTTCTAGTCTACATTTAGAAACGAAATCAGTATTTAGAACGATGATATTATAACATATATATATAAATACACACACACATATATACACACACACACACACACACACACTCACACACACATATATATATACACACGTTTCTGTCCGTTCCACTTTCGAGAACGAAAACGATTCCTTTCACGATGACAAATCTTCCTCTATCTTGCTCGCACTCCCGCAACGTTGTCCGCGCATAAGCTGCAGATTAAACGACGATGATAACGTCCTGAGCGAGTTAGTTATATCGTTGGGAGGCTAACGTTTCTCTAACGGTGCCACGGATGCTTTCTGACGGATATTCTCGATTTGTCTCCTTATCTAACAAGCTCGCACGTTTACGTTGCGTTCTCTTACAATTCGTAGACCTAATGCGAACGAAGCAGAGCGCATAGAATAATATTATGTGATTTTCGTTCGCCATAGAAATGAATAAATTTCCACGAAGTTGATTATTAATGGGATAGGAAAGAGGGGGAAAGGGCGGGGAGGGAGTATTGTTTAATCTTTTTCAAAATACTACACTTTTGCAAGAGGTCGTTTATAAAATGTACTTTATTCTTATTTATTATTTATTCTTTATTTCCTTCTTTCTTTTTCTTTTTATTCCTTTCGTTTTTACAAGCGCAGATATTTAAATATGTACATTTAAATTTCTTAAAATGTTTAAATACATGTGTTTGTGTGTGTGTGTGTGTGTATGTACTGTGGGGATACTCATACTATACCATGTAAATTTTGCTCCTTTACATTATACATTACACAAATATATATATAATTCATTTACAAAGAAAAGAGAGACACGGCGAGCAACTCACTGTGCAGAATAATCAGAAAATTATGAAGAGTCTCTTTCTACAGCATGACTTTTACGTATATATATGTGTGTGTGTGTGTGTGTGTGTGTATTTGTTTGTTTGTATACATGCGAATCATATATATACACGTATATAAAGTTAATATAATTATAATTATTATTTAGAGAAATTTAAATGCATTTTATCTACACATGTGAGCATTTTATTTAATTGGCTTTTTACTTTTCTTTTTATTTTTCTTTCTTTTTTTTTTTTTTTTTTTTTTTTCTTTTTGGAATAAACGAATTCTCTAATATTTTCAAAAGAAAATAATTAGAACGTCGGCATTTGCTTTTGATCGGAAGTTGGCGCTTAAAGAAAGTGAGGAAGGGTTAGAGGGGGAAGGTGGTGGTGATGGTCGGGATGGCAGGATTAAAGAAAATAACTTTCTCCTTTGTACGTCTTAAAACTCTTGGGCAAGCGAAGAAATTACTTTATCGGTGGGACAAGTTTACATTTGGAAAGTTTTCTTGAAAGTTTATTTGGATCAAGCGCGTTTTTGTAGTTACACACTGTCCGATACACACTTTTTATTTTCTCTAATTAATCGCATTAAATCGGCGAAACGTTTAATCGTAAATTTTTCTCCCTCTTCTTCGTTACTTCCTTTTTTTCTTTACTATCGATTAAGAAAGAAAAAAAGGAAAAAAAAAATAAAAAAAAAAAAAAAAAGAAATACGAAAGCAAAAAAAAACGTTCGAAGATGGCGGGGTCAGTTTAAAAAAGTTGTACGAGCGAAACGAACGAATTCGATTGGAAGGTACAAAGGGGGGAAAGGGAGAAAAGTAGGATGACGGGAGTCGAGGCTTAAGGGAGGGTAAAAAGGGTGGTTCTGGATGTTCCGAACAGGAACGATAATCATCGGTAATAGAATCGAGTTGGCTCGCGTATTCTGATGTAGAAATGACCGTTACTGATTGCCAGACATTAACATCATTGTTCCATCGTTATTCCTGTAATGTACTTAGAGCACGAAAATGTACGGCCATTGGTTATAACGGCGGTGGCAGTAGTAACACTACTACTAATACTACTAGCATCACCATAACCACCACTACTAAAGCAAGAGGCTTGGGAATCATGGCTGTTCGAGCGAATAAACGTATGTACATTGCCTAGACTCCACGTTGGTGTAACAGCGGAGATACATAACGATGATAAAAAATGAACAGTTACATATGTATATGCGTAGGTAACGCGTGTGCGCTCCTCATTAACATCGTTCACTCATTATTATCTCCACTATACGATATACGTGCAAATATGTATATATACCTAACACCTGGGAAGGGTACCTGAATGATTTTTTTTCCTTTTCTTTCTTTCCCTTTTTTTACTCATTTATTTTTCTATGTTAATAACGTTATCGATGCACGTTTCAGTAAATCGTGATTTTCTGTGCATACGGTTAATATCGTGGAGAGAGAAAAAAAAGAGAGAGAGAGAATTAGCCTCGTTCAAATATTATCACGTAAGCTCGGAGGTTGTAAAGAAGGCAATGAACTGCTGCATTGTTGTTACAGTATTATCGAGTGTTTTACAGTCACGTGTAACGAACGACTCTTTGATTTTTCTATCTTTCGTTTTATAATTGATGCTCTATGCTACGCGTGGTTTTGCAATATATAAAAAAAATCAAAAATGAAAAGGGAGCAGAGAGAAAGGGGAAAGAGAGAGAGAGAAAGAGAGAGAGAGAGAGAGAGAGAGAGAAGAAAAAAACGTTTCAATGATATTTTCCAAAATTAGTTTCGTTGAATGTAAATATCGATGTGGAATTTATCTATGCGAGTCTTCAAACGCGAGTCCTATAGGAACTAGTTGGATTAATATTTATTTACGTAGGATGAATCAAAGAATTATTCGTACACAATCATTTTACGTTTTTTATTGCCGTGACTATTTATCAATGTTTTTTTTAAAAAAAATTTCCAAACATAAGCGCGCAGGGTACACACAAAACTCTACAAATCTGTTCACAATTTTCAGGGTGCACCGCTATGCGTTCGTTTTTTTCTTTTTTTCTTTTTTTTTTTTAGGAGTGGGCGGGCGGGGGCCATGATGTGGGTAGGGAGGTTGGAAAAAGGAGAAATAATAAAAATAAAAATACAAAAAGAAAATAGAAAAAAAAACGGCAAAGAATGAAAATTGTGCCGTTTCAAAGAGTTTCCGTGTAATTTCGTGGACTACTATAATAATCTGCAGGATTGCGCGAACGAAAGAAAACTTAATTTACGACTTTCCGTCGAGGATTTTTTTCTGTGAGCATGCAACGAAAAGTTCATAATTATATGTATGCGCATATATATATATATATATATATATATATATATATTCATTATGATTTTATATTTGATATCATTTATTTTTGTCCAGCTTGAATTCTTTTTCATCCATTAAAATTGGCACGATTTATTAATGCGATATTTTTTGAACGATAACACGTAATATATAGACAAACACGTGCATATATATATATATATATATATATATATACATATGTATATATACACATATTTCAACAAACCATTTCTGAAAGCTTCGTGCGGGAAGTCAGAGAGAGAGAGAGAGAGAGGAAAAAAAAAGATGGGAGAGAGAGTAAGGGTGAAACGAGAGGAGAAGGTTTCTTTTCCGTCAAGCTTTTGAGTGCAGAGCACGCATTGCGTGTTACGTTCGTGCGTGAAATTGGCCGATAACAGAGCGCGTCTACACTGATCTGTACTTCATACACAAGGAACGTTTTTCGTGTGGAAAAAGGCGAGCCACTTTTCTCTCTTTTTCCCTTTCTTTTTTTTTTTTTCTATGAATTAAGTGCCTTTTTGTTCCTTGTTTTAATTCCACTACCATCTATTGTCGTTTGTCCCATTTAATTTCAAATTGAATATAAAAACGAAACAGCCTTCGTTATTTCGTTTTTTCCTATGGGGAGAAAAGAATCGTAAATATATACATATAAATATATATATATATATATATATATATATATATATATATATATATATATCGAGTTCCCATAAAGCTTTCTATATGTTTTATTAATAGGAGTTTAAATATATTCGATTGAGACGTGCGATTTCGAAAACGTAACGTTATCTAATATTTAACTAAATTTATATATGTATATATATCGCGTCTCTTTTTGGTATCAAATATAACGAGGACGATGCAGGTGTAGATAATTGAATTCTTGGTTTACTTATTCCTATCTGTTTGTTATTTTATTATATACGAAGATATATATATATATATATACACATATATCTATCGTATATAGAAAGTAAGGATTTGTATTTTTTCCCTATTAATTTATCCCTAAACAAAGAATTAATATAGAAATAATAATAATAATGTCTGTGGCTCGTGTTTGATCAAAGGCAGCAAAAAGGAAGTCAGAAAAGTAGAGATAAATTTTTTTTGTTCTGTTTCTTTTGCTTTTTCTTTTTCTTTTTTCTTTTTTCTTTTTTTTTCTTTTTTTCTTTTTTTTTTTTACTACGTAATAAGGGATAATTTCCTTTCTCTTGGCGCTTTATAAACGTTACGAACTTTTTTAAAGGATTTCTCTCTCCCTCTCTCTTTCTCTCTCTTTTTTTTTCGAAAGCTCGTTATCACGTCGCTCTGGGTGGCAAATAAAAAAGATGAAGATTAGAAAGGACGGTAATTCGTGTTCTTACGTTATTGAAAGGTCAAATAAATGCATCTTCCGACTCGTTTGAACGTTCGTTCGTAACATGCTTCGTATAAACGAGAAACTATTTTCGTTAAGATAATTCAATTTTATCTTTCCCTTTTTCTTTTTTATTTCCTTTTTTCTTTTTTCTTTTTTTCTTTTTTTTTTACGATTTTCATGTCATTCATACACGGCTCTTCGTCGTCGGGCCCGGGTATCGCACTCTTGTCCGACCTCGAGTATCGTTTAAATGGACACGTGGATAGCCATCCCTGCAATAACTGACCGTGTTCCCTTGGGACTGAAACTGCTTTTTAATTAAAAAAATTCACCGAATGAAATTGCGATTCCAAACTATCTCCATAGCAAGCGACGTCCGTTTTCTTTTTCTTCTTTCATGAAAAAAGGGGGCGGAAAGAAGAAAAAATAAAATAAAATAAAATAAATTAATAGGTAGAAGGGTAGAAGGGGAAAGAAGACATTTCCCTTTGAATCGTTCGGATGAAACGATGGCCGTATGACGTGTTACGTAATACATAATGTATTTATGATATATGATATTCGTACAGTTTGTGTACGGGGCCAAAACAAATTTTATTACGAATTTCATACTATTTAAATATTACATTTTAATATTGTTCTAGTTTCTACATGACTGATACCCACCTTTTTTGGTTTTCTTTCTTTTTTTCTTTCTTTCTTTCTTTTTTCATTTTCGAGGATGACCAGACACGATGACAAAGCGCATTAAATCGGATCTTTTACTCGAGTTTTCTGTTTTTCTTTTCTTTTTTCCTTTTTTCAGTGTTTTCTTTCTTTTCTTTCTTTTTTTTTTTTCTTTTCCCCCTTTTGTTTTCATTCGTTCCTTTTTTTCTCTCTTTTTCTTTTTAATTTTTTTTTACGACGTCTATGATTTAGTCGGGCAGTCTCGCGAGCTTACCTCCTCCCCGCCCCCAAACCCACCTCACCTCGCCCTCCACAATCCACCCACCGTTTATCGTTTTTACA
>NC_140819.1:3562500-3565000 GCF_050613455.1 Vespa mandarinia
ACTTAGATATCTAAACTAGACATAACATATATCGTTTGATCGTTCAACCGACCTTCTGCTTCCGGCAAATTGCGATCGCACGGTGCTCTACGTCATTTCCTCCTCGACAGGAGGCGTACACGGAAATGGCGTGTTCTTAGCAGGGATTTATGAACTATACCATGAACGACTTTACCGTGTCTCTCAGTGATTTCTCCTTTTCGAAAGACCCGAGGGCGGAGATAGTGAGAGGAAAGGTGGGTTGGTATGACGGAGGGAGGAGCAAGGATGGGTAGGGAAAGGAAAGGTGAATGGGTGAGAGATAGCTCTTTCGAGATATTTCTTCTTTTGATCGTTATCATCGAATTTTTCGTTCTTTTCGTCTTCCAATAGAGAGAACTCGTCAAACAACTTGTCCTTTCATAAAAACGATGACTAATTATGTATTTATTTCTATATACATATATACATGTGTATGCACGTGTGTATGAGTGTATATATATATATATATATATATTTATTTATTTCTTATTAAATTTCGTAGTATCATTCTTAAATATACATGTTCGTCTTTGCATACGCCCTTTCCTGAATTATCTTTCGTGTACTTATGAATAATTCAAGCTTGTTTACTACGACGAAACTATTTGGCCTAACTCGCATCAAAGTGTTGAGAGATAGAGAGGGAGAAAGAGAGAGATAGTCGAAGCACTCGACTATAAGGTGTCAACACGACGAGAAGGCTAAAGCGAATGTAGAGAGGACACCTTGCTAAGGATAAAGAAGTTAAAGAGAGAGAGAGAGAGAGAGAGGGAGAGAGAGAGAAAGAGAAAGAGTTAGCGTGCGCGCGACTACGACGACGATGACGACGACGACGGCGTTCGCACAACTTCTCGTACTCTCTAATCCGGCTTTGGAATATTTATGACGCGAAGAGAGAAGTGCTTTCGTCCTCCCTTCTCAGCCTTCACCCTCATCCTCAACCTCCCCCGGTATCCTCGCCCTTCGGTATATCGTTATATACTTTATATGTTCACGTTAAGCGTTCGGACAAAAATTTTCCCTATAACCAGTCTTTACAAGTCTCCAAAGTTGTTTCTTTTTTCTTTTTTTTTTTTCTTTTTTTTGTTTTCTTTTTCCTTCCTTTTTCCTAGGTCCTAACAGAGAACAACGGTCATTCGAAAATATTTACCTTAAACATGCGAATTATAGTTTATTTTTATCGTATATGATCGTGCTTTATTTATTGATTTATTTTTCTGTTTTTTTTTTCTTTTTTTTTTTTTTTTTTTTTTTTTTTCTTTAAGATTCGTAAGAAAGTTTCATTTTCATTTCAATTCTTCATTCATAATTATTTTCTTGCGTTCTTTCTTTCTTCGTTTCATCTTTTATTTTTCTTTTTTTCGCGTAACGTCATAGTCACGAGTTTTCTCTCTTATCGCGTCTGCGGACAATAGATGTTTTTGTTTTTTCTTTGTTACGTTGAAAAAAAAAAAAAAAAAAAAAAAAAAAAGAGAAAAAAAAACACAATATAGAAAATGAAGAAAAAAGAAGAAAATTATTTCTCAAATCATTTTTACGAGTCATTTTTAAGAAAGACATTTAGAAATATAGTTTTATTGACACAAACAAACTTTTTTTTTATGTCCTTTCACTTTTCGACAATATTACTTAATATTTTATTTCCCGTTTTCTTTTTTTCTTCTTCTTCTTTTTCTTTTTCTTTTTTTTTTCTTCTTGTTTTCTTCTTTCTTACTTATTTCATGCGATCTCTCTTGACTTACTGAGTTTTGGCGACGAGAGGAGTCGAGTAACGAATGGCACTAGTGATTCGATTCCCCAGAGAGATTCCATAAATTCGACAACCACGTAGCAAGTCCACCCTTCGTCCTTTGGCTATCACTCGCGTAATCCGATACTGTGAGGGAAAGACTACGAAAGAATAAGTGAGAAGGAAATATATATATATATATATATATATATATAGTGGAGCTGAGAATCGAGCAAAAGAAAAAAAGAAAAAGAAAAAAGAAGAAGGAAGAAAAGAAGGAAGAACAAAAAAAAAAGAAAAAGAAAGAAAAGAAAATAAAAGAAAAAAAGAAAAATACACGAATAAACGTCAATATGAGGAGTGACTTTCTTCTTTAAGGGGTCAGTACTTTGCCATTGCGAAGAAATTTTAAGAGGAATTGAGAATAGGGAATCGGGAATTGGGAATCGAGAATCGTGAAATATCAATTGTATCGAGGAACTCTTTGGCAGATATATTTTTGTTCGAATCTTTATGAGTATTGCCACACCTATTTGAAATATTTATCGAAGATATTTTTGAATTCGTATTGATTTCTTGATATAGGAATGGAACGAAATCGTTCCTTCGTATGATATTAATGAGATTTAAGAGAGAACGTACTATATACCTATACATATACATAGAAATATATATATACTCTTTGTTTTTTATTGTTACTCGATTCGCAAGAATGCAGCTATCTTAGTTGTGCGAATGTCTTCGATCGAT
>NC_140819.1:3570000-3590000 GCF_050613455.1 Vespa mandarinia
ATGTCTCTCTTTCTTCACGCTGTAAAAAAAATGACAAATGTTTGTATTTATTTTTCTTTTTTTTTTTTTTTCTTTTCTTTTACGTTTCTTTTGCTCTTTACTTTTTTCAAAAGGGAAAAAAGGAGATATGGTTTCGAAGAGAAGATCAATTCTTTTTTCTTTCCTTTATTTCTTTTTTTCTTTTTTTTTTCTTTTTCTTTTTTTTTCTTTTTTTTTTTTTTTTTTTCTTTCTCTTCTTCTCTTTCATAAGTAAGCTAGAGAATTGGAATTTGTGGGTATTCCGTGGTACCTTCCTTACGTAATTAAATTACTTGAATCCAATTAACAGAATCTCGATAACCCGATACGACGAAAGCTAGACGAGGTGAGTAACAAAATGTCTTCTCGATTTTGCTAGCTCACTCGCTCGCTCGCTCGCTAGCTCGAGGAATACACGCGCGTATGTAATTAACTAGCTGCACGATGGATCTATCTATGTATATATATATATATATATATATATATATATATATATATGTACCTTGAAACCGGTCGTTGTTTACGAATGTTAATTCGGAATGTACCAGTTCGAAGCTAAACGGCGACGCGTAACAGTCGAGGGTACATCCTCGGTAAAATTTGTCGTCCTTCTTCTGAAAAATGATTAATCTTTAAATGAGAATTAATTGTATTTAAGAATTAATTTATTATTATGACACGTAATTATTTCGAAAGTTTTTATTACCTTTGAAAAATATAAACATTATTAATTATCTTAAATCATATTAAAATGGTATTACCTTATATGATATTATAAATAAAATAAAAAGGAATAGAAAAAGAGAGAGAAAAACATATTTATTTATTTGTCTCTTCAAAAAATCTGTCATAGAAAAATCTAACGATAATTCGAAAGATATATTCTCCTTACGAATTATTCTGAATGATCTTTAAATAATCGTACAATTTGTCATCTAAGTCATATGATTTTTCTTAAGCTATATGATCAATAATTCTTCGGTTAATCTGATATAACAGTCTCGTTTCGGCAAATAGAAATATTCATCCGTGATGTACATACCTGTATCTATATATATATATATATATATATATATAAGTCAAAGCTAACTATTTCTCGGATTATGTCAGCCAGAAAGCGTAATTTCGGAATTTGACGGACATTGAGAAAAAGAATACAAAATACAGAATAGAATGAATGAATGAATGAGTAAGTGAGAGAGAGAGAGAGACAGAGACAGAGACAGAGACAGAGAGAGAGAGAAAGAGAGAGAGAGAGAGAGAGAGAGAGATAGGATGAGAAAACGAGGATCGAAAGGATTTTACGTAGTTGCCAGCTAATCCTAATGCGATCGATCATTCAAAGAGGATCGCGGTCGCGGGATTACGATTTTTTTCTTTTCCCATTTTTTTTTTGCTTTTTTTTTGTTTTATCTTTCTTTCTTTCTTTCGTTCGAGAAATCGTTCAGCACGAAAAGTGGGCATCGCGCGTCTACATGCGTCTGTATGTATGTATGTATGTATGTATGTATGTATGTGTGTCTGTCTAGGTTTAGGTGTAGAAGAGTTTGCGGAAGGAAAATGAAAATAAATTGCTAAGGGAGCAGGATGGTTGGGTTAGAATGGATAGAACGGCACGGTGAATTCTCGGTTGAAAGTACGATCTGACAAATGGCAAACGATAAAGGTGCACGACGTTCATTAAGGTAAATGCCCGAAGGCGCGCAGAAAATGGGTAGCTTTTCGATAGCGAAACCGATGCGTTTTATATATGAACATGGAGAGGAACGTTGTATTTGTACATACCACTTTTAACTGTTATAACGAAGATAACGTTCACAACGTTAACCGTGTTTCGTGCTTATTATATTTATCTTGATTGACTTCTTTTTTTTTATTGATAATTTTCTTAAAAGGAAAAAAGACAAAATAAAACGAAAAAGAAGAAGAAAGGAAGAAAAAAGAAAATATCGATCTTTTGCCTTTGGGCGAGGTGAATGGAGAGAGAGAGAGAGAGAGGGAGGGAAAAAGGGAAAGAGGAAGAGAAGGAGGCTGAAGGAAAAAGTTATTTTATTATTCGCCCTTATAAAAGTCGTCAAGCGTGCTTGGGCTTTACGGCTCGTTACGATCTAAATATTATAGTAGTCGTGTGACTTGAAGGGAGGTAGCTAACTCGTTGCTCTAAAGCAACGAGTGCTTGTATGTACGTATACATACATATATATATATATATATATATATATATATATATATGTATGTACGTATGTATGTAAGTTACACGCAATATCGCAAAGTGAGCACAAAGTGTAGACAACATCTTCCGTGAAGAGGCAAGACAAGCGTGGAGAGGCTTATGACTGGTATTATGCGGAGATTCGGTGATTTGCATAAAGATTCGTGTTGCCATTCGGCAAGAAAGTCAGCTAGATAGATGAACGTACAAGAGAGAGAGAGAGAGAGAAAGAGAGTAGGGTACGTAAAGGAAGAACGAAGGCAGGAAGAAGATGGAGAGATAGAAAGGTTAGGTCCTGTACTTGTACGATCGTTGAAATTTCGCGGGATGGATCTTATCGGTGAGACTGCATAATTTCCTTGTATAATCCAGCTTTATCAGAACGTCGAATCGGATGGAGAACTTTATGGAGAATTAGGGAGAAGGAAAGACGAAAGTGTGCTTCAAGAGAAACAGAGAGAGAAAGAGAGAGAGAATATCGCTTGTCTAAACGTCAAAAGATTCCTTATAGAAATATTTAACATTGTTTTATCTTGATTAACACGCAAATCATCGTTCCACGCATAATTTAATGCTTTTTTTCGATTTGTAATTACTATCGAATCAAGAGACGCGAATACATTGACGAAGCAATATCAGAGATCGTTAGGATTCTTTATGATCGATAATCATCGATTTTATTTGCATAAGATGTAAGAATATAAAAAAAATCGAACAGAAATTTTTCGTTTTTCTTAAAGCCGCATAAATCATCTGTCGTCGATTGAGAACGGGAAAGAAAATCTATTGGTTCGGCCTGCTATCGTCGAAGAACGATAGATTCTATTGTCACGAGAATTCAACTTCTTGGTTTTTCGCTTAAAATAGTCATTCGGATTTTTTCATTTCTCCGTCTCTCTCTCTCTCTCTCTCTCTCTTTCTCTTTTTCTCTCTTTCGTTTTTCGTTTTCTCTTTTAATATTTTCAAACGAATCTTTCGAAGTCTGAGGAGTATCATATCAAAGGTATCTTTATGCTCGTATAGTATTAAAATTACTCGTCCGTTGTAATCTTCATTCATTTAACGTTGTCCGAGTGAAGAAAGTTTTACTCAAAAAGTTTTTTCTCTCTTTAATTCTCTCTCTCTTTTTTTCTCTTTTTTCTCTCTCTTGCTTTCTCTTGCTTCCTCACAAGGGATTCTTATCGCAGGAAATATCCTTATTTCTCCTCTTAAGTCAAAACTTCAAATATTTTTATCGTCTTGTCCGAGCAAAGGGGGACAGACCGACGTCCTGATTTCTTTTACTAGCACTCCTACGTTGCACCACCCACCGCCACTCATTTTACGCTTCACTCATATCTCTGTAAATCTTCTAAAGCGATTCCTCAAAGAAGGGAACGTAGAATCCTTCCTTCCAGTCTTTGTTGTAAAGGATCGTTCTTTTCAAATTTACAGAGTGAGAGAGAAAGAGAGAGAGAGAGAGAGAGAAAGAGAGAGAGAGAGAGAGAGAGAGAAAGAGAAAGAAAGAGAAAGAGTTACGTTTCGTCTTACATATCTCCGGTTTTATGCTTTGTCTTTATTGGCCGGTATACTCTGTATCCCTTAGGAATCCCCAAAGCGGGACTTTAGTGTCACTTTTAATATCATCCAAACTTCCCTATCTTTTCCCTTGATCGCAATGGATAAAGAGAAGAGAAATTTTTATTTTTAACGATAGACATAGATAAGTATTCAGATTGCGAACATTTTGTCCTTTACATTTGTACATTTATCTTTAATGGAAGTAAAATTATAAACCGTAAGATGATAAGCCCATTCGGATATATTTTTTTCATCCCTTTTTTTTTTTTTTTGTTTGTTTTACCCTTTCATTTTAATAATCCGTTTTCTTTTCTTTTCTTCGCTTTAACCTTTCCTCTTCCTTCTTATTCTTATTAATCTACGTTCGAAATAAAAATCTATTGTTTGGGGATAAGAAAAAGAAACTCTTGATTTTTATTAAGCCAAAAGTTAATAAGGTAAAGGAGAGAAAAAAAAAGCAAAGGGGTTAGCTCGAAGGGATGGATAAACTAACGCAAGCTACGGGGGTTACAAGAAGGATCGAAGACGTTATCCATTATTCCGTAGAAGCGTGGCAGCGATGGCGGTGGAGTAAATCGCGCGCGATTTTCATCGACGTCGGTGGAAAGAAGGGTGTCTGCCGTCTCCCCGTTTCCCTCTATTCGTGTCTTCCAGCTTCTTTTTCCCTATGAAGCGTTGGAAAATCTTCCTCGCTCTTCACGATCCAAAGATTTCCTCTCGATCTTATGCCGAGATAGAAAACGTTCCTCTCTCTCTCTTTCTCTCTCTCTCTCTCTCTCTCTCTTTCTCTCTCTCTCTCTCTCTCTCTCTCTTTCTCTCACTCTCTCTCACTCTCTTTCTTTCTTTATTTCTCTCACTCACTCACGATGAGGCCATTTCAGCCACGCAGCCAACTCCGCCCCTTCATCTTCTCGCTCATCCTTGATTTTCTCTATGTATATATATATATAATACATACATACATACATATATATATATATATATATATATATATATATATGGGACCGCAGTGTCGATGCTTCGATTCCGATCGAACGAGCCAAAAGAGAGGTGGGAGGTACGAAGGGGATGAATATTCCGCCTGTAGGATTCATAACGTTCATTTATGCACGGGTCAGTGACTCATATCTGGCAAGAGATACCACTCTTTCTCTCTCTCTCTCTCTCTCTCTTTCTCTCTTTCTCTCTTTATCTCTATATGAATTCTCTTTCCCCTTTTAGATTCTTTGGACTCTTCGACGTATTCGATCGACCACCACCAATATCACGCTGTCTTCCTCCCGTCTTTGTTACCTACCTAGACGACCCCTTACCTCGATCTTACCTCAACCACTCGAGCAATCTCAATCTCAGCTTTTATTATTGGATAGCGTTCGCTCGTGGAGGTCGCGGATTGTCAGAAATTGGAAATAGGAGACCTACGGCAGAGATAACAGATTGAATCCTATTTCGGAATTAATCCCGTTTATTTAAATTTGTTAGGAATCACTTGTTATAACGTATCCCATTGAATGTTTCTCTCTCTCTCTCTCTCTCTCTCTCTCTTTCTCTTTCTCTTTTTCTTTTTAGTACCTTCGGAGACGTTTCGTAAAGAACAAGACTCTCCTTTGAAAAATTCTTTTTCCCGGGGTGCTTTCTGGCGACACACTGCCTCAACGATCCGGACAATGCTACTGGTAGACGACGGAGCTGGGGACACCGAGGGTAGAAAAGACGTTGGTACTGGTATAAAAGGAAGCCACGTCCGCGAAAAGATCCGTTCTCTTCTTTTGTCACGTCGGTACTTTTGTTTCTTTTCTCTCTCTCTCTCTCTCTCTCTCTCTTTCTGACTCTTTCTCTTTCTATTTCTTTTACTCTATTTGTTTTTTTTCCTTCATTCCTTCCTTCCTTTCTTCTTCTTCTTCTTCTTCTCCTCCTTCTTCTTCTTCTTCTTCTTTTTCTTTATCGCCTTCTTTCTTCCTGTTATTCATCCTTTATCCTCGTTAATCCAATTGACCAGACTATATTGATCGCATTCAAGTTATATACATCTTTTTTTTTCTTTTTCTTTTTTTTTTTTTTCATCCTTTCTTATTCATCTTCAATTCTCTTTTAACCTAAAACTTTCATTCGTAAATAATCTTAATTTGCTCACGCGGTTAGTACCTCCTCTCTAGCATTAGGTACTCACCAGAGAAGAAGATTCAACTCTGGCTACAGATATATCCCTTCATCTCTAAAGTATCCACCTCCAAAGCTCAACGCTTTACCGCTAATGGTTTCATAAAAACTTTGTATTCAGAACGTAATAAAGCTGGCCCGTTCCTTCCTTTCTTCCACTTTTCTTTCCTTTTTTCTTTTCTTTTCTTTTCTTTCCCTTTTTTCTTTTTTTTCTTCTTTTTTCTTTTTTTTTTTTTTTTTTTTTTTAATTTAATCCTACCGCTTCATTAGTAAATACCTTCTTCTTTCATTTCGGTTCTATGCTAGTCCAACGATTCCCCTAAATGATATTCTTCAACTCTTTCGTTAAAATGAGAAAAAAGATCTCTCTCTCTCTCTCTCTCTCTCTTTCTCTCTCTTTCTCTCTCTTTCTCTCTATTTAATTTTTATTCCACGTACGAGGAAGAAGACTATACGTTCGTTTCATCGTTCGAGCAACCTAATCCTTTTCAAATTTCCTATTCTTCCTTACCATCCCAAGAAGGATTTCCATTAAATTTCATAGCAGCTTGTTAACGGGCTCGTTCTTGAAACTTTCCATTTTGAGTTTGTAACATAAGTCTCTTCTTTGCTTTATTTATTTATCATTCATTTCCTTTAATCTATCAAGCTTCCAATATTATTCATACTTGTTACACTTCACGCGTTAATTCTTATAAGATTTCTTTAAACTACATAATTTCTATTATTTCGAATTAACTGATTGTCATTAAATATTCTCTCCGTTATCTCTCGTATGGTAGTAAAAAATTTTTTCTCTTTCTCTCTCTCTCTCTCTCTCCTCTTTCTCTATTTTTTTTTCACGCTCATATTAAATATCTTTTAAATTTTTTTCTTTAATTTAAAATAGATCTCGTTGCCGTGATTTAAAATCATCAATGGTAACACCGATATCACTTATTTTCAATACATAATCGAAAATCATCGAATGATGAAAGATATTTACATCGTGAGTAAAACGATAATATTGAAATCATCGAATAAGAATAATTGAATAATGTATGTGAATAATGAAGTGATAGAGAAAATGATGATAAAAATTGAAAGGTTATCGACACGCTGTATGCTATTATTATTGTCTCTCATCTAGTCGAGCGAGCCTTTGGCATGACTGAGAATTTTCCATTCATCGTGAAACGAATGAAGCTGTTATAGGTGTATGAGGAAAACGATTACGTAGAGGTGAAACAATTTCCATTCTCCGGTCAGCGGACTATCGGTAGATACGTTGCAAAGTCGACGTTAATTAGATCGCGGTAAAAAGTTTCCTTTGATGTGCTCCATTCCAGCGTGTCGTTGACCAACCTAGCGAACAACGTGGATCGTGCCAGCCATGTATCGATATATCGATATATCTCCTGGCATTATGGTTTTAGTTTCGCGCGCACGTTCGATAAAGCTGACAGCCTTTAAAGCCAGCCTTTGGCTATGGATATAGCAACGACAACGGAACAACAACAATGTCGAGAACGACGACTACGATGACTCGTAGGGAAAAGCGATCGAAGTACAATGATCTTCTATCGATCCTTTGTTCTGAATTAATCGCGTTTCGCTTTTATTATGGAAATAGAATGTTAAACTTTATGTATGTTGATTTTTCATCAAAACTTTATTACGGTTTATACATTACAAATTTCAAATACGTCTTTCAAATTTTATTTCGTTATTATTATTTCGACGATATCGACACTTTTCATCAATCCGTAAGATAGATAGAAAGAAAGAGAGAGAGCGATATATATATATATATATATATCCAAAATAAACATTCTCTTTTTTATTCATTTTATTAATTCTTTTATATTTCACCAATTAAATATTTATAATCGATCAAAAAATAAATCTACGAAATTATTCTTTTCCCATAGAACCGCAATGCAGTTTAATTACATATTAGTAAATTTTTCAAGCGCGCATGCATCGAGTTTGCTCGAAAAATTATATGTATATATATATATATATATATATATATACATAGTATGTATAATATCGAATATATTTATTATATTGGAACACGTATAATTAGAGTAATAACGCAAAGATAATTTGGAAAATCGTATGGACACGTACGATACGTAAAACGAGAAAACAGAGAGGGAGAGAGAGAGAGAGAGAGAGAGAGTGAGAGAGAAAGAGAAAGAGAAAGAGAGAGAGGAAAAAATAAAGTACGACACGTTTGGAAATAATGTTAATTGAACAGGATCCGATAATTAGGTGTATGAAGTAGAATCACGTATGTCTGGTATTCATCGAAGTAATATCGGTGAAATTATTCAACGTATCGGGCCGCAAAATTCTAATAGCCTCGTTCCCATCGGGAATTATAGTATATAAATGATCGAGATGCAATGATATTGTCAATTCCTTTTCCGTGTCGTCGTACATCGATTGGCGAACTTTTGTTTCGTTGTATTATTATTTACCTGGAAACGTGAAAAGAATGATAAAATCAAAAGTACTTAGACGTTTGTTTATCAAAAGAAAATAAACTCTATAAATCATTATTCATTCGTGTAACAGTTGTCTCTTTACTCGTTGTTTTTATACTTCTTTTTTTTTTCTTTTCTTATCTTTTCTTTTCTTTTTTTTTTTTTTTTCTTTTATCAACTGTTTCTCTTTAATCCTAACGTTTATTTACTACGAAAGTTCATTACTAAGAAGAAATCGCGTTGGAAACGAGAAATAACAACAAACAACAAAAACCAATGTCATCATTGTCGTCGACAACAAACAACGATGACGACAACGACAACGACGAATATGATGGTAGGAACGAAAACATCGAAGAACGAAAACTTTCAATTACGGTCACGTAGCGTGTCAGTATATCTCGATATCTTCCTGGAGCTTGGCTCGAGTCTCTAAGCTCCTATTCCCGAAGGATCGAGTCCATCTGATTACCGGTAATGGGGTTGTGTTTTAAGCTCTCCCCAAGAAAAAGGAAACTCCCTCTACGCTAACTGAGCTGAATCTCTCTTCGATACAAGTCTCCTCCCCTCCCCTCTCTCTCTCTTTCTCTCTCTCTCTCTCTTTCTATCTCTGTCATTCTTTCTCTCTCTCTCTCTCTATCTTTTTCTCTTGCGTCGAAGAATTTTCATTCCTTCTTCGTCTTCTTTCTTCTCTCATCTCGATTGAGAAAGAGAAGAGAGAGAGAGAGAGAGTGAGAGAGAGAGAAAGCTTCACTGAGTCTTACTTAGTTCGGCTTAGTTCGACTTTCTACGCTTTCTGATCGTTTAAAATCGCTCAAGAACAGTTTTTCTTTTAAATCCTGTATTTCTCTAACCATTACGTTTTATCAATCTAAATCGATACAATTCGTCTTCTCGTTTAATCTTCGTTTGTATTGTTTATTTTTTAATTTTTTTTTTTTTCTTTTATTTTCTCCTTCTTTTTTTTTTTTTCTCTCTCTCTCTCTCTCTCTCTCTCTCTCGTTCTCCATTGGAAATAATGTGTACATGGTGTTAGATCGATCGTTGGGGCTTATTTGATTATAAATATTTGGAATAAATATCGTTGTTTTATATATTAAGGATTTTAAAACGTAATTTTAGGAACAAAAGATTATAATGATGTTTATATATATATATATATATATATATATGGTTGTGTACTCTATGTTGATATGATATTATCAGGAAATTTAGTCGATGTGAAATTCGTGTGCTTGAATTTATCGAACCAGATAATGAGACGCAAAGTAATGCGTATTATTTATTAAAATGCTTCATTTTTCACGGGAATGTTACCACGTAGATATTAGATAAGTTTCGCATATAAAATTATATACATGTACTACGATTATTTATCGAAAATAATGTTTACTTATATTACAGCTCTTTTTTTTGCTTTCTTCCCTTTCTTTTCTTTTTTCTTCTTCGTAAAAAATTAACAAAAGTGTTCGGGACGATCGAAAGAAAAAAAAAATTGTATCTCTTTTAAATTTAAACGGATAAAGTCTGATTAATTGGGCAAGATAAAAAAAAATCTATATATATATATATATATATATATATATATTTATCTCATTTTTCATTTTGCACGGAAAAACGAATTCGTCGAAAAGATATCGATGAAATTAATCGCGAAACTGTTTATTTATCGAAATCGGGCTCGTCGGATGAGGGAGAAAGTTTTGGCGATCGACGTGCACGGGGTTACGCTTCTGGAGTCGAGACGTAATTGGGAATAGTATTTGGAGCACGAAAATAATTGCTTCGAGCTACCTCTTTTCCCTCGTAACCCTCTTGACACGAACGTCAATCCGAATGTCACCCTTCAAACGATCCAGGCAATCACAATGTCGTTTCAACTAATTTTTCTCTAGATTTGCTTGCATACTTCGGAATTTCGTAATTATTATATATTTAATAATAATAATAACAATAATAATAATTACGCTTAGATATTATAAAATAATATACCCTGAAAATGACTATATAGCTGTATATTTCATATTCTCATATATAAAAAAAAAATATATATATATATATATCATAAAAATAAAATGATAAATTTACAAATAGGCGATATAATAATTATATAATTTCTTGTTGTATATATATATATATATATATATATATACTATAAAATTACATAACATTGTAGAGAGCTAATCGAATGCTTTAAATATATTTAATTATTATATATAGAAGTATCAATTTTATTATAATATGTATATATGTACATATATATATATACATATATATATATATATATATAAACAAATCTTATTAGATTTGTATATACATGCATGCATACATAAATCTTATCTGTAAATTTAAATAATTACAAGAAGAGACAACATTTTGTATATAATAATTACTTTATTCGAATAGAAATGAAATTCTTCAAACGTTAAGTAACAAAGGTAGAAGAGAACGATTAAAAACCTTCAAATTTGAAAAGTGTGTATCGAATATAAGAATTCTTTTAGTTGAAGGAAAGGTTACGAAGGACTTTCCTTGAGTTCTAATAAAATCTTTAGCTCGATGT
Organism: Vespa mandarinia; assembly: GCF_050613455.1. NCBI lineage: Eukaryota > Metazoa > Arthropoda > Insecta > Hymenoptera > Vespidae > Vespa > Vespa mandarinia. The sequence continues at coordinate 3,580,985 of NC_140819.1, forward strand.
AGGACGCGTATTGCTCGCTCGTATGTTCGTTCGCTCGCTCGCTGGTTCACTCGCCCTCTCGAATGAGAGAGATAGAGCAAGAGAGGAACATTTGCAGGGAAGAGAGAGAGAGAGAGAGAGAGAGAGAGAGAAAGAGAGAGAGAGAGAGAGAGAGAGAAAGAGAGAGAGAGAGAGAGAGAGAGAGAGAGAACGACTACAGGCGTAACCACTTTTGCGGCAGGTCTCAAAGGTATTGAAAAACGAAGTTCCAATCGGCAATACGTGCGTGGAATTCCAAGATCGGTGTTCGACCATAGTAGCGCTTTAAACTTATTGCGGATTTTGCGACGAGAGAAGGAAGGAAAGAAGAAAAGAAAAAAGCAAGAAAAAAATAGAAAGAAAAAAAGAAAGATATATATATATATATATATATATATATATATAAAGAGAGAAAGAGAGAAACATTTGCAGGGAAATGTGAAATTCGTTTTTCGTTTTAACAACGATAACTATGATAGAAAATGTCGATTCAAGAGTCAATGTAATAAAATACGCCGTGGTATCGTTTACGAATTAAATCGTTAACTATTCTTCTCGATAGAAAATTGCGACGAGTGGTGACATATAAATTTTCGTATATTGCGTTTTTACCATCAACGATTACGACATTGCACGATCGAAAAGAAATTGCAAAGATACATACATATACGTATGTACGTACGTACGTACGTACGAGTTTTATGCCAGAAAATTTTTATGCGGATGATTTTCGAGGATGTTTTTAAAAAGGGAAGAAAAATGAAATATGCGTGGAAGATGAAATGAAGAGAGAGAGAGAAAAAAAATAGTAAGAGATTACTATTTCTATTTCTAAGAGGATTTTTTTTCTTTTCTTTTCTTTCCTTTTTTTTTTCCTTTTTTTTCTTTCGTACGATTTCTTTCGTACAAGAGGAACGTAAATCATCGAGGATGAAAAATGAAAAAGAAGAAAAAAAAAAAGAGAGAAAGAAGGAAAGAACGCAAGCGAACGTCAAAAGAAAAGAATCAACGAATAGTTAGAATTGATTCGGGATATCGATCGTAGTATGAAATGCAATATCGATATCGTCAAGCCGACTATCATCCATAACGATTCCGTTAGGTCAGAACAACGATAGAGAAAGAAAGAGAGAGAGAGAGAGAGAGAGAGAGAGAGAGAAATATAGAATGGTAGATCAAAGCTATTCGGCTATATTAGCGACAGCTCTCGCGCATCCTGCTCGGTCTTTTGACTTTTTATTTGGCAATATGAAAGTTTCGACAAGAATCTTTATGGAATAAGTTTTGGTGGGCGGAAGATAGGGAATCATGGAAGTTGGCAGAACCCGGCCCTTTTCGTGTTCTCTTGTGTCTCTCTCTCACTCTCTCTCTTTCTCTCTCTCTCTCTCTCTTTCTTTCTTTCTTTCTCTCTCATTCTCTTTCTCTTTGTCGTTTTTATCGTCCTCTTTCCTTATACCTACCAATACTAATATCAACTGTATTCGAAAGCGAATAAATTCCGGCCGATTCCACGTCTACTTTCGTTCCCTTTGTAGAAAAATTGAATATATCAGATTGTGTGTGTGTCTGTGTCTGTGTTTGTGCGTATATATATATATATATATATAGAAACGCGAACAGTTTATATTATACTATTTTACCTAGTGCCAAGGTATATTACAAGACTCATGTAACTCAGTTCATTTTCCTCACAGCTCGAGAGAACCAACGCTGTCGTCCTTTCGTTTCGCGAAATAGCAATTTAGCCGTCCGTTGCGTTTACTTCCTCTCACCCCACCCATTCCCTTTCATTCCATCCTTTCCTGTCTCGACCCATCCCTTTATACTTACTCTCGTCTTTTCTACGTCGAATTAAACAACCCCACCTTGGTTCCGCCCACTCCGTCTCTTTCGCCCCATTCCACTATTGCTTTTATTTTATTTTTATTTTTTTATTTTTTATTTTGTATTTCTCATTTTTTTTTTGTTTCTCCTTCTTCTTTTGTTTTCTTTTCCAATCTTCCAGTTTTTTGTTCCATCCTTCGCCTCTCTCTCTCTCTCTCTCTCTCTCTCTCTCTCTCTCTCTCTCTTACTCTCTCTTCGTCCTCGATAGCGATGAGCTGTCACCCATTTCGAAATCGACGTACTCGAAACGTCGGCTTTTTCCTTCTTTTTTTTCTTTTTCTTTTTAATTTCTTTTTTTTTTTTTCTTTCATTCCTCTCCTTTTCATCCTATTTCTTTTTCTTCTTTTCCTTCAGACAGTACGAATCAGAAGCATGCTCAAATCAAGCCTCGACTCGTTCACTAATTTCATTTCCCGGTGCGAATGAAATGTCGTTGCTTTTATTGGAGCTATTCGACGAAAGGGGTTGAAGGATTAAGGGTAGGAGCAACGAGACCGTATCTAATCTCTAGTGTCGCTGTCGAATAAAGGATGTAGGTATGTAGATTCACGCGGTAAATCGAGCATGAAACGGACTTTCGACGTAGAATGGAAGGATTTCGTGGTTAGAACGAACGAAGCTTGAATAATCGTTACTCCTTTCTTAAAGGGCACCTCGGTTAACTCACCGTAGATTAGGGAAATCTCTTGAAGGGATTCGATAATCTTTCTAAGATCGTTCTGGTTTTCTCTTTGATTAACATCGATTTTCTTTCAATCTGAAATCTACTATATATATATATATATATATATATATATATATATATATGAAATAACTATGTAGAAATATTCGCAATACATTTAAACTATCCATAAGTTTCTCCGATTAAAACTTCCTTATATCAAAGTTTTCCGTATTGGCTGAGAACGGTCGACGGAAATTTTTCTTTTTCGATTCTTTTGAATAATTCAGATTGGATTATGATTAAAGTACCGGATGGTTATAAGTTTAATCAAGGAATTAATTTTTCATAAAGGAAACAAAAAAAAAGAAAAAGAAAGACAAAAAGAGAAAGGTTTGATTAAAAAAGAAATGTATTTTAAGCTCGTAAATCACATTTTTATTTTTCTACAAATCTTAAATTTTATTTTCTCATATTAACTTCGTCGTTATTGTAATGTAAAGTGAATAAATTCCCTATTTTTTGGTTTTTTTTTCTTATTTTCTTATGAAATTGATCGAGTCTCTCTTGCTTTCTTCTCTTTCTCTCTCTCTGTCTCTTTCGTTACGTGTAAATTTTATTTTAATCCTTTGCGCTTAAAGCTTTTTTTTAATTTAAAAAAATTCTTTTTTTTTTTTACGACGAAATTAACAACTCAGTTTTCGGAGAGCAGAAATGTACATATTAAAAGGTTTTTTACCTTTTTTCTCATTTTTAAATTGATATTTATTATACTTCGCAACGACCATAGATATTATTATAAACCGTAATTGTTACTTCTCGCTCATTATATGTATCATTATTTATTAATCTTTATTATATTAATTTATTCGTATATACGAATATTCTACGTATATATATATATATATATATATATATATATATATATATATATATATTATATAATTATAACAATTATATTCATATAATTAAATTTAGTAAAAATTAAAAATTTTAATTCGTGACTCCGGACAGTTGAAATATAATATAAAATATTTGCTCGGTAAATTTATATATAAATAAACAACGCTACAGTAAAATATAAAATATTATTGTATTAGATTGAATTTAATAGTATTATGTTAGCTCGATTAATAAATAATCGTCAATAAAAATTATGCGATAATAAAGAATCATTGAATACAGGGTTATTCATTTAAATATAAATAATTGAAAATTAGAATATTACTTATTCATTAGGCCAATCCGATTATTATACCCTAATGATATAGGATATATTTTGACATTTATACTATTATTTTCTATTTGAATCGAAGAAGATCGAAAATCGAAATGCATTGTATATATGTGTATATATATATATATATATATATATATATATCGATCGACGAGGAAAGGAGCTATAGATAGCTCATTCGTATTTACGATCGGCTTTATGAAGCTCAAACGAGCCGCGTAACGACGACGTACCGAGATCGTTCCGGCCACGAGAACTCCAAGTTTACCGTGCGGAGTTTGGCAAATCTGCCGGAAGATAATTCGGTGGACCACCGATCGGGAAACGTCGCCGAAGGAAACATAACCACGGTGTTAACGCGAAGATTATGCCGGTCGGTCGATCATATAGACCTAACTATTGCCGGTGGCCTTCCTAGCGACTGAACGAACTCGATTTGCATCAATAGTACGAATCGAGTTTACTGGACGAGTATACGCATACGATTATTCGAACGGACCTTCTGTTTCTCTTCTAGGGAAAATAGGATATCTAACTATTCTAGAAATTATATATAAAATTTCCATAGATAGTAACATTTCCATGTTTCTTGAAAAATTGTTAATCTATTATTTTTAGACTCGAGGAATGATCTTATATATCTGTGATCACAAAAAAAAAAACAAACAAAAAAGAAAGAAGAAAAAAAAGCAAAAAATTTTCAACTTATAAATGGCTCGGCATATATCTAAAAAACAAAAAAAAAAAAAAACAAGAAAAAAAAAAATAAAAGAAAAAAATTAGGTGAAAATTGTCTAGAATGGTATGCAGTTATTTATGTATATTATTTGTATTTTGAACTAGCTAAAAGTCAAATAGAAGTATCTATCTATATATATATATATATATATATATATATATATATATATATATATATATTAAGTAATATATATATATATATATATATATATATATATATATATATTACTTAAAATAAAAACATGTGTTTATGTGTGTGTTTGTATAAAAACTTAGAAATTCCAGTGTTATATATTTCATTAATAGAATAATGAATACATAATGATGGCAATTAAAAAGAAATAATTAAAATCGATAAATTTCTTTAATCGTTCCTCTAGAAAGAAAGAAATAATAATAATAATAAAAAATATATATATATATATAAAATAAAAGAAAAAAAATAAAAAAAATGACAATTTAAAAAATTTCGTTTTCGATATTATATGCAAGCGCGTACGATTCTTCGAAGGAAAGAGATGATGATTTAGAGAAATGAGGGATATCTCTTGTGAATGGGTTATTTAGAATGCGGGAAAGTAGCGAGCTCTTGACACAGAGACTCGGGATTGGCAGAGCAGTAAAGGGCGAAAGGGTAGATGAAAGGGTCGCGAGCGCGGATTGTGTCCTCGTTATGTATAGTGTCACGATTCGCCGTTGGCTTGCCTTCTTGACTATCCCTTAACAGGTAGTACAAACAACGTTTCGAGTATGCCAACCAACCGCTGCCACAGTTGGATAAAAAGAAACAGAGATAGTATATGTATGTGTGTGTATGTGTGTCTGTATATATGTGTGAAAGAGAGAGAAAGAGAAGGAGAGAGAGAGAGAGAGAAGACAAAGAGAAAGAAGGAGATACTGCAAGTAAGGATCTACAAGCTCGAGCTGGCCCGACTCGCCCTTAAAACCTACTAAGGGGATGTTGGCCGGCCCCGAGAAATCCCTGAGTACTTAGCCCCACTATTACAACACCAGTCCAACTTAGCCTACCCACCTACTTTTCTCTTGTCTTTCATTCTCAAAGGGGAAACGTTACGAAAGAGCTTTGCGATTTTATTGCAACGCTTTATACTCTTGAAAAATACGCGATCGCACACATAGTTCCATTCTAGGATACTTCTGGGTACTGTGAATAGACGTTATGGCGTTGAAGTGATTTGAGAATTTCATTTCTTTTTTTCTTTTTTTTGTCTTTTTTTTTTTTTGGAATTCAACAACTCTCTTATTATTATTATTATTATTATTATTATTATTACTATTATTATTATTATTATTATATATTGAATGTCGTATGCATATATCTCTCTACGATTACATATATGATTTAATTTTTTTGATATAAAAAGTGATACAAAAAAGTACCTTTTATACTGTGCATATACGTATATGTGTATATATATATATATATATATATATATATATACACATACGAAAAAATAAACTGGATGGATATTATTTCATATTTTATTTCGCAATCGTCTATTCTTTCTTGTTTTTTTTTTTTTTTTTTTGATGAAATTATTTTTTAATTGTTATTTTTCTGTTTTTTTTCTTTTTTTTTTTTTTTATACATTTCAGTCGTTTCATTTTCATGAAGAAAGGTTATAAATTAATTCGTATAATATAATCGTGATAAAATCAAATAATATACTATAATGAGTCGAAATGTGTGAGAGTGTGTTATATAAAAAGAAAAAAAAAAAAAAAGAAAGAAAGAAAAAGAAAAAAAAATATATATATATAAAAAATAAAATAAGAAAATATAATAGCCCTCGTACTTATACTTACGTATACGATTGTGTAGCGTATCGATAACAGGTGGGTCGATCGCCTGTACTTTGGCAAAAGTCCAAGCGCCTTTTACGCCGGATGTATTCTCGCTGCCAAAAATGATTACACGACGATCACAAGGGCTATGCCAGGGCTTCGTATCTGAAAGACCATAGGCTGACTTCGTGACCTCGCGTCGAAAGTTCTTTAACCCTCTTTTTAGTGCTTTCAACATTTAACGATTATACGAAGAACTTTATTATATTTCTAGAAAAAAAAAGAAAAAAAAAAAGAAAAAAGAAAAAGAAAAAAGGAGACAAAATTAAACGAATGAATTAAGTTGAATTTCGGATAAATCCTTTAAACGTGTTTTATAGGAAATCAATCGAAGATAAAAATCTGATAAATCAATTATTGGACGAATAATTACGAATTGAATTATTCCCATCGTCAGTCGAAAGAAATCAAAAAGTGTATCCATTTTTCATAAGTTAAAAGAAAATAATAATAATAATAATAATAATAATAATAATAATAATAATAATAATAATAATAATAATAATAATAATAATAATAATAATAATAATAATAATAATAATAATAATAATAATAATAATAATAATAACAATAATAATAATAATAATAATAATAATAATAAATCTCTATAACATTTATTAATCTTTTCATTATAATGGGATTATAATTTTCATCGTAATATTAACAACTTTTGATCGATGGAATAACATTAAGAATTTCTCATCAGTAAAATGAACAACGTAGATTTTTTACTTATGGTTACAAAACTTCTCGATGAATATTACTGATAGATTAAGACTTTTAAGGTGTCACGCTCTTTTTCAATTTTAATAATCGAGCTTTCAATTAACACTTAACTTTTTGATCTTTTTTTATCGCTCTTTTTTCTTTCTTTTTTCTCTTCTTTTTTTTTCCTCCCTCCCCAACGGATCACTCGGATAAATCGGACTAAACGATGGAAATGAAATCAAGAGAAATTCTATACGATTTAATAAATATGTACTAGAGAGTTATATGGAGAACGATTATCCGATAAAATATTCATAGAGAGAGAGAAAGAGAGAGAGAGAGAGAGAAAAAGAGAGAGAGAGAGAAAAAGAGAGAGAGAGAGAGAGAGAGAGGGAGAGATTCAAGTATCAATGATAAACCTCGAGGAATTATCATGGATTTAGAAATCTCTTCGGTAATCTATTGTCGTGCGATAAATAACAATGATAGCGATGACGATAATAACAATAATAACAAAATAAACAAGAACAATAACAACAGGAGGAAAAAGAGTACGATAATAATAAAAACCTGTACCAAGTTCGTCGGGGGATGAAACGAAGGGGAAATCATCCCTGGTAGGTAAATCGCGTTGTTCCGTCGATAACGGGAAATCGACACGGTTGAACGCGAGTGTCTCGACATGCGCAACCCCTCTCATTCTCTCTTTTTCTCTCTCTTTCTCATTCTCTCTCATTCTCTCTCATTCTCTCTCTTTCTTTCCCTTTCTCTTTTCCTATCCCCTTGAGTGGTGGAAAAAAAGCATGTGCCCGCTCGTGTCGATAATCGAGGAGTCTGTGTATATACCACACATATATACAGTTCCTATCAAAAGTATTTTTCGTATCGAGTGTCTAACTGCACGAGACATCCTCTAAACGTCGAGACGTATTTTCGATAACGATTATACGTATCAGTTTTCACGAGTTATTCTTCTCTCTTGTCTATATTTCATTTCTCTTTCTAGTTTTCTATTTTTACTTTTTATTTACTTTCTTCCTTTTTTATTTTTATTTTTTTTTATTTTTTGGTTTGTTTGTTTATTTGTTTCATTCCTTCTTTCATTTTTCTCCATTTTCATGATTCCTTTTTGATACATATCGACGTATCCAGTTAGTTCGATAATAACTACGGTTCGATCGGTCTTTCTATTCTTCAATGTTCATTCGTGAGAGAGAGAGAGAGAGAGAGAGAGAGAGAGAGAGAGAGTGCCAAACGGAGTAAGTGATATGTATGATGTCTGAGATGATGTCATATAATAAAAATAAATTTCAATCGCTTTAATACTTTTATGAAATTTTTATCTACTTTACAAATTTTTCTTGTCGACGTTGAAATTAAGTTATTTTTTTTATTCCTCTTTTTTATTCTTGCTCTCTTTTTCGTCTTCTTTTTTTTTTTCTTTTTTCTTTTTTGTTCAGAAATATGCGTCTTTCGGATAAAAATTCTCTTATCCCTTAACTATATAACAAACTCTCTCTCTCTCTCTCTTTCTCTCTTTTTTCGAGAATGATACTTTACTAAAGATAATTTTCTTTTTAAGCGACACACATTCGATTATATACTTACAATTTATAATATTGTCTGTGAATTATAAGAATTTGATTTACTGTAAGATCGAAAAAGAGAAAAAATTGTTTACAAATATTATCACTCTATAATAATAATAATAATAATAATAATAATAATAATAATAATAATAATAATAATAATAATAATAATAATAATATTAATATATAATAATTATATAATAAAATATATAAAAATTAATATTACTTATTATATACAGAACTTATTGAAAATTTTTATTGGGTATATAAAAAAAGAAATTATATAAAAATTAAAGGTATGTACGTGTGAAATGT
>NC_140819.1:3595000-3607500 GCF_050613455.1 Vespa mandarinia
CAGATTTTATTTGTAAAAGAGAAACTATAGAAAGACAGAGAGAGAGAAAGAGAAAGAAAGAGAGAGAGAGAGAGAGAGAGAGAGAGAGAGTAATATCGATCGAGTAGTAGTCATGCCTTTCGAAAGGTCGCCGATAACAGATTGTGCTATCGTGCAAAGTGAAAGGTACACGATGCACTGAATAATTGGCTCTGAATTTACCTCCTGACATTTCCACTTACGAATTATTCGTTGTGTCTATCATCAAAAAGAGGTAGGGGGTTTTGATTCGCGTGCATCTAACTCCTTCCTTTCTTTCTTTCTTTTTCTTTTCATTTCTTCTTTCCCCTCCCCTCTCCCCTCCCCCACTGCCCCATCACTATTTCTTTCTTTTCTCCTTTCCCTTCTTTCTTCACGATAGACGTTTATTAACGAACGTATTTTCCTCCGATTAGGATCATCCTCGATCCTCGATTCTCGATCACTCGAGGAAATCTCAGAAACGATAAGATATCGATGCCATTGACGAAACTCGATTCGATCCTTTTATTCAATTAAAATAGGAAATCGCCGAGGAAGATGTAATCAAGATAATTGAAGGCACACAGTGCCCTCGGTAAAAAGGGATGGATGCTGGGAAATAAATGAAAGAGAGAGAGAGAGAGAGAGAGAGAGAGAGAGAGAAAAGGAAGAGAAATAGAAGGTAACCTACCTGGTTTCTTGTTTTATCTTATACACGTTTCTAAGAGAAGAGTGAAACTTTTAATTTACGAAGAAGAAACGAGAAAAAAGAAAAGAGGGGAACGGAGAGTGAGAAACAAGATGAAGAGAGGAGATTCGTTCGAGATGCAGGCCGACGAAGATTATTTGAAATACGTTTAACTTGTATACAAAAGTGTGTGAGAGACGGGAAAACAAATGAGAGAGAGAGAGAGAGAGAGAGAGAGAGAGAGAGAGAGAGGTAAAGAAAGATAAAGAGTGTAGAATTGTTTCCACGATCTTCGTAAAACAAAAGAAAATTTTTTATCAAAGCCCTTTGAAGATTCGTCGAATACAAGAAGGAATGATCTCTCACGAATTTTCTTCTCAAAGACTAGAAACGTCAGCTCTTTCTCTTCCTCTCTCTCTCTCTCTCTCTCTCTCTTTTTCTTTTTATAGTGTAGTATCTTTCTCTTTACCTAAGCTGTGTCCAAGAGATCGTTACTATTTTCCTCGAAGCTTCCCGACGCGAACAATTCAATCAAGGTATCGATCGATCCTACTTTTAAACCGTAGAAGAGCACACGTTTTATATCCGAAATATTGACATTACCTTCCCCGTTACATTTTCTGCCTGGGGCGTTTCATGAGAGGAATCGAAAATCTACGGTTCACGTTATACGCTTTTTTTTTTCCTTTTTCTTTTTCTTCTTCCTCACCTGAAACCCCGATGCTCTTTATCTTTCGTACGATTTCTAATCCAACGGGGAAGGAAAAAGAACATTTTCCCCGACGATTATTATTTCAAAAGGGGATTTCAAATTTCACGTTGATCGATTTAATTTATGTATTTATACGTACTTATTTACTCGTCGCATCTATGGGTTATTTAAAATTAGAAAATATGAATATTTTTATCCGAAGAGTGATTACCGTAACGAAAGTTGAGAATTTTTTGTTCTTTTTCTCTTTCTCTCTCTTTCTCTCTCTCTTTTTTTTTTAACCCCGCCTTTGACCCACGTTTTATAATTTGCGCATGGATGTAAAAGAAAAAGCGGAGAAAAAAAGAAAAATCGATTTATCTTCAAAAAAGATATCGATGGAAGAATAATCGTATATTTTAAAAATTACGCTCGCACTGTCATATCTCACGAATTGAACGTATTCTTTTCGAAATATATATATATATATATATATATATATATATATATATATATAATTTTTTTTTATTCTATCATCTTCCATCATTAAAAATAAACAAGATATTTACGGTTCTTTTATTCGTTTTTTTTTTTTTTTTTAATTTAAAGTGAGTCATCCGATACATTTTACTTATGGATTGAAAGCTTTCTTTTGAAAGACGGATGGCTTACGATTATGAAAAAGAAACCCAGAGTTATATAACTAAAAATGTGGAAATAATTGTCGAAGGAGATACATATGTATCTACGTATTGTATCTAGGTAAACTAGGAGAGGTATTACTCGTCACGAGAAGTACTCGGATATCACTACGTACAAGATGCCCTCGAGTCCTAGAATGATTTTTCAAAGTACATAGCCAGCCTGTACATTTACGATCCGACCTAGCTCTATCTGTGACAGTCGCGTGACCGGCACCCGAAAGATCGTTCAAGATGATGATAGCGCATCCGTGGAAAAGCTTCGTGACCCGGAAATGTTAGTAAAGGAGGACCGAATTAACGTGCGTTCGGTACCATCAACGTTTCTACGTTAAATTTTCAACGAGTATAATATAAATGGAATGGTATGAGATAGAAAAAGAGAGAGAGAAAGAGAGAGTGGGGGAGAGGGGTGAGTAGGGGGAGAAATATGCTGAATTCATCTGTTAATTCGAAAATAATTTGACTTAATTTGAGCTCACGTTTATTTGAGAAAAAAATACATAAATCATTTGTTTCTTCGTTGTACTAGAATTTTCATCGATTCATTGATTTTTCTTCTTTTTTTGCTTTCTTCTTTTTCTCTTGCTCGACGACCATTTTGTTTCAAATAAAAATAAATTCAGTCCTACTTATCCACATACCCCAATCCCTTTCAATATTCACTCTCCCTCTATTCCTGGTTAATAAGTTAAATAACGTTAAATAATTTACAAGATTACGATCGATCGATCGTAATAAACGGTATAATAATATTTCATCGATTTAATGTACAACAACCGACATGATGTCAGATCTATCATGTATATCCATGTATCTCGTTATAAGATATTGCCAGCCAGTAGCGATTTTTCTTGTCGCTATAATAATACCTAACGATCACCATGTTCGCAAAATATGCGGAGAAAGGGGAGAGGGAGAGGGAGAGGGAAAGGGTCGTGGTGGTGGTTCTATATACGTGGGTACGTGGAATACCGCATAACGAGACGATCCATCAGCCGGCGTCGATTAATTGACGATGTCGTTGCAGGTACATCGCGCTGATGTAGCCTGTATGTATATATATATATATATATATATATATATATATATATATACATATTGTCTACAATATATATATATATATACACGAATGTTTGTGAGAAGCATCGAAGCGTCTCCATCCAGCAGGAATCGAGGCATAATGGATCGCATCAATCTTTAATAAAGCGGCTTAACATTGAGGATAAGGAACCAGTCGAATAGCTCTAGCGTGAACTAAACGTCTTATATATACTTGGATATCTTTTTCTTTACATTATTATTATTATTATTATTATTATTATTATTATTATTATTATTTTTTTTTTTTTTATTTATTTTTTTATTTTTTTCGTATTTCCTATATCTTTTTTCTTTTTTCTTTCTTCCCTTTTTTTTTTAATACTCTTTCTCATTCATTCATACCTTTTCATTTCTAGAATTCATTGAGTTGATCGCTTAAATAACGATATAAAATTTCTGAAAGTGTTATGTCGCAACGCTGCGTGTATAATAAAAAATGTTATAAAATAAATAAAAAAGAAAATAAATAAAAAAAAAAGAAATAAATAAAAAAATAAAAACAAGAAAAAAAGGGACAAAAAGAAAGGAATTCGTTTAATTTCGTTTTCCCTTAATTCGATAAATTCGAAATGAAATTCGCGAATATTGCGGTATGTATAAAAAATATTTCGTGTTGTTATTATATTTCGTTTGAAATTTATTACAAATTTTGTGTTATAACGTGATTTGACATCGGATTAATGTTTTTGTACAAACAAAGGTGCATTCACGCCCAAGCGCATACAGTGAAAAGGGATTTGTACGTATGTTTCGCGACGAAGTTTTCTTTCGGGAAATAAAAGGGACGAGAGACGGACTAGGAGAGAAAGAAAGAGAGAGAGAGAGAGAGAGAGAGAGAGAGAGTCCATTTCGAGAGAACGAGCAAACGAACAGAATGATAGATACTTCGCGTAGTTGTTGAACCTCTCGAGGGCAAGCTCATCATTCGTCTTTATTTCGCCCAGCCATGAAGTACTTAAAAAAAAAAAAAATGATATATCGTCATTTTTTGACACGCGTGTCTTTTGCAAAGCGCACGACGACACAGAAGACATGAGGAAGGATCGTTATTGATATCGATCTTTCGAAAAAAAAATAAAGACAATGACGTGAGATGGAAAGGAAGACGAGGAAACAAATAAAAGAAAGAACGAATTAGAACGTAGAGAATTCTTTGATTTTCATTACTGGAAATAAGGTAAGCGGTCTTTTCGTAGCGGAAAATTCAAATTCTTGAACGTAATGGGAGTTCCGTTCTATTTCGTAATAGATTTAACGAATTATTATATGACCATTTAGTTTAGATTATGTTTTATAATAAAATTTATTATACGCCTGATTGGAACCTGATATATAATGTTTTAATTTTTAATTTTAATTTAATTTTTTATTAAACGATATCTATTCAATTTAATGAGATTAAATATTTGAGTTTTTTTTTTTATATTTAATTCGAAGAGAATTTTATTAACTTGTCGAATATAACGATTGCATTTTAAGATTATATATTGTACGTTAATATTAGATTGAAAAAAAAAGAAAAAAAAAATATTACACACCATTTTGTTTCTCATATACAGTTTAGTCTAATGATAATATATATTTTGTAATAAAAAAAATTGTTGTAGAACGTGTCGTCTTAAAAAGTGTCGACTCACGTTTGACGTCAATATAAGTTCAAAGAGTTAATTATAAAAGGGGACTTATTTATGAATTCAATTGAATAAGATGTGCGATTAAAGTGAACGAAAAAAATTAGAAAGCCTATTCGTTGTTTACATCTTCATATTTTAATATTAAATCCGTTCGTTGGTAATGAAATATTTGTCGACGTATTTAAATGTCAAAAGTAAAAAATAGAAGTGGTCGGTGATAAGTAAAAATGAGAAACTATGTTGAGACGTGTTTAACACAGGACATTATAATAAAAAGTATGTAAAAGAGTATACCTATACTTGGTTATTTAAAAGTGTGATGCGATATGTCCGATCGCATAATAGACTGATTTATGATCCGAACGATATCGTTAAAGTTATACGGAACGTTGAGTTCGCCTTATCAAGGTTCACCTTCTTTTCCTTTTCTCCATCAGAAGGAGCCGATGATTAACGGTACGTGGAAACGACGTAGGTTTATTTTACGTTACCATTTACATTTTAGTTAACGAACAGGGAAATAGGAAAAATTTTCCAGAAGAACCCGGGCCAAGGTTTCAACGCGAAATTTTTTGTTCGTTAAGCTACGTCCTACGTAACAGGAAGTTATCGTGTTTCAGATGGTTACGCGAGGAACATATTTACGGAGACGTCGCGCGTTGCTATCTATTAAGCGACCGACACTGATTTAGGACAGCTCGTTAGCGGGTAAGGAGGAATGAAGAAAAAAAAAAAAGAAAGAAAAAAAGAAAGAAAGAAAAAAAGAAAGAAAGAAAAAAAAGAAATAAAAACAAGAAAGAGAGAGAGAGAGAGAGAGAGGGAGGGAGAGAGAGAGAAAAAAAATTATGGAGTGAGTTCTCTCGAACGGGTGAGTGTGAAAAAACACGGTCGAGAGATCGAGAATGCGAAACGATTAAATCCAATTAGGTCACAGGTCCTGCGCTAAGCGAGAATTTGCGTAATTAACGAAACACACGGTCGAAAGGGCTTTCTCCGGTAGGTTAAAAAGAAACTTTAGAAGTTTTGCAAATCGATATTCGAGTTGCTCACCTTACCACTTTACCCCTCAATCGTCTCGTCTACTTCATCTTCTATTTTCCCTAATCGAGTTCTCTACGTGCGAGCTGTGGACGCGATCGACCGTTAGAATTTCGTTGAAAATGGCAACTCACGAGTTCGTGTCCTTGACATTCGAAAGGAATGAGAACGTTTCTCGGGACTTACTCGATTCGATCGATCGTTCGATTGTTCGGTCCGTTCGGTCGTTAGAAAAGTTGAGTTAGGAAAGTTGAGTTTTTTCTATTAAAAATTTTGCGAGATTGATAAAGAGCAATGGTGGAATCAGTAAAAAGAGAGAGAGAGAGAGAGAGAGAGAAAGAGAGAGAGAGAGACAGAGGTTCTGAATGAACAAAAATGGAAAATGGTACAGCGCGAATTCGTCCGTCTCTCTTCCGAATTAGAAAAAGAATGGGATGGTTCCCAAGAATATGAAAGCAACGGGACGCCCACAAAAGGGATTCGGTCCTTTGATATTCTGACAAAAGGGACATAAAATTATGCGAGACACCTTCAACGCACGGTAATGCTCATGAAAAACCTAGGATACAGGCAGGAAATTCGTAGCATTGTTGAGGGCGAATCAGTGGCTTGGGAAATGATTTGGAGGAAAAGCCAAGATGAAAAATAACGTTTTTATTTATTCTTACGGATACCCACATATGACTCCATACATACATACATACATACATATATACATATATACATATATACATATATACATATGTGCAGTACATATATATAAAGGGAAGTATGTATATATATCACATGTACATTACTATTTGCTGGGATCGAATTATTCTTGGCCTTCTCGAGTTCACCTAAGGGAGAACGAAAGACGAAAAAAGAGAGAGAGAGAGAGAGAGAGAGAGAGAGAGAGAGAGAGAGGATAGAAGAGAAAGAAGAAAAAGGAGATGGAAAAGAGCTTTGGCCCTGAAAAGTAGGATGAAGAAAGGATAGGGTAAAAGGTGCGGCAACGTCGCGGTGCCAATTGTAGGATGAGATGGAAGTGGAGAAGATGAACAGGCAGAAAGAGAGAGAGAGAGAGAGAGAGAGAGAGAGAGAGAGAGAGAGAGGGAGAGAAAGAGAGAGAGAGAGAGAGAGAGAGAGAGAAGGATTCGGCGTGCAGGGGGCTTCTCGATCAATATGGCGGCAAGGGAAGGTGTGGCAGGGTGTAGAGGGGTAGTTCGAGGAGACGAATTGGTATAAGATAGCAGGTATACTCCATCGAGCTTCACCGATTCCGGCTGCCTTTCGTGACCTTGAGCTTTTCTCTCTCTTTTTTTTTCCCTTTTTTTCCCGCCCCTTTTTTTTTTTTTTCTTTTTTATTCCAAGGGATAAAGGCTCCATAACCAAAGGCAAATCCCTCTCCGTTTCTCTTGTCACTTCGGCCAATCCATTCGTCTATGTCGGTGACGTTCGCGTTGTGGAAGGCCGAATGTTTGCACGGATTATCGCGTCGCCGGATGTCCGTCATCGTCGGATTCCGCGATGTCCCGGGGATGTAGTTGTTGTGCGAAACGGACGTCTGTTTCACTCGACGATTATCGTACTCGTTTCTACAAATTTAGCGTGGCCCCTGATAAATACGAAAATGTCCCACTTGCCCTATTTCTCACTTTTATCCCTACTTGCGAGACACGTTTATGGCTGATAATAAAAGTCACTTAAACCGGGATTACGTATTGTTTATATAGGTTATACACTTATCATAAATCATGGAATACTTTGATATAGTATTTTATTTGAGAAGCAGTCGTATATATATATATATGTTTAGAAAAATTATATTTCAATATTACATAATATATTATCTCTTGCGGATTATTTTTGATATTATTTTGAAATTAATTTTTTCTGACATTTCATTACTACATCGTTCGGAAACAAATTTCAATCATAATATCATTTAATAATGACGTTCATTTAATTAATGTTATTAAATAATTAATAACAGAAAGAAGGAACAATTGGGAATAACATGTCTATGTGTTTCTATACAAAAGAAAGGAATATATTTATATATATATATATATATATATATATATATATATAATTTTTTCGATCTAAAATTGGATGATATATTTAGGTCAGCTGTTTGAAGTTTACGAAAGGTCGTGGAGGCCATGTGGATCGGTAAACTTTTCGATCGTCTATGTCGTATAAAGGAAAAACGACGTGCCGGAAGTAAGGATATTAAAGGAAGATTCATTGTGGCTCGACGTAGAGGCTCAACTCGAGACCTCTTATCTTCAATCGAGCAAGATTCGCCCTTCGCATAGCCCTTCCCCCATTTCATTTTGTTATAGATATATCTGTATGTATATACGATGAAGGATTTTTTTTAAGAGTCGTTGGAGAAAGGGAGATTCGATGGGCCATAGGGGAGGGCCTATCGTTCTTCCTTTATCGAGAGTACCTTATCGAACCACCTCGTCGTTAACTCAGTTTCCTATTTGGATCCTTCGCAGTATTCTACTTCTTCCAAGCGAAGTGTCACGCCTACCTACATTCTGACTGGCATCACTTTCTCTCTTCGGCTCGAGCATCAGCACGCCGCCCTCAACTACTAACCCCCGTCCGACCCTTCACACTCGATCGTCCGTGAATATTCTTCTCTCGCTTATTTCTTCGCTTCGGTGCTCGAGAATGAGAAAGGTTTCGATAGGGTGCTGTGAAACGATTACGTATTATCGATATCTAAAAAACCCTTCATCTTTCCGACGAGTTCTTTCAAATAGAAGATATATATATATATATATATATATATATATATATATATATTTCGTAATATAATGTCAATGAATAATAATATAATAAAAATGTACTTTAAAGTATCACGAATATCCTCACGAAAAATATTCCATCGAAATAGCAATAGATCTTATCGTTTTTGAAGTAGATACATTATCCGTGTATATAATATTTTAAAGTGTTTTTTCTTTTACTTTCTTTTTCTTTCTTTTCTTTTTTTTTTTTTTTTATCTTTTTGGGGTCAGTTTAAAATGCAAATGTTGAGAGATAGACATGTGAACGTTTGAGTGAACGAGATAGAAATTCAGAATTGTTTGCACGTATAGAATCGTATAACATAAAATTGTGTATGTAGGTATGCGTGTTTACTTATCAAAGTGTAAATTTGTTCCATTTTTTCTTTTTTTTATTTATTTATATATTTATTAATTATAAATATACATATATATATATATATTAATTAATTATATCATCCATTTGTTTGAAATAATCTATATATTTGTATATATGTAAGTAGATTTAATTTAAATGCGTCAGTTTAAAGCTCATGGTTTGTTCTTATTGTATACGTAGATATATACGTACATATACACATACACATATATATATATACATATATATATATATATATATATATATATATATATATACATATAACAGTCAGGTACACGTTTCATTCGTCTAGCGTAATTTTAAAAACGACGTTGTAAGGGAGAATACTGAGCTAATTTCGTTGGACCTTTTGCTGGGCTTTTTCCTTAAAGCCATACACGTCGGCCGAGGGTAAAGCTTTGAGCCCGATGAATTCTTACCTGCCAGGGGTTGGTATGCAAAGCGAATAAAGAAGAACGACGTGTAACAGAATGAGAGAAGAGAGAGAGAGAAAAAGAGAGAGAGACGTAGGGAGAAGGAAAAAGGGAAAAAAAGGAAAGAAGAAGAGCAATGAAGATTGTCTGTCGGCAGGGTGAAAGATGTGAGGAGAAGTCCTGCGAAATGAACAGGATCATCGGACTTAACCCTTTAGGTACACACACTTAGGATCCTTTCGATCCTTCTTCGGTTTTTATTTATTTTCTCAATTTAATCTTTTTCTGAAGATTTTGGAATAAATGATAATTTCTATTTCAACGTTTTAGAAAAATCACTGCACACACACACATATATATATATATATATATATATATATATATAGTTAATTAATTAATTGTTATATATATATATATATATATATATATAGTTAATTAATTAATTGTTATATATATATATATATATATCTTTATTTCGTAAAAAAAATCTTCCGATTCTTTCTAATTCTTTAATTTCGAAACGTCAAAGAATACGTTCATATTTTTTGTGTTTCGCTTGCGAAAGATCGACGTGAAGATATAGGGGGGATGAATCGGGTTCTCGAAGGTATTCAGGTCGAACAAAGGGCAAGCTACCTTGACGGGACGTGAAAATAATCGGACGCTCTTTGTCGTCGGAGGTCGAGAGACAATGACATAGATAGGAAAAGGGCTAAGGGACGAACGATGAGAAGGCATTCTCTTCCTTCCGTTCTCTCTCTCTCTCTCTCTCTCTCTCCCTTCTCTCCCCTCTCCCTCTCTTTTTCTCCTTCTCCTCTCTCCCTTTCTCTCTCTCTTTCTTTGTCATTATCTGTCCTTACTCTTTTTAGTACATTGCTATTTGGTTGAAAGACACCAAATGAAAAGTTTCCACTTGTATGTTTTTTGATACGCATAAACGCACATACATACACACACACACACACACACACACGGGTACGCGCATATATTCGCTGTCGCTCGTATGTATAAACGAATAACGTTATCACGTTCGAAATCTATGTATGTGAAGTTTGCAAAGCTACGCGTGCGGTATGCATACGAATATATAGTCATATATATATATATATATATATATATATATATGTGTGTGTATACGCGCGCGAATATGTATGTGTGTGTAGCATATAATGCAGTTGTACTCGTAATTCAACGTGCAAATATGAGGGTAGTGATATTTCGTTATAACGATAAGTGTAAAGTATAGAATACAAATTGGAATAAATCCTTTTATCTTCGTTCTTTTTTTTTTATTTTTTTATTTTTTTTTAATTTTATTTATTTTTCTTTTTCCTTTTTTTTTTTTTTTTTATTACTTTCCTTTTTTTTCCTTTTATAGAACCCATTGGACAAACTCAACGTGTTACCGTTATTTTTGTAATCGAATACGTTATTGTATTCGATCAACGAAAGTTACCAAGGATTTAAGCTTTCACACATTATTTTTATTCATTCATTTTAATTTTTCTTCTTTGTTTTTTTTTCTGTTTCTTCCTTTTTGTTTTTGTATTATTTTTTTTTTTGTATTCCATTAAAATTATTTTATCTTCATTTTATTACTCATTCAGTTATTTTTAATAAATGAAATGAAACAAATAGTATACGTATTTCCGTGTTGTTGTGTCTCACACTCTGGGAATCATTTCGAATGAAACAAAATTTTTGATAAATACAACACACCTTTTATACTTTCGACTAAGAAAGAAATATATTTTACAGTTTTTTAATGAAGAATTATGGAATGAGAGGAGGATATATTTATTATTTAAAAGTAACGTTCGAACGAAAGTATAAAGTCCCGTGAATTTGTTCGTCCGTTTGCACGTAAAATAATTTACGTTTGGCGGAACGAATGATTCCTTTTTTGTTCTTTCTCTCTTCTTTTTTTTTTTTTCTTTTCTTTTCCCTTTGAAATAACGCGATTCACGTGGCGCTTCGATTCATTTGTCTCATATGTTCTCTTCTTCTTTTCATTCCAACTACATAATACACCTCTTCAGTCACCTTTTCAGTCCCGCGTCATCTCATCTTCTTTTTTTTTTTTTTTTTTTTTTTAGAACGAGCAACGTAAAAAAAGAATAACTCTCGGTGATGGGACCTTCGGAAATCGTCGCAGGTCACGGTTATTGGCTTATTTATATCGTTGGAACGTTCGAGAGAGTCGCGAGTAACTTGGAGAGAGAATAGGTTGTATTATATTTCCGAGAAAGTTTGTGGGAAGAAAGAAGGAAAGAAAGAAAGGAAGAAATAAGGAAAGAAAAAGGATAGATAGATAGATAGAGAAAGAGAGAGAAAGGGAAAGAGAATGCTAGTGACAGAACATTGCCATTATAGTTAATAGGACAACGAGCTTTCGCCTTCGTATGACGTCACGCGAAAGCTCTTACCGAACAAACGAGGAACATTATCTCGCTTGGGAATCTTCATGGATGTTCCTTGGCTCTCTCGGACACTCCAACATTTTTCATTTTCTCCCACTCTCTCCTTCCTTCTCTCTTCCTCTCTTTCATTCAGTCTTTCTCTCTCTCTCTCTTTCTATTTCTCTGCACATCTTTTCAAGAGGTTTCTGATATCCGAGATTGCCTGGTTGCAGCAGCCAACTTTATCAATCGTAATCCAGCAGGTCTGTTTGAAATAGTAACACTCCTCAAGTCGTCTTCGTTGTCGTCGTCGTTTCTCTCTCTCTCTCTCTCTCTCTCTCTCTTTCTAGTTAATATCTATCTCTTTCTTGCTGATCGTAGAGAGTAAAGGTAGAAAATATAACTGAAGAAAAGAGCACCGTTGCTGCGTCGAAAGACGGAAAGGAAGTATAAAAGGAATAAAAAAAAAGAAGAGATAGAAGAAGAAGACGAAGAAGAAGAAGAAGAAGAAGAAGAAGAAGAAGAAGAAGACAAAGAAGAAGAAGAAGAAGAAGAAGAAGAAGATGAGGAAGATGATGATGAAGAGCAGGAGGATAAAGTTCTCAAAGCTTTACGGAATTGCGGTTATCGCAATTGCGAAGAGTAAAAGCGTGTGGAAGTTGGGTGG
>NC_140819.1:3610000-3622500 GCF_050613455.1 Vespa mandarinia
TTCTTCCTTTCCGTCTCATTCTATTTCTCTTTCTCCTTTCTTCCTCCCCGTCTCATTCTATCTCTCTTTCTCTTTCCTTTTCTTCGATGCTGAGTCACGTAGTGCCTGCAATTCTGTCGTGGAATCCCTCGGAGCAATCGGAAAATAATTCATAATTCTTCCTTTCTCCATTCTCCTTCCTCCCCCTTCACCCCTTCATCTCAGTAGATACGTTTTCAAAAGAAATCGATTTTCGTCAATATATATATATATATATATATATATATATGTCATTCATCATTTAAATACATAGATACTTAGAGGTAATAAGAGAGAGAGAGAGAGAGAGAGAGAGAGAGAGAGAGAGAGAGAGAGAGAAAGACAGAGAAGTAGAAAAAATTGAAAAGATAAGAAAAGAAAAGAAAAAGAACAACAAAATAATAATATCATTTGAATGGATTAAAATGAAACGATTAATTGGATCACGGTAAATACATATATGCAATTAGTTAGCTTGATATTTATATTTATTCTTATATTTTTTTTATCTATAGTAGAATATTAAATTGGAATTTATAAACCAATCGTAAAGCAGATTGAGAAGGGTGGTTATGACGTGGAGGTTCGTATGTGTAGAAGGGATATGCACGTTTCCCGAATGTGGCTTTCAAGTTTCTGCCTGTCGCTCTCAGGCAGGCTGATCAACGTACTGATCACAGCATCCCTAAAACGTTGGCAACCCCTCTATCGCCAATCCTCTATGTATCGGCCATTCTATAGCAATGACCGTACAATCGGCAACGACCATTTGCATTTGCCGAGTGGCCTTGCGGTATGAACGCTATGCGTCGTCGGTTTGCTCGCGTCCGTTTTGATCGCTTCTCGAATCCTCCAATAAATCAGACGTTTCCTGCGTTGGGTTGTCTTTGAACCTATAGATTGTGCCTCGGTGCGTAATTCGTCAGTCGAAATTTGGTTCGTCTAGTTTCATCGAAATGGAAACGATTATTAACTTCGTAGAGAATATTTGAATAATTGTATCACGTCATCGTATAATAATATATATATATATATATATATATATATAAACTATTTAAAGAATATGTACAAAAATATATGTATAATATATAAATATTAAATATAAATAAGTGTTGTTTTGTTATAATGAACTTATTTATAACAATACTTATTTATGAATCAATTCATATATATATATATATATATATATATATATATATATATTTCTTTATTTTATTTTTATCTTTTATATATACACATATATACTTATATATTCGTTAAAGAAACGAATAAAAAAAAAAACTAATGATTCTTTAAAATTTACTTTCCCATCGCACTTCAAATCTTGCTTAGAGATTCTACATTAGAGACATTCTATGTTAAAGACAGGCCGTTTGTGAATGTGCAATTTGTGAAGTGAATTTCGAGTGGTTTCGTGGTACAGAGGAAAGTGCTGAAGTTAAAGGTGGAAAGTGGGAAGGGATAGGATAAGGGAGAGTTTAGGGAAGGTAAGGGGATATCTTCTTGCTAATGCGATAAGCAACGTCAAGCAAAATCGATTTAAAGTACTCTGCTTAGAATATATGCAAATGTCTTTTGCTGAAGCGAAGAAACTGTTGGCGGTATAAAGGAAGGAAGAACGTAAGGATATACTGATAAGACGTTCTCTGTTCTCTCAAAACTTGATCATTCGTTCGATATTTTCAAGATGATATTCACGGCGGAACATTACTCATGATCGTTCCTTCGTTTCGCGTTTATATTCGCACGTACGAACGTTTTTCTAAAGTATTCATATCACGGAATATTCCAACAAGTACAATCACGATAGAAAATTCTAATGGCAAACGAGTCTCAGAAATTTTATGTAAATTTTATCACCTATACAAATGATACTAAACTTGAAACTTTTCGTATATGTATGTATATCGTATATCTATATCATATACAATGTATATGATAAAAGGATTAATCCATCTTACGATATAACATAAACGTTCAAACAAATACAATTTAATCTAGGATATTTATAGAGTTCAGGAATATCGAATCTTAGATCAAAGTGTATGGGTATATTTCTTAGGAGAAATAAAAAAAAGGTTCTCGATAAAAAAGGATTTGTTTATATACACATATATATATATATATATGTAAGTTCTATGGCACTCTAATTCTTCTGTATCTAGTCAAAAACAGCTCTTGATAAAAAATATTCGAAAATGTCACTTTGATATATATTTGATATATAGGTATTTTTACATATATATATATATGTATAGAAAAAAGTACAACATTTATAAAGCTATATTCGTATTCTAAAAAAAGTTAATCAATCTCCTACGATATCAAAATATTTTTGTGATCGACTGTAAAATGTGTTACATATATATATATATATATATATATATATATATATATATATATACACGTGCATACATAATATCCAACTAAATATCTATATTCTATGATCCACGTAGTAGAGAAAGCACTAAGGGTATATAAAGTTGTTCCATTATCCCTTCAGGACGAGCCATTCGATCTTGTCTTCTCTTTCAGTTCATCTCACCTTCACCCCCACTCTTCATCAACCCCTTACCTTTACCTCTATTTGATCCCAGTAACGTAGCTCGGTAATTAAAGAAAAAACGAACGAAAAGAAATTTCGTATTCCTCCGTCGTGGGTAGCTCCTTTCTCTCGTTAATAGTACTACCTTCTTCTTCTACGGTTAGAAATAAAAGCAACAGAAGAACCGGAACAAGATTACATTGTACAACCATCTCATTCTACAACCAATGGTGTACGTCTTCTATCTCAAGCCTCTTACTTACTAGTTCTTTTTCAACGACGCGCTTCAAGAAGAAACGAATGTTACTACTTCGTCGTTTGGTTGGATGAGAAAAAGGAAAGAAAATAATGAAAGAGAGAGAAAGAGAGAGAGAGAGAGAGAGAGAGAGAGAGAGAGAGATAGAGAGAGAGAGAGAGAGAGAAAGTAATAAAAAGAAAAATGTCACTATCTGCCATTGTTTTTCCATAAAATCTTATCAAGAGATAGTCTTCCATAGTTTTTTTCTTTTTTATTTTTTTTTTTTCTTTTTTTCTTTTTCACATATATTTCCACACTTTATATTTATTGATAGCAATGGAACATGATATATATATGTATATATATATATTTTCTTTTTTTTTTGTAACGAAAAGATAGAAAGTACGAATTTATGTGTGAAACAGAGAGAAAGAGAGAGAGAGAGAGAGAGAGAGAGAGAGAGAAACGAGGGATATACTCGATATTCGATTTTACCTTTAACAGTTTCCTCGTTTGTAGAAAGTTGATCGAGGTATCATCATTCTTATTTTGGAACATTTATGAGAATAAATTTTATCCTTGAAAACGATGCACCAGTTTATACTTGTAACTCTCTTGCACAGTAAGTCTCTTGTCAATGTCATAATGTCGAACTTAACGAGACTTACTTTATCGAGATCATCCCTATCTTTCATTTTTTAGTTTGAAAGATCGTCATACAAAACTGCAAACCCGATAATTCATATCTTCTTGAATATGGAATGACGTAGGTATTAAATATTAATTAAAAAAAAAAAGATGTGAGATTTTAATTATTTAAATGGATAGAAACCGAAATTCATTTCGATGAAATAAAAAAAAAAAAAAGTATGATATCGAACATCGACGTTGAAATCATATATACATATATATATATATATATATATATATATATATATATATATATGATATGATCCTTTTAAAATAACTCCATTTTCATTCTAATAACTTGACCATTTAATAAAGTGTATGTTCCTACAGAATACAAGATTGGAAAATCGTTAAATGTGTATGAATTTGTGTGTCGTTCGTTTGAATAAAATAGAAGATATCGATGTTAAAATGGAGCATAATGATATTTTAAAAATAATTACCCTTTCATTGATTCTTTCCTTCCCTTTTTCTCTCTCTCTCTCTCTCTCTCTTTTACTTTTTCTTTTTTTTCTTTCAAACGTGCGTACATACATATACTTTTATAAATATGGAAAATCAAAAAATTGTTAAATGTGTGGATCATTTGTATGATCAAAAAAAGATAAAAAAAAAAAAAAAAGAAAACGTCGACATTAAAATCCGTAGATAAAAAAGAAAAAGAAAGAAAAAAAAAACGAGATATACAATCTTCGAGAGGAATATCAATGAAATTTTTGAATGATAGAAAAAAATGATTAATTCGTTACTATAATAGAGACACATATTTTTACTATCTTATAATAATGACACATAGTTTATAAATTATCATCGTAAATGTAAATATTTATATACGAGCAAGACTGTCTTTTGCTTTTTTTTTTTTTTTTTTTTTTTTTTTTAAATATTTCTTAGATATTATGTAGGCTACATGTATATATCTACGTATTTTAAAATAAGTGGGATTTAAGAAAAGAGAGATACAGAATGAAAGATATCTCATCTTGTTCTTTTGCGAAGAATACACAATATAAGTATGAAACGTCGTGTCATGATTCGGCCGCAATATAACACGAAGCTTTGCTGGTTTATCCGTTGCTCTACAATAAACGGTAAGCTTTATATACGAACAAACCGCCGACGTCTTTTGAGTTTGCTCTCTCTCTCTCTCTCTCTTTCTTTCTCTTTCTTGCTTGCCTCTTCTCCTAATAGTAACAGTAGGTAGATAGTAAATAGCTACTCGGCGTTGCTCGACCTCCTAGTTGCTAAGAAGAGAAATCATTTCTCTTTGTCTTTTGAACGTTTCAAACCGTGCAATTTGCAAAAGCTCCTCTATGTAATACGAAGTGAATCCAAGCACGTTTATTCAACCACCAACAGAGGAATAAACTTTACTAATATCTTCGATAAAGTTATGAAGTGCAATGTCAGGATTCTTAGATACTATACCACTATATATCCTTTCCAAAACTGTATATACAATATTACGGACAATTGGCCGAGGATCGAGTCGATTTTGTTGAATGAAAATAAACGATTACATAAGTTTTGAAACGATTACATAAGATGACGAATCAATGAGATTTTCATTTTTTCTTTTTTTTTTCTTTTTCTTTCTTTTTGTTAAATTATTATTTTGTATAAATATAAAAAAAGAATCAATAGAAAAGAAAAGTGTTACAATAGTCACTATTTAATAGGATACACGGGTAATGTGTAATCTATTAGAAAAGAGAAAAAAAAAAATGCATAAATTTAATATCTCGTAATTTTTTTTTCTTATATTCACTTCAAAATACCGTGGACGATTTATCTATAAAAATTATATCAATGTGAAACTTATATCATCATCATAATAAATCGAATTGTTTCATATAGTACGATCGTGGCTAAGTCCAATACCAATATATATATACATATATATCGAAAATGATATTGTTAACGTTTTGAGAACTTCCTGTCGTGAAAAGAAAAAAAACAAAAACAATAAATAACATGAACGTTTAGTTCTACCGATAGTTACTCTTCGTCTAGGAAAATGTCTATCTATCGATTTAAATGAATCCTACGATCCCATAGGTCCGGATTCGTAGGAAGGAAGATCTCGAGAAATTGGTCCAATTAAACGGCGGTATAATTGACAGTGACTCGATTACACGGCTCGGCGTTGACGGTGAGGATGGAATAGCGAGGTTGAGAAGAGGACAGTAAGGGGTAGATATAGGTGGGGATTGAAACTGGGAGAGCTAGAAAGGGGTGTCACTGAAAGTGGGTGGTTATGAAGTCGTCCTCGAGGAAATAGGAACTCAGTCGTCTTCACCGCGGCGTGTAACGAGATATCTACGAGGTGGTAGCTTGTGGTTCTCATCGAATTAATACATCTCTCTTTCTCTCTCTCTCTCTCTCTCTCTCTTCCTTTAACTCAGCATTTCCTCCTTTCGATTTACACACGAAGGATTTTCAACGTTGCGTTGCAACCAATACGAATAGAAAGCATTGCGACAATGTTATTATCTCTCTATCTCATATACACACATACACATTTTCTCTCTCACATGCTCATATACATATATACATATATATATATACTCTCTTTCTTTCTCTCTTCCTCTCTCTCCTCTTTCTCTCTCTCTCTCTCTTTATATATATATATATATATATACATTTCTCTTTATGTAGCTTAATAAATGCAACACATGATTCAAGCAAAATCTTAGCGTTGTAAGCGTGAAGGCTCGAAACGAGCTTCGTAAGTAGATGCATACATAGGTTAGTAGGTAGTAGATAGAATGTAGATAGATAGGAAGGAAGGAAGGGTGTAGGTAAAGAGAGTATTTCCGAGGGAACGTTTCGGCGTCGATGCTTGCTGAAGGATGCGTGCGGTCGAACGATCACGTTTTGCGGTTCTCGCTTCGTGTTATGTATGTACATCAATCTGCTATACTGCATATACATACATACATGTATGTACGTACGTACATACGTTAGTATAATATATATATATATATATATATATATATATATGTGTGTGTGTCTATGAATGTGTATATGAATGTATTATATATACCAAACTCTTCTGCTTAGGTACCTTGTTTCCCAGCATTTATTTCGGGCGACCGTTTGCCGCATCACGCCAAAGTTCATAATAATTGGGCGTACGCGTACACGATGAACATAGAATTACATAGAACAAATGTATTGCTTGGTATAAGCGTATATGCATGTATCTTTGTATTTATGTAATATGTATGCGTGTAATTACAACAACGAGGTCGGTGTCGCTCTTAACTACGATAAATTGCGACAACCGTTCTCGAATTAATTGTTCTACGAATGGAATTCTTTCATTTTTCTTTTTTTTTTTTTTTCCTATTTTTTTCTTCTTTTTTTCTCTCTTTTTTTTTCGTAATCGTCATCATCTTTTTTCTTTTTTCTATTTTTCTCTTTTTTTTCAACTGTTAGTTACATACTACCACGGTTTCTTTTGAATTGTAACAATTAATCGTAATATATGGGATATTGTTCGTACGTAAAGATGTTATTGATAAAATATAATAATAGTATATAACACTGTATTCTAATTAATAACAATTGTTACGATAATTCGAGTCAAGTTCCCAATCGTATTTACCTTGGGAATTATTGAAATTATATTCCATTATCGCGTTCATTCTTAGTCGACGTTCGTAAATTTAATGAAGCAACGATTTATAGGATTTAAATCTTACTCGTTCCGATGTGCACTACCGTTGTAAATCTTTAAACTCATCTACGATAATAAATCACACGGCTTATACCTCATACCAATGATTATATAAACTCCTCCACTGTATTTCGTGTATTTTCGAAATATGAGCTAATACCAATTCCGTTGGTTATATTTCGTTGAGAAAACGCATTTTCGACGAATTAGACGAAATTCTGGCATAGCTATGATGCATTTTGCATCGTGATTAGATAGTACGATACCACAAACGTTTGCTTTATTATACTTATACAGCATTCTCACGAAGATATTTCTATTTGAATAGATTCGAGCGATAATAAATGTGGTTGGGCGGGGGTGAGGTAGCGGGTGGGGTGGAGGATGATGATGGAAGCGATAGGTCAAGAAAGAAGAAAATAAAAATAAAGAGAGAGAGAGAAAGTTAAAAACGAGTTAGTTGGTTATTTCGTTAATTAGAGCCAGTTAGATCGATTTGCTCGTTAAGATGAGTGCATATACTTATACGTATACATATGTATCTAGCATCGTCTATTCGATTTCAAATTATCGAACGATCTTACGATAATAAGTGTGTTACGTTAATTAAAGTAGCAGAAATATCCGATATAGATATATGTAGTAGGTATGTTTTACGATATTGTTCTGAAACTACAAGTTTCAGACTCATTAATGTTCCACATACTCATATGTATACATATGAGTATATATATATAGGATAATATATATGAGTATATATATATATATATATATATATATGCCGTATATAGGATAAATATAATAGTAGCTAAAAGAGAAAGAGAGAGAGAGAGAGAGAGAGAGAGTGAGAGAGAAAGGGTGGGAAGGGGGGAGGAATCTAAAGTGGTAGAATGGAAAAGTAGGTCACTTTTCATCCTGGCAGTAACGTTAACATGAAAATTCTTATATCTAAGTATGTACATCGTGATTCCTGTTAATCTTGAGCCCTTTCGAGGGATGTAGAGAAAGGAAACGAGGAGTGGACAAGGGAGGAGGAGGAGAAGGAGGAGGAGGAGGAGAAGGAGGAGGAGGAGTAATAGGAGGAGGAATAGGACGGTGAACAATTCGAGATATCATACGTTGACATCATTGGTGAAACGTAGTAGGTGGAGAAGAGATGGTCGTAACACCGTGGACAACGTCAGCACCGTCGAGAATTCACTTTGTCCCTGGAACAAGATTAATGGATGTTGAAAGTCCGTGTTATCGTCGCGTGGCTGCTTTTATCTTACCGTGTAGTAAGACGAAGGAGAAAAAGAGAGAGATAGACAGAAAGAGAGAGAGAGAGAGAGAGAGACATAGAGAAGGATGTCAAACACAGGACACTTTTCTTTTCAACGAAAAAAGTTCAAAAGTGTAAGGACGAGCTTACGATGGGTAGATACCAACCTACCTACCTATCTACCTACCTAACGAAAAGTCGAGAAAGAAAAGAACGAACGAAGAGATAGAGTGGGGAGAGAGTAAGGTGGATGGGTGGGTGGTTGGGTGGGTGGAAAAGGAAGGAAGGGATAGAAGAACAAAAAAAAAGAATAGAAATGGAAGGTCTCGAGTATGGTAGAAGATATACCTATATGTATACGAGTCGATAAGTTCTTCAACGCCAACGTAGAAAGAACAGTCGTCGATTGTTCTTTATCAGGAAACACGGACGGGTGGTTACAACGAGAAAGAGAGAGAGAGAGAGAGAGAGAAAAGGGGCTTCCTCATATATCGTGACCGCGATGGGAGTAATGGAAGAGGATGAGTAGGGGTAGGTAAAGGAAGGGGAAGAGGTTGAGGTGAAGGAAGCGAAGGAGGAGAGGGAACTAGAGAAAGAGAAGAAGGGAAAGGGATGGCGTTCGAAATGACACGAGGAAAGAGCCGATGAAAGGAACAAGCGAGACGACGAAAAAGCGAACCTCTGATAGGGGCGAGTCTACACGAATGAGAGAGAATATACATACATATATACATACATAGATACATACGTACGTACATATATATGCATACATACATATATGTATGTATGTACGTTAGTACGTATGTCAGTACGTACTTTAGTACCTACATATATCCCCATATATACGTGTACAGGCTGCTCGCTCGGGAAATCGGCAGAACGGAGAAAAAGGTGCTCGAGCGTGAATTCTAGTTTGCACTATCCGCCAACCTCGAAAAGCTCGGGCTTACGAGTAGAGAGAGAGAGAGAGAGAGAGAGAGAGAGAGAGAGAGAGAGAGAGAGAGAGAGGGAGAGAGAGAGAGAGAGAGAGAATGAGAGAGAGAGGTTTGGAGACGCGAAAGAAGAGGAAAGAAACGTCCGCAAATAATTGCTAACGTCATCCATCACAACCTCTCTTCTTTCTTTCCCTCTTGCTTCTTAATCTTCGCCGTTCGTCCCCTTCCACTTTTTATTCGAACTCTTTATTTCTTTTGCGGTAACATATAAGAAAGCTTCGAATTTATTCTCTTTCTTTTTCCATTTCTCTCTCTCTCTCTCTCTCTCTCTCTCTCTCTCTCTCTTTCTATTCTCCTCTTCCAACAACTACTCCTCGTATCTTCTTTCTCTTTTTTTTGTTGTCTTGATTTAAAAAGAGTAAGAATAAAGGGCAACGGTTGATTATTATTATCAATGTCCTCTGCGCGCGAATTCTTGGCTCGTATCGGTGAAATATATATATATATATATATATATATATATATATATATATATATGTATGTATGCATGTAAGTAGAGTAATTAATTGAATCGTCCGAATTAGTAGGTCAAATCGTAGTGTTGTGCTATTCTCGTTTTCCGATATATGTACATACATACATGTATGTACATATTAATGTATGTATGTATGCATGTTTGTATTATGTATGTTTTATGTATATGCATGTACATATGTATGTATACACGCATACAATCTCGGTCGAAAGTTCGCGACGTTCTATAGTATAATACGTATGTATGTATATAGATAACATACGTGTATCTTTATGAGAAGGTTAAACTTTATTTTACCATTAGAGGCTCGTAATTATTTTATTAAAAATATATTCCTGATAGGAGGAAGTATCGATGGATACGTTATTTTCGCAAATATTATTTTAACGTTGAAAATTAAAATTTAAATAATAAAATCGTGTGGATATCGATCGTTCTATCGAATATTCGAAGAATAATTATATAACGTTTTTTATTACAGACGTATTATTCATCTACGTATGAATATGTCAACCATATCTATCTATCTATGTACATATGCATATATATATATATATATATATATATATATATATATGTATGTACGCACGGAGATACGATCTCGTGTACTTCCTATTTATTTTGTCGACAAACCGATATAATTTCCTCTTGAAGGCTCAGAATGTCCCGTGGAAACACGTCAATTCTCCGTAGAGACTCCGGATACTGTGAGCGCAGTTTAAATGGACTTTACATGCTCTCTGTAAAGCACCAAACGAGTATAGTTATAGTTTGCCTTCCCGGAGCTAACGGGAAAGTTAGGAGCATGGACTTTTTGGCCATGAGGAGTCTTCATTATAATCAAAAACCGTTTGTTTAATAGCTCTCTCTCTCTCTCTCTCTCTCTCTCTCTCTCTCTCTCTCTTTCTTTCTATCTCTTTTTCTCTCTCTCTTTCTCTTTCTCTCTCTCTCTCTCTTTCTCTCTCCCTCTCTCTTTCTCTCTATCTCACTATCTATTCCGATCCTTTATACTCGTACATTTCGTTGCGTTTATTAACTAATTAATATCAAGGAAATTCCATTTTTAATCGGCTTAAATATCTGTGATACCTTTAACGTATCAAGAAACTTTTGTCAGAAAAAAAAAAAGAAAAAAGAAAAAATCTTTTTTCTCACTATTACAATCGAACGACATTCAATATCTATTCGTACGATAACTCGTCGTTACAATGACATTTTCTTTTTTACATTGTACGATTAATTTCAGATACGTAAATTATTTTTGTTTTCTTCTTTTTTTTTTTCTTTATTTTCTTTTTTCTTTTTTTTTTCCAGAGAAAGTTAGATTCACGTAAATATTCGACGAAAAAAAAAACAAAAATAGAGAAAAGAAATCAAACGCTATCGGGGTAAAATAGTGTAAGAAATTTTTGTCGCATAGATATGTTTGAAAGGTTGTCGAAGTGATAAGCCGAGACAAAGAAGAGGAAGAGATTGGTACGATCGTTGGATCATCGATATATGTAAAATGAAACAGGAAAAAGAACTCTACTATACGTATCATGGCATTAACGATCGATTCTGACTGTCGAACTTTTCCCGCTCTTCTCAGTAATGTACACAGATACGAGGAATAGATATGTACGTACGTACGTACGTACGTAGGTACGTAGGTACATATCGACATTGTTCACCGGGAATCTGATATTTTATTGACAATCCTCGTTCCTACATATTGGAGACGTATCGTTCGTTCAGGAGTACCATTGCAACCAGTCGTCTAGATCGATAAACGCGACAGGACTGGTGGATATAATAGGTAACGTTTGAATATTTTATTTGTTTATCTTCTTCTACGTCGTGCATCAAATGTCGTGTCTGCGGTTCGTTCAAATTACTTAACTTACCCTGTCAAGTTAGACATTTAATCCTTAAGAGGCACTCATGGAAATCGTAATACAAGAAAATATAAAGAAATGGTAAAAGTAGAGGAACATTTTTTTCTTTTTTTTTTTCTTTTTTTTTTTTTTCTTCTTAAACACATGAAAAATTTTTTTGCCTTTTTTTCTTCTACTTTTTTTCGACGTTATTAATAAAAAAAAAAAAAAAAGAATAAAAAAAAAACAAAAAAAAACAAACAAAAAAAATATCGATATTATCGACCCTTGAAAATTTTTTCCAACGATAGCAAAACAAAGTTTCAACTTTGATAATCTTGAAGGTTTAACGTGCTAATTAAAATTGATGATGATGATGATGATGATGATGATGATGATGATGCTTTTGTTCCAATTACGAACGATCGATACTTATAATTGGAGAACGATAACACCAGTAATACGATTACGAGGTATAATTCATTTCTTTTTTTTTTCCTTTTTTTTTTTTTCTTTTGGTTTTACTAGTACGTTAAGTAAATAATTAAAGAAAAAGAAATATCAATATTGTCGATTATTAAGTTTTTCAATGATATTAAAGCAAAATTTGATTATTAATAGCCTTTAAGGTTTTAATGCAGATACAAACTGACAAGAGATTCTTTTTTTTGCGATTATAGCTTACGATTAGAGAAACGATAATACCGTCAATACGACTATGAGAAATAATTTTTCTTTTT
>NC_140819.1:3627500-3635000 GCF_050613455.1 Vespa mandarinia
GAAAGGATCTATACAACGAAGATAATGCTATTTTCTTTCTCTCGGCATTCGGAATGAATAATTACATTTCGATGAAAAGAGTGAAGAGTACTGATAGAGGATGATTGGGGTTGAATTGGGGTGAGGGTAGGGGGAAAGTTGTTGAGATTTCAATGGACGTCTCACTTTGACAATTTCGTGCCGTTTCGTTGTATAAATAATCGGACAGAAAATAGGGTAACGTCGTATTGGTATGATGGTTGGTAGAGGGCGGAAAGTTAGGGGGAGGAAGTGGAAGCTATTTTCTTCTGTTCGAGTTATTATATACTTCATCTTGGTATGATGTTGTCGTTGTCGTCGTCGTCGTTGTCCTCGTCATTGTGGATTTACGATTAAAGCTTTCGTGGAAGCGTGCGAGTTTACTTTTCGTTTTTCGAAAAGCTCACGCCTTCGTTTTTATGAGTCGTCTAGGAATTTACGATCGAAATGCAGTGAAGTTGACAGCTATTGCCAGTTGGTGGCTATTAAAACCATCGCTTTTGTTCTCCGATTGTCTATCGTGCGATTCGTTCTCTCTCTCTCTCTCTCTATCTTTCTCTTTATCTCTTTATCTCTTTTTATTATTCTCTTCCTCTTTCTCTCTCTCTCTCTCTCTCTCTCTCTCTCTCTCTCTCTCTCTCTTTCTCTCTCTTTCTATCATTGAAAATTCAAAAGGAATAATCTCGTTGAATCGACAAAAAAAAAACGAAGAAAAAAAAAGAAAAAAGAAGAGAGAGAGAGAGAGAGAGAGAGAGAGAGAGAGGAAGAGAAAGAAAATCCGCGATAGAAAAAGCACCGTTCGATGATATTCAAATTAATTCAAATATTCGTTCTATCGATGAGAATCCCGACTATCTATTTTTTTCAATTACCATAAATAATAACGTTAGGTTAGATTTTTCTGATAACAATTGTTAATAATATTTATTACAAATGATCGAACGAACGATCAATTTTTATCTATTATCATTTACTTATGTATAATCGTATGGGATTATTATATATATATATATATTAATATAAATTAGAATTGAAAATAATACTTTACGTTTGCGTTTACGCAATAAGCTCACTCGTACGACATTTATTAACTTAACGATTATATTTGAACGTTCACGTTTTCGTGTTCGAAATCGTTAGGTGGTATTTTTAAGGGAGGATGGGGAAAAAAAAAAAAGGGTCAGGCCTCATGGTTTAGCTCCATTTTTCACGAGTTACGTGTTATCTTGTTTGGAAGTCGAAAAGTTACGATATATCCATACATACGGTCGGCGTATTCTAGGTAAATGGATGCACGTTTTTTCTCTGCTTCGTTTCGCAAACGTTTCGTTTCGTATCTGTGTTTGAAACGAAAAGATCGTTCTTCTCTCGTTCTTTGACGAGTATAACGAGCTATTGCTTTCTCTCTCTTTTTCTTTCTCTATCTCTCTCTCTCTATCTTTCATTCTCTTTTTCTCTCCTTCTCTCTTTTTTTCTTTTTCACTCACACTCTCATTCTTTTTTTCTCCTACATTTCCTTCTTCACGTCACACGCCGAGTATTTGCTTGTGGTAAACAAGCACTTCGGTCCGTGAAACTCGTCCTGAAGCTTTGGTTACCAACGAAAGATACCTTATCGCGTGAACGTAAAACGAGGAAACCGGAGCCTGACTTCGTTATCTCAACGAATGCACTCTCTATTTCTTCTTCTTCTTCTCTCTCTTTCTCTCTCTCTTTCGCTCTCTCTCTCTCTCTCTCTTTCTCTCTCTCTTTCTCTCTCATTCATTAGTATCGTTTGTGTTCGTTACAAGACTGATATCTGTTATATTGAGAGATTTAAAAAGTATAGTACCAGCCAATGACATATAGCTGGATAGTAAAATACTTTTAAGATAAGGAATTTAAAAAAAAAAAAAGTTTATTTCTTTTTTTCTCCCCAGAATGAAAACGAATTAATGGAAATATATATGAGAGAATGTTGAAAGATTTGAAAACGTAATCAGTAACGTAATACGTAGAAATCCTTTAATGATGTTAAATCGAAGAAAATAATTCTTTCATACGATGAGACATTTTGATACGACGAAAATATCTATTCGTAATGATTCTGATAATTGATTTCAATTTATATTCTGTCTTAATACATTGAAATGTATCATAAAAATAATATCGTTTTCCGTTTTATTAATGCATTATAAACGAATTAATTTACTTAGGAAAATTATTCGTTTAATTTCAAAGAAGAAGTACGAAAATAGTACTAGAATGGAAGTACAGAAATAGTAGAAAATAAATAGATGAAAATAAATGGAAAGAAAATAAATTAATTTTATAATTGACGAAGATCTCTTTCGTTTTTCTTCAAGCCAATTTTATAGAATTTATTCAAGAGTGGAGAATAGTACTGACGTGTGTATTTAAAAGGATACTCGATAAATAGAAAAAAAATGTACTTTTAAATATTAACATTACTGTCTAGTGTTTTGTATATTTTTACGCTCTAGTATTTCGACCACAATACAATATATTTAATTTCTTATCTTTCTTTTTCCATTTTTTGGGGTGGAGGAAGGGGGCGGGGAGATTTTTATTCGATACGTTTGTCTTTTCGTTGAAAGAAAAAAAAAAAAAGAAAAAAAGAAAAAGAAAAAAAAAGAAAGAAAGAAAGAAAAAAGAGAGGAAAAAGGAAAAATTAAAAAATCCTATTATCATATTTTTCACCGTCAGTAGCTTTTCAACGTAAGTAGTAACATTGGTTATATAAGTATGTATATATCCGAAAGCTCGAAACTAGGAAAAGAAGTCATGGTAATAACGTAAAGTAGGAATAATTTACGGCTTTGTAATTTATATTTATAGGGAATTTATACATTTTAACGATACCAAGAGGACTCTTAAAGAAAAAGAGAAAGAGTAAGCTAAGAGAGAAGGATACCGGAAAGCTTGGATAAAGAGAAAAACTCAGGAGCCATTGAGAATATCGTTCTGGGATAAAGCAAATCGTCGCGTTGGATATCCTTCTCGATATCCTTTCCGATATTCTTTCGTTATACCGGCAAAACGATCACTTCGAATCCCTCGAGTAGAGAAAGAAAGAGAGAGAGAGAGAGAGAGAGAGAGAGAGAGAGAGAGAGAGGGAGAATGGATAGAAATAACAGAAAAGAGTTTTGATATTTCGCGGAGATCTTACTGTAAACTTCGATTCTTTGCTGAGGAAAAACGGAATAGCAAAGTGGTAAGGAGAAGGAAGACGAACGATAACGTTACTCGTTTGAAAGTAGCGAAACGATCGAGGACTAAACGACAACGAGCGAGACACGACTATGAAAGAGGAAAAGAGAGAAAGAGAAAAGGAACGATCGATTTGCACGTAAGCGAGATACATTTTCGCACTATACGAAGAACAAGCTCGCTTACGTATGCCACCCTCGAGAAAGAAATAAAACCCTGACGCAACTATGAGCGAGAAAGAGAGAGAGAGAGAGAGAGAGAGAGAGAGAGAGAGAGCGAGAGAGAAAGAGGGAGAGAAATAGAAAGATAGAGAGAAATATGTATAAAAAAAGGGAAAGAAACAGAAAGAGAGAGAGAGAGAGAGAGAGAGAGAGAGAGAGAGAGAAAGAGAAAACATAGAAAGACGTTCGATTTATCAGTGAAAGATTATAATTCCTTGTGTGATTTTCGTCGAGTAAGAATCACTATTAGAATGTAAAAAAAAAAAAAGAAAAAAGGAGAGACAAGAAAAGAAGAGGAAAGAAAAAAGAGAGAAATTTTTACCGCCCATTGTCCAAGAACGTGGACGTTTTCACGATGATTTTCACGAGGGGTAAGATCGACTGGATAAATCGAAAATCATTTTGTCGGTCTACGACGGAAAAGTGAAAACTTTTTTTTGAACAGGGTTAAGAGAGAGAGAGGAAGGTCGAGGGGATGTCGGGAGCAGGTGAGAATGGGAGGATGAGAGAAATAAGGTATTGCGTGGGTTCTCATGGGTACGCACGAGTTTTCTACATCTGGGAATACGTAGTAGGCACGCGTTGCTATGTATCGTTAAGTGTGTTTCTAGTTTCGTCGAAGAAAAGTTAGATTCGAATAAGATCGAGAACCGTCGAAAAATTGTATCGGAATCTGACCCACTTTTCTCTCTCTCTCTCTCTCTCTCTCTCTCACTCTCTTTCTTTCTCTTTTTTTCTTTTTCTTTCTTTTTTATTATATTTATAGACGATACATTTGTAGACGATCGTGAAGTAACTTTTTATACGTACATATATATATATATATATATGTATATATAGTATTCGAGTATATAAATGTATATATATAAATATATATGAATATAGTACCCGAATTTTTTTTTCGAAAATCTATAGAGAAAGACTTCTTATATACTTCAAGTTAGAACGAAAGAGAGAGATAGGAAGAGAGATAGGAAGAGAGAGAGAGAGAGAGAGAGAGAGAGAGAAAAGGGCTGAAACGGGCACGTTGGATGGTACAACGATGTTCCGTTCGATTTATCAGCTATTTGCGGTAGATAGAGGGTGAAATATGCGGTTAGTATGCTCGTTGAAAACGCGTACCAGAAAGAGAGAGAGAGAGAGAGAGAGAGAGAGAGCTAGAGAAAGAGAGGGTGAGAGAGAGAGAGAGAGTGTAGAATGTTTAGCCTAAAGAGCGACGACGCGAGAAACGTTAAACTAGCCGTGAATAAACGAGCGAGTGTCGTTATCGAAAAGAAAGAACTGAATAACGTTGTACGTTGTTCGGTTTTAATAATGTGCGAGGAATGAAAGAACAGAAAAAGAAAAGGAGAAAGAAAAAAAAGAAAAAAGAAAAGAAAAGAAGGACGCAAGAAAAAAGTAAAGAAGAAAAAGAAAAGAATAAGAAAAAGGATAGAGGGTTGGAATGGGAGAGATCGTACGGAGAATATGATATAGAATGGAAAAAAAATATGATTGAGAAGGTGAAATCGCTGGTGAAATTCGATAATTAACAATAAGACTAATATAGGCGTATGTTCGTGGCAGGTGCATTCATTTACCCGTAACTAATTTCACACGGTAGACGTATTTCCTCTAGCTCGTGCTAACTTATTTTACGCATGTATACATTACGCCATACGTATCATAATGAGGATTTATGCACGTTTGCCCAACACCACGTTTCAGTACTTTCCTAGACAGAATATATATATATATATATATATATATATATATATATATATATATATACATGTATTGTATATATATATATATATATATATATATATATATATATGTATGTCGTAACCTTCTTCTTTTAATTGCAATATTTTCAATTTTACTTGGGAGTGCCTTCGCAATGATGATAAAATATGTTCTATTTTTATGTATCGTGTATATATATATGTATTATTATGTACATATATTTATATATATATATATATATACATGTGTATGCATTGCCTGAATGAAGTATTTAAATGAGAACACCCGAACGTTTTTGCTGTTTTGTTGTATACGAATGTACAGAGAAGCTCGTTAGAACAAATTAATCCCGAGGTAATTTTCCTTTTCTTCTTTTTTGTCTCTATTTTTTTCTCTTTCCCTTCCACCCCCTCCTTCTCTCTCTCTCTCTCTCTCTCTCTCTCTCTGTTTTCTCTTCCATCTCCCTAACTTTTCTTTCATATTAAGTAGTTTCATGCATTCATAAACAGGAGAAAGATATTTAAGCGTGTTCAAGTCAAACATTTCACCCGTATCACATAAAATGCTGACGGTATTTAATTTACTATATTTACTTTCGAGTCGCTCAATAAATTAGCTTTTTTTTCTTGTTCTTTTTTTTCCCTTTCTTTTCTTTTTTCTTTCTTTCTTCTATTTTCTTTTATTTTTATTTTTTTTTCTTTTTCATTACGTTTTAACTTTTTTTCCCTCGTTGGTATACTCTCGGTGCGATTTATTAAGAGACCATTCTACATTCCAATCGGTATCATAGAATCGTTGAATACGGAAGATCAACGAGAGGAAACCAATAATCTCGTAAACTCTGTGAACTGGCATTTCATTTTCTCCGTAACCGTTGCGCAGAGCGACAACTAATCAACTTGCGAGTATCCCGTGCAGTAAGTTAAATCGAAATGGAGACATTCACAGAATCCAATGGGAGAGAGTGTCCTCCAGTATCCTCTCGATTGCCAAAGTATCCTGCGTTTCCTGGGGCGTTTCGTCGAGTTATGCCATCCACCGAATGGATTCCTACTGGATCATAGTGAAACTCTTCAATCAATCTCCCCTTTTCTCCTTCCACCTTTTCATCTTCGCCACTTCACCCTTCTGAACTGTTACTGATGCTACACCCTTAGATATATATATATGTATTTTTTTTTTCGTTTGTTTGTATATACAGAATATTTTATTTTACTGTAAAGTTCGATATATCTTCTTCTTTTTAATGATACAACAAGAAGGAAAGAAAAAACAAGTGCCATAATTGCTAAAATTCTGATCAATATAAATCTTCTTTTTTTGCCTCGATATTTTCAGATCAACGATATTGGATGTTTTTCACTATTTTTTTTTTTTTCCTTCTTTTTGCATCTTCCTATTTTCCTTTATATATATATATATATATATATATATATATATATATATATATATATATATTCTTTATTCAATTTCGATTAAGGGGAAACATTGAACTTTCCGATTTTTTATTTTACAGTTTGTTTTAAAATTTTCTCTTTACTCATACGTATCGTTTTATTTTTATTAATAATAAATTTCGTAATATATTCGTTGTTCGCCGATATCAAAATGTCCTTATATCTTATTTATATTTCTATGATATTGTAGTTTATAAAAATATAAATTCCAAATGATATGATTTTCTTAGTCTTTAAATGATCTCTAAACAAGGAAAAACGCTTAAATTTTAGATGTTTACAGTTTTGTCAATATTTCACTATTGATCCTTAATTTTTAAGATGTTCACATATTTATTCCCCATTAATATCATATCGATATATTTTTGGAGACATTCAATTAATGATTCCTTTATATTTTTAGCTACGATTAAAGGAACAGAAAATAATATATATTTGATATCCTTCATCGCAGGCTCTTTGAGTATTATGAGAATATCGTATAAAAATTATTAAAGTTAATGAGATTCGTTTCGAATATCTTTCAAAGTAAATATTTTATATCGAAACTAATTAAACTTTGCTATATGAATTTAACTTATAATTAAAATTTATTTCTTTTTCTTTTTTTTTTTCTACAAACGTCTTTGACTCTCTTCTTATTTTTTGACTTTTTCTCTGTCTTTGTTCAAGGTCATCATAAAAAAGAACAACCGTAAATTAATCCCCTTATAAGTTATCGCGAAATTGTTTTAATAAAACGTAAAAGAAAAAAGGGGAAAAAAAAGAGAAAAGAAAAAAAAAACAATCGACCGGCAAAATTTCGAAGAAAAATAAGATGGAAAAACAAGATAATGCAAAAAGGAAACACGTTAATCTTTGACATTTTA